>NC_091261.1:7292727-7595757 GCF_042477335.2 Ovis canadensis | reverse complement strand
CCCCGACTCCACACAAGGTCTTAGGCCCCGGCATCGAAGGGAGAGGAATCCCGAGAGGCCCCCGAGGAACTCGCATGGGGACTGGCCTTTCCTGAGGCCACCAGAGCTGGTCCCTGAGGTCCCCGTCCTCAGTCGAGAGCACCTGCCGCAACTCGAGAAAATCCAGGAGGTTTTGCCCTCCAGGCGAGATGAGGCCGATTTCCGCTGAGGCTTTTCGAGGCCAATCACGTCTAACCACTGGAACTTCCAAAGGGTCTTTCACACCCTTGCTGCAACTCAAGAACTTCCCCAACATACCTGTCTCCACTCGAGAGGAAGCACGTGGGGTCCCGCACACATCCAGGGGAGCCCCGTTTCCGCCTCCTAGCTCGAGATGAGGGATCCTTTCCCTGTTTCGTAGGGAAAGAATTCCCGGCGTTCCCGTCGCATCTCAAGAGGAGGCGCTCTCGACAGGAAAGGGGAGAGGAACTCCAGGATCGTGCCACCATTCCAAGAGACCCCCAGATGTGTCAGTCCATTCCAGAGGAACCTGTTTTCCCTGCACTGCCTTGACTTTCAAGCCGAGGATCGACTCCCACCACGTGTGCACGTGGGACAGCCCTGTGGGAAAGCCTCGTGGGAAAGCCTCGTGGGAAAGACTCGAGGGAAAACCATAGATCCTTTGATCCACGCGGCGGACTGCGTGACACTGCTGCTACCGCTCTGGAGGAAAGCGCAAGTGCATGCCCGCATTCGAGACGAGGACTGACTCCCCTGGGGAGACTCCAGAAGTACCCCAAGATCCATGTCAGCACTGGAGAGGAATCCTCAGGTTCCGGCCCCGACTCCACACAAGGTCTTAGGCCCCGGCATCGACGGGAGAGGAATCCCGATAGGCCCCCGAGGAACTCGCATGGGGACTGGACTTTCCTGAGGCCACCAGAGCGGTTCCCTGAGATCCCCGTCGTAAGTCGAGAGCACCTGCCGCAACTCGAGAAAATCCAGGAGGTTTTGCCCTCCAGGCGAGATGAGGCCCATTTCCGCTGAGGCTTCTCGAGGCCAATCACATCTAACCACTGGAACTTCCAAAGGGTCCTTCACACCCTTGCTGCAACTAAAGAAGTTCCCCGACATACCCGTCTGCACTCGAGAGGAAGCACGTGATGTCCCGCACACATCCAGGGGAGCCCCGTTTCCGCCTCCTATCTCGAGATGAGGGATCCTTTCCCTGTTTCGTAGGGAAAGAATTCCCGGCGTTCCCGGCGCATCTCAAGAGGAGGCGCTCTGCACAGGAAAGACGAGAGGAAATCCAGGGTCATACCACCATTCCAAGAGTCCCCCAGATGTGTCAGTCCATTCCAGAGGAACCTGTTTTCCCTGAACTGCCTTGACGTTCAAGCCGAGGATCGACTCCCACCACGTGTGCACGTGGGACAGCCCTGTGGGAAAGCCTCGTGGGAAAGCCTCGTGGGAAAGACTCGAGGGAAAACCATAGATCCTTTGATCCACGCGGCGGACTGCGTGACACTGCTGCTACCGCTCTGGAGGAAAGCGCAAGTGCATGCCCGCATTCGAGACGAGGACTGACTCCCCTGGGGAGACTCCAGAAGTACCCCAAGATCCATGTCAGCACTGGAGAGGAATCCTCAGGTTCCGGCCCCGACTCCACACAAGGTCTTAGGCCCCAGCATCGACGGGAGAGGAATCCCGAGAGGCCCCCGAGGAACTCGCATGGGGACTGGCCTTTCCTGAGGCCACCAGAGCTGGTCCCTGAGGTCCCCGTCCTAAGTCGAGAGCACCTGCCGCAACTCGAGAAAATCCAGGAGGTTTTGCCCTCCAGGCGAGATGAGGCCGATTTCCGCTGAGGCTTCTCGAGGCCAATCACGTCTAACCACTGGAACTTCCAAAGGGTCTTTCACACCCTTGCTGCAACTCAAGAACTTCCCCAACATACCTGTCTCCACTCGAGAGGAAGCACGTGGGGTCCCGCACACATCCAGGAGAGCCCCGTTTCCGCCTCCGAGCTCGAGATGAGGGATCCTTTCCCTGTTTCGTAGGGAAAGAATTCCCGGCGTTCCCGTCGCATCTCAAGAGGAGGCGCTCTCCACAGGAAAGGCGAGAGGAACTGAAGGGTCGTGCCACCATTCCAAGAGTCCCCCAGATGTGTCAGTCCATTCCAGAGGAACCTGTTTTCCCTGCACTGCCTTGACGTTCAAGCCGAGGATCGACTCCCACCACGTGTGCACGTGGGACAGCCCTGTGGGAAAGCCTCGTGGGAAAGCCTCTTGGGAAAGACTCGAGGGAAAACCATAGATCCTTTGATCCACGCGTCGGACTGCGTGACACTGCTGCTACCGCTCTGGAGGAAACGCAAGTGCATGCCCGCATTCGAGACGAGGACTGACTCTCCTGGGGAGACTCCAGACGTACCCCAAGATCCATGTCAGCACTGGAGAGGAATCCTCAGGTTCCCGCCCCGACTCCACACAAGGTCTTAGGCCCCGGCATCGACGGGAGAGGAATCCCGAGACGCCCCCGAGGAACTCGCATGGGGACTGGCCTTTCCTGACGCCACCAGAGAGGGTCCCTGAGGTCCCCGTCGTAAGTCGAGAGCACCTGCCGCAACTCGAGAAAATCCAGGAGGTTTTGCCCTCCAGGCGAGATGAGGCTCATTTCCGCTGAGTCTTCTCAAGGCTAATCACGTCTAGCCACTGGAACTTCCAAAGGGTCCTTCACACCCTTGCTGCAACTCAAGAAGTTCCCTGACATACCCGTCTCCACTC
The DNA here is from genome assembly GCF_042477335.2 of Ovis canadensis. Classification (NCBI taxonomy): domain Eukaryota; kingdom Metazoa; phylum Chordata; class Mammalia; order Artiodactyla; family Bovidae; genus Ovis; species Ovis canadensis. The sequence goes on along the minus strand of NC_091261.1, from coordinate 7,592,995 downwards.
GAGAGGAAGCACGTGGGTCCCACACACATCCAGGGGAGCCCTGTTTCCGCCTCCTAGCTCGAGATGAGGGATCCTTTCCCTGTTGCGTAGGGAAAGAATTCCCGGCGTTCCCGTCGCATCTCAAGAGGAGGCGCTCTCCACAGGAAAGGCGAGAGGAACTCCAGGGTCGTGCCACCATTCCAAGAGTCCCCCAGATGTGTCAGTCCATTCCAGAGGAACCTGTTTTCCCTGAATTGCCTTGACGTTCAAGCTGAGGATCGAATCCCACCACGTGTGCACGTGGGACAGCCCTGTGGGAAAGCCTCGTGGGAAAGCTTCGTGGGAAAGACTCGAGGGAAAAACATAGATCCTTTGATCCACGCGGCGGACTGCGTGACACTGCTGCTACCGCTCTGGAGGAAAGCGCAAGTGCATGCCCGCATTCGAGACGAGGACTGACTCCCCTGGGGAGACTCCAGAAGTACCCCAAGATCCATGTCAGCACTGGAGAGGAATCCTCAGGTTCCGGCCCCGACTCCACACAAGGTCTTAGGCCCCGGCATCGACGGGAGAGGAATCCCGAGAGGCCCCCGAGGAACTCGCATGGGGTCTGGCCTTTCCTGAGGCCACCAGAGCGGTTCCCTGAGGTCCCCGTTGTAAGTCGAGAGCACCTGCCGCAACTCGAGAAAATCCAGGAGGTTTTGCCCTCCAGGCGAGATGAGGCCCATTTCCAATGAGGCTTCTCGAGGCCAATCACATCTAACCACTGGAACTTCCAAAGGGTCCTTCACACCATTGCTGCAACTCAAGAAGTTCCCCGACATACCCGTCTCCACTCGAGAGGAAGCACGTGGGGTCCCGCACACATCCAGGGGAGCCCCGTTTCCGCCTCCTAGCTCGAGATGAGGGATCCTTTCCCTGTTTCGTAGGGAAAGAATTCCCGGCCTTCCCGTCGCATCTCAAGAGGAGGCGCTCTCCACAGGAAAGGCGACAGGAACTCCAGGGTCGTGACACCATTCCAAGAGTCCCCCAGATGTGTCAGTCCATTCCAGAGGAACCTGTTTTCCCTGCACTGCCTTGACGTTCAAGCCGAGGATCGACTCCCACCACGTGTGCACGTGGGACAGCCCTGTGGGAAAGCCTCGTGGGAAAGCCTCGTGGGAAAGACTCGAGGGAAAACCATAGATCCTTTGATCCACGCGGCGGACTGCGTGACACTGCTGCTACCGCTCTGGAGGAAAGGGCAATGCATGCCCGCATTCGAGACGAGGACTGACTCCCCTGGGGAGACTCCAGACGTACCCCAAGATCCATGTCAGCACTGGAGAGGAATCCTCAGGTTCCGGCCCCGACTCCACACAAGGCCTTAGGCCCCGGCATCGACGGGAGAGAAATCCCGAGAGGCCTCCGAGGAACTCGCATGGGGACTGGCCTTTCCTGAGGCAACCAGAGCGGTTCCCTGAGGTCCCCGTCGTAAGTCGAGAGCAGCTGCCGCAACTCGAGAAAATCCAGGATGTTTTGCCCTCCAGGCGAGATGAGGCCCATTTCCGCTGAGGCTTCTCGAGGCCAATCACATCTAACCACTGGAACTTCGAAAGGGTCCTTCACACCATTGCTGCAACTCAAGAAGTTCCCCGACATACCCGTCTCCACTCGAGAGGAAGCACGTGGGGTCCCGCACACATCCAGGGGAGCCCCGTTTCCGCCTCCTAGCTCGAGATGAGGGATCCTTTCCCTGTTTCGTAGGGAAAGAATTCCCGGCGTTCCCGTCGCATCTCAAGAGGAGGCGCTCTCCACAGGAAAGGCGAGAGGAACTCCAGGGTCGTGACACCATTCCAAGAGTCCCCCAGATGTGTCAGTCCATTCCAGAGGAACCTATTTTCCCTGCACTGCCTTGACATTAAAGCCGAGGATCGACTCCCACCACGTGTGCACGTGGGACAGCCCTGTGGGAAAGCCTCGTGGGAAAGACTCGAGGGAAAACCATAGATCCTTTGATCCACGCGGCGGACTGCGTGACACTGCTGCTACCGCTCTGGAGGAAAGCGCAAGTGCATGCCCGCATTCGAGACGAGGACTGACTCTCCTGGGGAGACTCCAGAAGTACCCCAAGATCCATGTCAGCACTGGAAAGGAATCCTCAGGTTCCGGCCCCGACTCCACACAAGGTCTTAGGCCCCGGCATCGACGGGAGAGGAATCCCGAGAGGCCCCCGAGTAACTCGCATGGGGACTGGCATTTCCTGAGGCCACCAGAGCGGGTCCCTGAGGTCCCCGTCGTAAGTCGAGAGCACCTGCCGCAACTCGAGATAATCCAGGAGGTTTTGCCCTCCAGGCGAGATGAGGCCCATTTCCGCTGAGGCTTCTCGAGGCTAATCACGTCTAACCACTGGAACTTCCAAAGGGTCCTTCACACCCTTGCTGCAACTCAAGAAGTTCCCCGACATACCCGTCTCCACTCGAGAGGAAGCACGTGGGTCCCGCACACATCCAGGGGAGCCCCGTTTCCGCCTCCTAGCTCGAGATGAGGGATCCTTTCCCTGTTTCGTAGGGAAAGAATTCCCGGCGTTAACGTCGCATCTCAAGAGGAGGCGCTCTCCACAGGAAAGGCGAGAGGAACTCCAGGGTCGTGCCACCATTCCAAGAGTCCCCCAGATGTGTCAGTCCATTCCAGAGGAACCTGTTTTCCCAGCACTGCCTTGACGTTCAAGCCGAGGATCGACTCCCACCACGTGTGCACGTGGGACAGCCCTGTGGGAAAGACTCGTGGGAAAGCCTGGAGGGAAAGACTCGAGGGAAAACCATAGATCCTTTGATCCACGCGGCGGACTGCGTGACACTGCTGCTACCGCTCTGGAGGAAAGCGCAAGTGCATGCCCGCATTCGAGACGAGGACTGACTCCCCTGGGGAGACTCCAGAAGTACCCCAAGATCCATGTCAGCACTGGAGAGGAATCCTCAGGTTCCGGCCCCGACTCCACACAAGGTCTTAGGCCCCAGCATCGACGGGAGAGGAATCCCGAGAGGCCCCCGAGGAACTCGCATGGGGACTGGCCTTTCCTGAGGCCACCAGAGCTGGTCCCTGAGGTCCCCGTCCTAAGTCGAGAGCACCTGCCGCAACTCGAGAAAATCCAGGAGGTTTTGCCCTCCAGGCGAGATGAGGCCGATTTCCGCTGAGGCTTCTCGAGGCCAATCACGTCTAACCACTGGAACTTCCAAAGGGTCTTTCACACCCTTGCTGCAACTCAAGAACTTCCCCAACATACCTGTCTCCACTCGAGAGGAAGCACGTGGGGTCCCGCACACATCCAGGGGAGCCCCGTTTCCGCCTCCTAGCTCGAGATGAGGGATCCTTTCCCTGTTTCGTAGGGAAAGAATTCCCGGCGTTCCCGTCGCATCTCAAGAGGAGGCGCTCTCCACAGGAAAGGCGAGAGGAACTGAAGGGTCGTGCCACCATTCCAAGAGTCCCCCAGATGTGTCAGTCCATTCCAGAGGAACCTGTTTTCCCTGCACTGCCTTGACGTTCAAGCCGAGGATCGACTCCCACCACGTGTGCACGTGGGACAGCCCTGTGGGAAAGCCTCGTGGGAAAGCCTCTTGGGAAAGACTCGAGGGAAAACCATAGATCCTTTGATCCACGCGTCGGACTGCGTGACACTGCTGCTACCGCTCTGGAGGAAACGCAAGTGCATGCCCGCATTCGAGACGAGGACTGACTCTCCTGGGGAGACTCCAGACGTACCCCAAGATCCATGTCAGCACTGGAGAGGAATCCTCAGGTTCCCGCCCCGACTCCACACAAGGTCTTAGGCCCCGGCATCGATGGGAGAGGAATCCCGAGACGCCCCCGAGGAACTCGCATGGGGACTGGCCTTTCCTGACGCCACCAGAGAGGGTCCCTGAGGTCCCCGTCGTAAGTCGAGAGCACCTGCCGCAACTCGAGAAAATCCAGGAGGTTTTGCCCTCCAGGCGAGATGAGGCTCATTTCCGCTGAGTCTTCTCAAGGCTAATCACGTCTAGCCACTGGAACTTCCAAAGGGTCCTTCACACCCTTGCTGCAACTCAAGAAGTTCCCTGACATACCCGTCTCCACTCGAGAGGAAGCACGTGGGTCCCGCACACATCCAGGGGAGCCCTGTTTCCGCCTCCTAGCTCGAGATGAGGGATCCTTTCCCTGTTGCGTAGGGAAAGAATTCCCGGCGTTCCCGTCGCATCTCAAGAGGAGGCGCTCTCCACAGGAAAGGCGAGAGGAACTCCAGGGTCGTGCCACCATTCCAAGAGTCCCCCAGATGTGTCAGTCCATTCCAGAGGAACCTGTTTTCCCTGAATTGCCTTGACGTTCAAGCTGAGGATCGAATCCCACCACGTGTGCACGTGGGACAGCCCTGTGGGAAAGCCTCGTGGGAAAGCCTCGTGGGAAAGACTCGAGGGAAAACCATAGATCCTTTGATCCACGCGGCGGACTGCGTGACACTGCTGCTACCGCTCTGGAGGAAAGGGCAATGCATGCCCGCATTCGAGACGAGGACTGACTCCCCTGGGGAGACTCCAGACGTACCCCAAGATCCATGTCAGCACTGGAGAGGAATCCTCAGGTTCCGGCCCCGACTCCACACAAGGCCTTAGGCCCCGGCATCGACGGGAGAGAAATCCCGAGAGGCCTCCGAGGAACTCGCATGGCGACTGGCCTTTCCTGAGGCAACCAGAGCGGTTCCCTGAGGTCCCCGTCGTAAGTCGAGAGCAGCTGCCGCAACTCGAGAAAATCCAGGATGTTTTGCCCTCCAGGCGAGATGAGGCCCATTTCCGCTGAGGCTTCTCGAGGCCAATCACATCTAACCACTGGAACTTCGAAAGGGTCCTTCACACCATTGCTGCAACTCAAGAAGTTCCCCGACATACCCGTCTCCACTCGAGAGGAAGCACGTGGGGTCCCGCACACATCCAGGGGAGCCCCGTTTCCGCCTCCTAGCTCGAGATGAGGGATCCTTTCCCTGTTTCGTAGGGAAAGAATTCCCGGCGTTCCCGTCGCATCTCAAGAGGAGGCGCTCTCCACAGGAAAGGCGAGAGGAACTCCAGGGTCGTGACACCATTCCAAGAGTCCCCCAGATGTGTCAGTCCATTCCAGAGGAACCTATTTTCCCTGCACTGCCTTGACATTAAAGCCGAGGATCGACTCCCACCACGTGTGCACGTGGGACAGCCCTGTGGGAAAGCCTCGTGGGAAAGCCTCGAGGGAAAACCATAGATCCTTTGATCCACGCGGCGGACTGCGTGACACTGCTGCTACCGCTCTGGAGGAAAGCGCAAGTGCATGCCCGCATTCGAGACGAGGACTGACTCTCCTGGGGAGACTCCAGAAGTACCCCAAGATCCATGTCAGCACTGGAAAGGAATCCTCAGGTTCCGGCCCCGACTCCACACAAGGTCTTAGGCCCCGGCATCGACGGGAGAGGAATCCCGAGAGGCCCCCGAGGAACTCGCATGGGGACTGGCCTTTCCTGAGGCCACAAGAGCGGGTCCCTGAGGTCCCCGTCGTAAGTCGAGAGCACCTGCCGCAACTCGAGATAATCCAGGAGGTTTTGCCCTCCAGGCGAGATGAGGCCCATTTCCGCTGAGGCTTCTGGAGGCCAATCACATCTAACCACTGGAACTTCCAAAGGGTCCTTCACACCCTTGCTGCATCTCAAGAAGTTCCCCGACATACCCGTCTGCACTCGAGAGGAAGCACGTGGTGTCCCGCACACATCCAGGGGAGCCCCGTTTCCGCCTCATAGCTAGAGATGAGGGATCCTTTCCCTGTTTCGTAGGGAAAGAATTCCCGGCGTTCCCGTCGCATCTCAAGAGGAGGCGCTCTCCACAGGAAAGGCGAGAGGAACTCCAGGGTCGTGACACCATTCCAAGAGTCCCCCAGATGTGTCAGTCCATTCCAGAGGAACCTGTTTTCCCTGCACTGCCTTGACGTTCAAGCCGAGGATCGACTCCCACCACGTGTGCACGTGGGACAGCCCTGTGGGAAAGCCTCGTGGGAAAGCCTCGTGGGAAAGACTCGAGGGAAAACCATAGATCCTTTGATCCACGCGGCAGACTGCGTGACACTGCTGCTACCGCTCTGGAGGAAAGCGCAAGTGCATGCCCGCATTCGAGACGAGGACTGACTCCCCTGGGGAGACTCCAGAAGTACCCCAAGATCCCTGTCAGCACTGGAGAGGAATCCTCAGGTTCCGGCCCCGACTCCACACAAGGTCTTAGGCCCCGGCATCGACGGGAGAGGAATCCCGAGAGGCCCCCGAGGAACTCGCATCGGGACTGGCCTTTCCTGAGGCCACCAGAGCGGGTCCCTGAGGTCCCCGTCGTAAGTCGAGAGCACCTGCCGCAACTCGAGAAAATCCAGGAGGTTTTGCCCTCCAGGCGAGATGAGGCCCATTTCCGCTGAGGCTTCTCGAGGCCAATCACATCTAACCACTGGAACTTCCAAAGGGTCCTTCACACCATTGCTGCAACTCAAGAAGTTCCCCGACATACCCGTCTGCACTCGAGAGGAAGCACGTGTGGTCCCGCACACATCCAGGGGAGCCCCGTTTCCGCCTCCTAGCTCGAGATGAGGGATCCTTTCCCTGTTTCGTAGGGAAAGAATTCCCGGCGTTCCCGTCGCATCTCAAGAGGAGGCGCTCTCCACAGGAAAGGCGAGAGGAACTCCAGGGTCGTGACACCATTCCAAGAGTCCCCCAGATGTGTCAGTCCATTCCAGAGGAACCTGTTTTCCCTGCACTGCCTTGACGTTCAAGCCGAGGATCGACTCCCACCACGTGTGCACGTGGGACAGCCCTGTGGGAAAGCCTCGTGGGAAAGCCTCGAGGGAAAACCATAGATCCTTTGATCCACGCGGCGGACTGCGTGACACTGCTGCTACCGCTCTGGAGGAAAGCGTAAATGCATGCCCGCATTCGAGACGAGGACTGACTCCCCTGGGGAGACTCCAGAAGTACCCCAAGATCCATGTCAGCACTGGAGAGGAATCCTCAGGTTCCCGCCCCGACTCCACACAAGGTCTTAGGCCCGGGCATCCACGGGAGAGGAATCCCGAGAGGCCCCCGAGGAACTCGCATGGGGACTGGCCTTTCCTGAGGCCACCAGAGCGGTTCCCTGAGGTCCCCGTCGTAAGTCGAGAGCACCTGCCGCAACTCGAGAAAATCCACGAGGTTTTGCCCTCCAGGCGAGATGAGGCCCATTTCCGCTGAGGCTTCTCGAGGCTAATCACGTCTAACCACTGGAACTTCCAAAGGGTCCTTCACACCCTTGCTGCAACTCCAGAAGTCCCCGACATACCCGTCTCCACTCGAGAGGAAGCACATGGGTCCCGCACACATCCAGGGGAGCCCCGTTTCTGCCTCCTAGCTCGAGATGAGGGATCCTCTCCCTGTTTCGTAGGGAAAGAATTCCCGGCGTTCCCGTCGCATCTCAAGAGGAGGCGCTCTCCACAGGAAAGGCGAGAGGAACTCCAGGGTCGTGCCACCATTCCAAGAGTCCCCCAGATATGTCAGTCCATTCCAGAGGAACCTGTTTTCCCTGCACTGCCTTGACGTTCAACCGAGAATCGACTCCCACCACGTGTGAACGTGGGACAGCCCTGTGGGAAAGCCTCGTGGGAAAGCCTCGTGGGAAAGACTCGAGGGAAAACCATAGATCCTTTGATCCACGCGGCGGACTGCATGACACTGCTGCTACCGCTCTGGAGGAAAGCGCAAGTGCATGCCCGCATTCGAGACGAGGACTGACTCCCCTGGGGAGACTCCAGAAGTACCCCAAGATCCATGTCAGCACTGGAGAGGAATCCTCAGGTTCCGGCCCCGACTCTACACAAGGTCTTAGGCCCCGGCATCGACGGGAGAGGAATCCCGAGAGGCCCACGAGGAACTCGCATGGGGACTGGCCTTTCCTGAGGCCACCAGAGCGGGTCCCTGAAGTCCCGGTCGTAAGTCGAGAGCACCTGCCGCAACTCGAGAAAATCCAGGAGGTTTTGCCCTCCAGGCGAGATGAGGCCCATTTCCGCTGAGACTTCTGGAGGCCAATCACATCTAACCACTGGAACTTCCAAAGGGTCCTTCACACCCTTGCTGCATCTCAAGAAGTTCCCCGACATACCCGTCTGCACTCGAGAGGAAGCACGTGGTGTCCCGCACACATCCAGGGGAGCCCCGTTTCCGCCTCCTAGCTCGAGATGAGGGATCCTTTCCCTGTTTCGTAGGGAAAGAATTCCCGGCGTTCCCGTCGCATCTCAAGAGGAGGCGCTCTCCACAGGAAAGGCGAGAGGAACTCCAGGGTCGTGACACCATTCCAAGAGTCCCCCAGATGTGTCAGTCCATTCCAGAGGAACCTGTTTTCCCTGCACTGCCTTGACGTTCAAGCCGAGGATCGACTCCCACCACGTGTGCACGTGGGACAGCCCTGTGGGAAAGCCTCGTGGGAAAGCCTCGTGGGAAAGACTCGAGGGAAAACCATAGATCCTTTGATCCACGCGGCGGACTGCGTGACACTGCTGCTACCGCTCTGGAGGAAAGCACAAGTGCATGCCCGCATTCGAGACGAGGACTGACTCCCCTGGGGAGACTCCAGAAGTACCCCAAGATCCCTGTCAGCACTGGAGAGGAATCCTCAGGTTCCGGCCCCGACTCCACACAAGGTCTTAGGCCCCGGCATCGACGGGAGTGGAATCCCGAGAGGCCCCCGAGGAACTCGCATGGGGACTGGCCTTTCCTGAGGCCACCAGAGCGGGTCCCTGAGGTCCCCGTCGTAAGTCGAGAGCACCTGCCGCAACTCGAGAAAATCCAGGAGGTTTTGCCCTCCAGGCGAGATGAGGCCCATTTCCGCTGAGGCTTCTCGAGGCCAATCACATCTAACCACTGGAACTTCCAAAGGGTCCTTCACACCCTTGCTGCAACTCAAGAAATTCCCCGACATACCCGTCTGCACTCGAGAGGAAGTACGTGGTGTCCCGCACACATTCAGGGGAGCCCCTTTTCCGCCTCCTAGCTCGAGATGAGGGATCCTTTCCCTGTTTCGTAGGGAAAGAATTCCCGGCGTTCCCGTCGCATCTCAAGAGGAGGCGCTCTCCACAGGAAAGGCGAGAGGAACTCCAGGGTCATGCCACCATTCCAAGAGTCCCCCAGATGTGTCAGTCCATTCCAGAGGAACCTGTTTTCCCTGCACTTCCTCGACGTTCAAGCCGAGGATCGACTCCCACCACTTGTGCACGTGGGACAGCCCTGTGGGAAAGCCTCGTGGGAAAGCCTTGTGGGAAAAACTCGAGGGAAAAACATAGATCCTTTGATCCACGCGGCGGACTGCGTGACACTGCTGCTACCGCTCTGGAGGAAAGCGCAAGTGCATGCCCGCATTCGAGACTAGGACTGACTCCCCTGGGGAGACTCCAGAAGTACCCCAAGATCCATGTCAGCACTGGAGAGCAATCCTCAGGTTCCGGCCCCGACTCCACACAACGTCTTAGGCCCTGGCATCGACGGGAGAGGAATCCCGAGAGGCCCCCGAGGAACTCGCATGGGGACTGGCCTTTCCTGAGGCCACCAGAGCGGGTCCCTGAGGTCCCCGTCGTAAGTCGAGAGCACCTGCCGCAACTCGAGAAAATCCAGGAGGTTTTGCCCTCCAGGCGAGATGAGGCCCATTTCCGCTGAGGCTTCTCGAGGCTAATCACATCTAACCACTGGAACATCCAAAGGGTCCTTCTCACCCTTGCTGCAACTCAAGAAGTTCCCCGACATACCCGTCTCCACTCGAGAGGAAGCACGAGGGTCCCGCACACATCCAGGGGAGCCCCGTTTCCGCCTCCTAGCTCGAGATGAGGGATCCTTTCCCTGTTTCGTAGGGAAAGAATTCCCGGCGTTCCCGTCGCATCTCAAGAGGAGGCGCTCTCCACAGGAAAGGCGAGAGGAACTCCAGGGTCGTGCCACCATTCCAAGAGTCCCCCAGATGTGTCAGTCCATTCCAGAGGAACCTGTTTTCCCTGCACTGCCTTGACGTTCAAGCCGAGGATCGACTCCCACCACGTGTGCACGTGGGACAGCCCTGTGGGAAAGCCTCGTGGGAAAGCCTCGTGGGAAAGACTCGAGGGAAAAACATAGATCCTTTGATCCACGCGGCGGACTGCGTGACACTGCTGCTACCGCCCTGGGGGAAAGCGCAAGTGCATGCCCGCATTCGAGACGAGGACTGACTCCCCTGGGGAGACTCCAGAAGTACCCCAAGATCCATGTCAGCACTGGAGAGGAATCCTCAGGTTCCGGCCCCGACTCCACACAAGGTCTTAGGCCCCGGCATCGACGGGAGAGGAATCCCGAGAGGCCCCCGAGGAACTCGCATGGGGACTGGCCTTTCCTGAGGCCACAAGAGCGGGTCCCTGAGGTCCCCGTCGTAAGTCGAGAGCACCTGCCGCAACTCGAGAAAATCCAGGAGGTTTTGCCCTCCAGGCGAGATGAGGCCCATTTCCGCTGAGGCTTCTCGAGGCCAATCACATCTAACCACTGGAACTTCCAAAGGGTCCTTCACACCCTTGCTGCAACTAAAGAAGTTCCCCGACATACCCGTCTGCACTCGAGAGGAAGCACGTGATGTCCCGCACACATCCAGGGGAGCCCCGTTTCCGCCTCCTATCTCGAGATGAGGGATCCTTTCCCTGTTTCGTAGGGAAAGAATTCCCGGCGTTCCCGTCGCATCTCAAGAGGAGGCGCTCTGCACAGGAAAGACGAGAGGAAATCCAGGGTCATACCACCATTCCAAGAGTCCCCCAGATGTGTCAGTCCATTCCAGAGGAACCTGTTTTCCCGGAACTGCCTTGACGTTCAAGCCGAGGATCGACTCCCACCACGTGTGCACGTGGGACAGCCCTGTGGGAAAGCCTCGTGGGAAAGCCTCGTGGGAAAGACTCGAGGGAAAACCATAGATCCTTTGATCCACGCGGCGGACTGCGTGACACTGCTGCTACCGCTCTGGAGGAAAGCGCAAGTGCATGCCCGCATTCGAGACGAGGACTGACTCCCCTGGGGAGACTCCAGAAGTACCCCAAGATCCATGTCAGCACTGGAGAGGAATCCTCAGGTTCCGGCCCCGACTCCACACAAGGTCTTAGGCCCGGGCATCGAAGGGAGAGGAATCCCGAGAGGCCCCCGAGGAACTCGCATGGGGACTGGCCTTTCCTGAGGCCACCAGAGCGGGTCCCTGAGGTCCCCGTCGTAAGTCGAGAGCACCTGCCGCAACTCGAGAAAATCCAGGAGGTTTTGCCCTCCAGGCGAGATGAGGCCGATTTCCGCTGAGGCTTCTCGAGGCCAATCACGTCTAACCACTGGAACTTCCAAAGGGTCTTTCACACCCTTGCTGCAACTCAAGAACTTCCCCAACATACCCGTCTCCACTCGAGAGGAAGCACGTGGGGTCCCGCACACATCCAGGGGAGCCCCGTTTCCGCCTCCTAGCTCGAGATGAGGGATCCTTTCCCTGTTTCGTAGGGAAAGAATTCCCGGCGTTCCCGTCGCATCTCAAGAGGAGGCGCTCTCGACAGGAAAGGGGAGAGGAACTCCAGGATCGTGCCACCATTCCAAGAGACCCCCAGATGTGTCAGTCCATTCCAGAGGAACCTGTTTTCCCTGCACTGCCTTGACGTTCAAGCCGAGGATCGACTCCCACCACGTGTGCACGTGGGACAGCCCTGTGGGAAAGCCTCGTGGGAAAGCCTCGTGGGAAAGACTCGAGGGAAAACCATAGATCCTTTGATCCACGCGGCGGACTGCGTGACACTGCTGCTACCGCTCTGGAGGAAAGCGCAAGTGCATGCCCGCATTCGAGACGAGGACTGACTCCCCTGGGGAGACTCCAGAAGTACCCCAAGATCCATGTCAGCACTGGAGAGGAATCCTCAGGTTCCGGCCCCGACTCCACACAAGGTCTTAGGCCCCGGCATCGACGGGAGAGGAATCCCGAGAGGCCCCCGAGGAACTCGCATGGGGACTGGACTTTCCTGAGGCCACCAGAGCGGGTCCCTGAGATCCCCGTCGTAAGTCGAGAGCACCTGCCGCAACTCGAGAAAATCCAGGAGGTTTTGCCCTCCAGGCGAGATGAGGCCCATTTCCGCTGAGGCTTCTCGAGGCCAATCACATCTAACCACTGGAACTTCCAAAGGGTCCTTCACACCATTGCTGCAACTCAAGAAGTTCCCCGACATACCCGTCTACACTCGAGAGGAAGCACGTGGGGTCCCGCACACATCCAGGGGAGCCCCGTTTCCGCCTCCTAGCTCGAGATGAGGGATCCTTTCCCTGTTTCGTAGGGAAAGAATTCCCGGCCTTCCCGTCGCATCTCAAGAGGAGGCGCTCTCCACAGGAAAGGCGAGAGGAACTCCAGGGTCGTGACACCATTCCAAGAGTCCCCCAGATGTGTCAGTCCATTCCAGAGGAACCTGTTTTCCCTACACTGCCTTGACGTTCAAGCCGAGGATCGAGTCCCACCACGTGTGCACGTGGGACAGCCCTGTGGGAAAGCCTCGTGGGAAAGCCTCGTGGGAAAGACTCGAGGGAAAAATATATATCCATTGATCCACGCGGCGGACGGCGTGACACTGCTGCTACACCTCTGGAGGAAAGCGCAAGTGCATGCCCGCATTCGAGACGAGGACTGACTCCCCTGGGGAGACTCCAGAAATACCCCAAGATCCATGTCAGCACTGGAGAGGAATCCTCAGGTTCCGGCCCCGACTCCACACAAGGTCTTAGGCCCCGGCATCGACGGGAGAGGAATCCCGAGAGGCCCCCGAGGAACTCGCATGGGGACTGGCCTTTCCTGAGGCCACAAGAGCGGGTCCCTGAGGTCCCCGTCGTAAGTCGAGAGCACCTGCCGCAACTCGAGAAAATCCAGGAGGTTTTGCCCTCCAGGCGAGATGAGGCCCATTTCCGCTGAGGCTTCTCGAGGCCAATCACATCTAACCACTGGAACTTCCAAAGGGTCCTTCACACCCTTGCTGCAACTAAAGAAGTTCCCCGACATACCCGTCTGCACTCGAGAGGAAGCACGTGATGTCCCGCACACATCCAGGGGAGCCCCGTTTCCGCCTCCTATCTCGAGATGAGGGATCCTTTCCCTGTTTCGTAGGGAAAGAATTCCCGGCGTTCCCGTCGCATCTCAAGAGGAGGCGCTCTGCACAGGAAAGACGAGAGGAAATCCAGGGTCATACCACCATTCCAAGAGTCCCCCAGATGTGTCAGTCCATTCCAGAGGAACCTGTTTTCCCTGAACTGCCTTGACGTTCAAGCCGAGGATCGACTCCCACCACGTGTGCACGTGGGACAGCCCTGTGGGAAAGCCTCGTGGGAAAGCCTCGTGGGAAAGACTCGAGGGAAAACCATAGATCCTTTGATCCACGCGGCGGACTGCGTGACACTGCTGCTACCGCTCTGGAGGAAAGCGCAAGTGCATGCCCGCATTCGAGACGAGGACTGACTCCCCTGGGGAGACTCCAGAAGTACCCCAAGATCCATGTCAGCACTGGAGAGGAATCCTCAGGTTCCGGCCCCGACTCCACACAAGGTCTTAGGCCCGGGCATCGACGGGAGAGGAATCCCGAGAGGCCCCCGAGGAACTCGCATGGGGACTGGCCTTTCCTGAGGCCACCAGAGCGGGTCCCTGAGGTCCCCGTCCTAAGTCGAGAGCACCTGCCGCAACTCGAGAAAATCCAGGAGGTTTTGCCCTCCAGGCGAGATGAGGCCGATTTCCGCTGAGGCTTCTCGAGGCCAATCACGTCTAACCACTGGAACTTCCAAAGGGTCTTTCACACCCTTGCTGCAACTCAAGAACTTCCCCAACATACCCGTCTCCACTCGAGAGGAAGCACGTGGGGTCCCGCACACATCCAGGGGAGCCCCGTTTCCGCCTCCTAGCTCGAGATGAGGGATCCTTTCCCTGTTTCGTAGGGAAAGAATTCCCGGCGTTCCCGTCGCATCTCAAGAGGAGGCGCTCTCGACAGGAAAGGGGAGAGGAACTCCAGGATCGTGCCACCATTCCAAGAGACCCCCAGATGTGTCAGTCCATTCCAGAGGAACCTGTTTTCCCTGCACTGCCTTGACGTTCAAGCCGAGGATCGACTCCCACCACGTGTGCACGTGGGACAGCCCTGTGGGAAAGCCTCGTGGGAAAGCCTCGTGGGAAAGACTCGAGGGAAAACCATAGATCCTTTGATCCACGCGGCGGACTGCGTGACACTGCTGCTACCGCTCTGGAGGAAAGCGCAAGTGCATGCCCGCATTCGAGACGAGGACTGACTCCCCTGGGGAGACTCCAGAAGTACCCCAAGATCCATGTCAGCACTGGAGAGGAATCCTCAGGTTCCGGCCCCGACTCCACACAAGGTCTTAGGCCCCGGCATCGACGGGAGAGGAATCCCGAGAGGCCCCCGAGGAACTCGCATGGGGACTGGACTTTCCTGAGGCCACCAGAGCGGTTCCCTGAGATCCCCGTCATAAGTCGAGAGCACCTGCCGCAACTCGAGAAAATCCAGGAGGTTTTGCCCTCCAGGCGAGATGAGGCCCATTTCCGCTGAGGCTTCTCGAGGCCAATCACATCTAACCACTGGAACTTCCAAAGGGTCCTTCACACCATTGCTGCAACTCAAGAAGTTCCCCGACATACCCGTCTCCACTCGAGAGGAAGCACGTGGGGTCCCGCACACATCCAGGGGAGCCCCGTTTCCGCCTCCTAGCTCGAGATGAGGGATCCTTTCCCTGTTTCGTAGGGAAAGAATTCCCGGCCTTCCCGTCGCATCTCAAGAGGAGGCGCTCTCCACAGGAAAGGCGAGAGGAACTCCAGGGTCGTGACACCATTCCAAGAGTCCCCCAGATGTGTCAGTCCATTCCAGAGGAACCTGTTTTCCCTACACTGCCTTGACGTTCAAGCCGAGGATCGAGTCCCACCACGTGTGCACGTGGGACAGCCCTGTGGGAAAGCCTCGTGGGAAAGCCTCGTGGGAAAGACTCGAGGGAAAACCATATATCCGTTGATCCACGCGGCGGACGGCGTGACACAGCTGCTAACCCTCTGGAGGAAAGCGCAAGTGCATGCCCGCATTCGAGACGAGGACTGACTCCCCTGGGGAGACTCCAGAAGTACCCCAAGATCCATGTCAGCACTGGAGAGGAATCCTCAGGTTCCGGCCCCGACTCCACACAAGGTCTTAGGCCCCGGCATCGACGGGAGAGGAATCCCGAGAGGCCCCCGAGGAACTCGCATGGGGACTGGCCTTTCCTGAGGCCACAAGAGCGGGTCCCTGAGGTCCCCGTCGTAAGTCGAGAGCACCTGCCGCAACTCGAGAAAATCCAGGAGGTTTTGCCCTCCAGGCGAGATGAGGCCCATTTCCGCTGAGGCTTCTCGAGGCCAATCACATCTAACCACTGGAACTTCCAAAGGGTCCTTCACACCCTTGCTGCAACTAAAGAAGTTCCCCGACATACCCGTCTGCACTCGAGAGGAAGCACGTGGTGTCCCGCACACATCCAGGGGAGGCCCGTTTCCGCCTCCTATCTCGAGATGAGGGATCCTTTCCCTGTTTCGTAGGGAAAGAATTCCCGGCGTTCCCGTCGCATCTCAAGAGGCGGCGCTCTGCACAGGAAAGACGAGAGGAAATCCAGGGTCATACCACCATTCCAAGAGTCCCCCAGATGTGTCAGTCCATTCCAGAGGAACCTGTTTTCCCTGCACTGCCTTGACGTTCAAGCCGAGGATCGACTCCCACCACGTGTCCACGTGGGACAGCCCTGTGGGAAAGCCTCGTGGGAAAGCCTCGTGGAAAGACTCGAGGGAAAACCATAGATCCTTTGATCCACGCGGCGGACTCCGTGACACTGCTGCTACCGCTCTGGAGGAAAGCGCAAGTGCATGCCCGCATTCGAGACGAGGACTGACTCCCCTGGGGAGACTCCAGAAGTACCCCAAGATCCATGTCAGCACTGGAGAGGAATCCTCAGGTTCCGGCCCCGACTCCACACAAGGTCTTAGGCCCCGGCATCGACGGGAGAGGAATCCCGAGAGGCCCCCGAGGAACTCGCATGGGGACTGGCCTTTCCTGAGGCCACCAGAGCTGGTCCCTGAGGTCCCTGTCCTAAGTCGAGAGCACCTGCCGCAACTCGAGAAAATCCAGGAGGTTTTGCCCTCCAGGCGAGATGAGGCCGATTTCCGCTGAGGCTTCTCGAGGCCAATCACGTCTAACCACTGGAACTTCCAAAGGGTCTTTCACACCCTTGCTGCAACTCAAGAACTTCCCCAACATACCTGTCTCCACTCGAGAGGAAGCACGTGGGGTCCCGAACACATCCAGGGGAGCCCCGTTTCCGCCTCCTAGCTCGAGATGAGGGATCCTTTCCCTGTTTCGTAGGGAAAGAATTCCCGGCGTTCCCGTCGCATCTCAAGAGGAGGCGCTCTCGACAGGAAAGGGGAGAGGAACTCCAGGATCGTGCCACCATTCCAAGAGACCCCCAGATGTGTCAGTCCATTCCAGAGGAACCTGTTTTCCCTGCACTGCCTTGACGTTCAAGCCGAGGATCGACTCCCACCACGTGTGCACGTGGGACAGCCCTGTGGGAAAGCCTCGTGGGAAAGCCTCGTGGGAAAGACTCGAGGGAAAACCATATATCCGTTGATCCACGCGGCGGACTGCGTGACACTGCTGCTACCCCTCTGGAGGAAAGCGCAAGTGCATGCCCGCATTCGAGACGAGGACTGACTCCCCTGGGGAGACTCCAGAAGTACCCCAAGATCCATGTCAGCACTGGAGAGGAATCCTCAGGTTCCGGCCCCGACTCCACACAAGGTCTTAGGCCCCGGCATCGACGGGAGAGGAATCCCGAGAGGCCCCCGAGGAACTCGCATGGGGACTGGCCTTTCCTGAGGCCACAAGAGCGGGTCCCTGAGGTCCCCGTCGTAAGTCGAGAGCACCTGCCGCAACTCGAGAAAATCCAGGAGGTTTTGCCCTCCAGGCGAGATGAGGCCCATTTCCGCTGAGGCTTCTCGAGGCCAATCACATCTAACCACTGGAACTTCCAAAGGGTCCTTCACACCATTGCTGCAACTCAAGAAGTTCCCCGACATACTCGTCTCCACTCGAAGAGGAAGCACGTGGGGTCCCGCACACATCCAGGGGAGCCCCGTTTCCGCCTCCTAGCTCGAGATGATGGATCCTTTCCCTGTTTCGTAGGGAAAGAATTCCCGGCGTTCCCGTCGCATCTCAAGAGGAGGCGCTCTCCACAGGAAAGGCGAGAGGAACTCCAGGGTCGTGACACCATTCCAAGAGTCCCCCAGATGTGTCAGTCCATTCCAGAGGAACCTGTTTTCCCTACACTGCCTTGACGTTCAAGCCGAGGATCGAGTCCCACCACGTGTGCACGTGGGACAGCCCTGTGGGAAAGCCTCGTGGGAAAGCCTCGTGGGAAAGACTCGAGGGAAAACCATATATCCGTTGATCCACGCGGCGGACGGCGTGACACTGCTGCTACCCCTCTGGAGGAAAGCGCAAGTGCATGGCCGCATTCGAGACGAGGACTGACTCCCCTGGGGAGACTCCAGAAGTACCCCAAGATCCATGTCAGCACTGGAGAGGAATCCTCAGGTTCCGGCCCCGACTCCACACAAGGTCTTAGGCCCCGGCATCGACGGGAGAGGAATCCCGAGAGGCCCCCGAGGAACTCGCATGGGGACTGGCCTTTCCTGAGGCCACAAGAGCGGGTCCCTGAAGTCCCCGTCGTAAGTCGAGAGCACCTGCCGCAACTCGAGAAAATCCAGGAGGTTTTGCCCTCCAGGCGAGATGAGGCCCATTTCCGCTGAGGCTTCTCGAGGCCAATCACATCTAACCACTGGAACTTCCAAAGGGTCCTTCACACCCTTGCTGCAACTCAAGAAGTTCCCCGACATACCCGTCTCCACTCGAGAGGAAGCACGTGGGGTCCCGCACACATCCAGGGGAGGCCAGTTTCCGCCTCCTATCTCGAGATGAGGGATCCTTTCCCTGTTTCGTAGGGAAAGAATTCCCGGCGTTCCCGTCGCATCTCAAGAGGAGGCGCTCTGCACAGGAAACGCGAGAGGAAATCCAGGGTCATACCACCATTCCAAGAGTACCCCAGATGTGTCAGTCCATTCCAGAGGAACCTGTTTTCCCTGCACTGCCTTGACGTTCAAGCCGAGGATCGACTCCCACCACGTGTGCACCTGGGACAGCCCTGTGGGAAAGCCTCGTGGGAAAGCCTCGTGGGAAAGACTCGAGGGAAAACCATAGATCCTTTGATCCACGCGGCGGACTGCGTGACACTGCTGCTACCGCTCTGGAGGAAAGCGCAAGTGCATGCCCGCATTCGAGACGAGGACTGACTCCCCTGGGGAGACTCCAGAAGTACCCCAAGATCCATGTCAGCACTGGAGAGGAATCCTCAGGTTCCGGCCCCGACTCCACACAAGGTCTTAGGCCCCGGCATCGACGGGAGAGGAATCCCGAGAGGCCCCCGAGGAACTCGCATGGGGACTGGCCTTTCCTGAGGCCACCAGAGCGGGTCCCTGAGGTCCCCGTCCTAAGTCGAGAGCACCTGCCGCAACTCGAGAAAATCCAGGAGGTTTTGCCCTCCAGGCGAGATGAGGCCGATTTCCGCTGAGGCTTCTCCAGGCCAATCACGTCTAACCACTGGAACTTCCAAAGGGTCTTTCACACCCTTGCTGCAACTCAAGAACTTCCCCAACATACCCGTCTCCACTCGAGAGGAAGCACGTGGTGTCCCGCACACATCCAGGGGAGCCCCGTTTCCGCCTCCTAGCTCGAGATGAGGGATCCTTTCCCTGTTTCGTAGGGAAAGAATTCCCGGCGTTCCCGTCGCATCTCAAGAGGAGGCGCTCTCGACAGGAAAGGGGAGAGGAACTCCAGGATCGTGCCACCATTCCAAGAGACCCCCAGATGTGTCAGTCCATTCCAGAGGAACCTGTTTTCCCTGCACTGCCTTGACGTTCAAGCCGAGGATCGACTCCCACCACGTGTGCACGTGGGACAGCCCTGTGGGAAAGCCTCGTGGGAAAGCCTCGTGGGAAAGACTCGAGGGAAAACCATAGATCCTTTGATCCACGCGGCGGACTGCGTGACACTGCTGCTACCGCTCTGGAGGAAAGCGCAAGTGCATGCCCGCATTCGAGACGAGGACTGACTCCCCTGGGGAGACTCCAGAAGTACCCCAAGATCCATGTCAGCACTGGAGAGGAATCCTCAGGTTCCGGCCCCGACTCCACACAAGGTCTTAGGCCCCGGCATCGACGGGAGAGGAATCCCGAGAGGCCCCCGAGGAACTCGCATGGGGACTGGACTTTCCTGAGGCCACCAGAGCGGTTCCCTGAGATCCCCGTCGTAAGTCGAGAGCACCTGCCGCAACTCGAGAAAATCCAGGAGGTTTTGCCCTCCAGGCGAGATGAGGCCCATTTCCGCTGAGGCTTCTCGAGGCCAATCACATCTAACCACTGGAACTTCCAAAGGGTCCTTCACACCATTGCTGCAACTCAAGAAGTTCCCCGACATACCCGTCTCCACTCGAGAGGAAGCACGTGGGGTCCCGCACACATCCAGGGGAGCCCCGTTTCCGCCTCCTAGCTCGAGATGAGGGATCCTTTCCCTGTTTCGTAGGGAAAGAATTCCCGGCCTTCCCGTCGCATCTCAAGAGGAGGCGCTCTCCACAGGAAAGGCGAGAGGAACTCCAGGGTCGTGACACCATTCCAAGAGTCCCCCAGATGTGTCAGTCCATTCCAGAGGAACCTGTTTTCCCTACACTGCCTTGACGTTCAAGCCGACGATCGAGTCCCACCACGTGTGCACGTGGGACAGCCCTGTGGGAAAGCCTCGTGGGAAAGCCTCGTGGGAAAGACTCGAGGGAAAAATATATATCCGTTGATCCACGCGGCGGACGGCGTGACACTGCTGCTACACCTCTGGAGGAAAGCGCAAGTGCATGCCCGCATTCGAGACGAGGACTGACTCCCCTGGGGAGACTCCAGAAGTACCCCAAGATCCATGTCAGCACTGGAGAGGAATCCTCAGGTTCCGGCCCCGACTCCACACAAGGTCTTAGGCCCCGGCATCGACGGGAGAGGAATCCCGAGAGGCCCCCGAGGAACTCGCATGGGGACTGGCCTTTCCTGAGGCCACAAGAGCGGGTCCCTGAGGTCCCCGTCGTAAGTCGAGAGCACCTGCCGCAACTCGAGAAAATCCAGGAGGTTTTGCCCTCCAGGCGAGATGAGGCCCATTTCCGCTGAGGCTTCTCGAGGCCAATCACATCTAACCACTGGAACTTCCAAAGGGTCCTTCACACCCTTGCTGCAACTAAAGAAGTTCCCCGACATACCCGTCTGCACTCGAGAGGAAGCACGTGATGTCCCGCACACATCCAGGGGAGCCCCGTTTCCGCCTCCTATCTCGAGATGAGGGATCCTTTCCCTGTTTCGTAGGGAAAGAATTCCCGGCGTTCCCGTCGCATCTCAAGAGGAGGCGCTCTCCACAGGAAAGACGAGAGGAAATCCAGGGTCATACCACCATTCCAAGAGTCCCCCAGATGTGTCAGTCCATTCCAGAGGAACCTGTTTTCCCTGAACTGCCTTGACGTTCAAGCCGAGGATCGACTCCCACCACGTGTGCACGTGGGACAGCCCTGTGGGAAAGCCTCGTGGGAAAGCCTCGTGGGAAAGACTCGAGGGAAAACCATAGATCCTTTGATCCACGCGGCGGACTGCGTGACACTGCTGCTACCGCTCTGGAGGAAAGCGCAAGTGCATGCCCGCATTCGAGACGAGGACTGACTCCCCTGGGGAGACTCCAGAAGTACCCCAAGATCCATGTCAGCACTGGAGAGGAATCCTCAGGTTCCGGCCCCGTCTCCACACAAGGTCTTAGGCCCGGGCATCGACGGGAGAGGAATCCCGAGAGGCCCCCGAGGAACTCGCATGGGGACTGGCCTTTCCTGAGGCCACCAGAGCGGGTCCCTGAGGTCCCCGTCCTAAGTCGAGAGCACCTGCCGCAACTCGAGAAAATCCAGGAGGTTTTGCCCTCCAGGCGAGATGAGGCCGATTTCCGCTGAGGCTTCTCGAGGCCAATCACATCTAACCACTGGAACTTCCAAAGGGTCTTTCACACCCTTGCTGCAACTCAAGATCTTCCCCAACATACCCGTCTCCACTCGAGAGGAAGCACGTGGGTTCCCGCACACATCCAGGGGAGCCCCGTTTCCGCCTCCTAGCTCGAGATGAGGGATCCTTTCCCTGTTTCGTAGGGAAAGAATTCCCGGCGTTCCCGTCGCATCTCAAGAGGAGGCGCTCTCGACAGGAAAGGGGAGAGGAACTCCAGGATCGTGCCACCATTCCAAGAGACCCCCAGATGTGTCAGTCCATTCCAGAGGAACCTGTTTTCCCTGCACTGCCTTGACGTTCAAGCCGAGGATCGACTCCCACCACGTGTGCACGTGGGACAGCCCTGTGGGAAAGCCTCGTGGGAAAGCCTCGTGGGAAAGACTCGAGGGAAAACCATAGATCCTTTGATCCACGCGGCGGACTGCGTGACACTGCTGCTACCGCTCTGGAGGAAAGCGCAAGTGCATGCCCGCATTCGAGACGAGGACTGACTCCCCTGGGGAGACTCCAGAAGTACCCCAAGATCCATGTCAGCACTGGAGAGGAATCCTCAGGTTCCGGCCCCGACTCCACACAAGGTCTTAGGCCCCGGCATCGACGGGAGAGGAATCCCGAGAGGCCCCCGAGGAACTCGCATGGGGACTGGACTTTCCTGAGGCCACCAGAGCGGTTCCCTGAGATCCCCGTCGTAAGTCGAGAGCACCTGCCGCAACTCGAGAAAATCCAGGAGGTTTTGCCCTCCAGGCGAGATGAGGCCCATTTCCGCTGAGGCTTCTCGAGGCCAATCACATCTAACCACTGGAACTTCCAAAGGGTCCTTCACACCATTGCTGCAACTCAAGAAGTTCCCCGACATACCCGTCTCCACTCGAGAGGAAGCACGTGGGGTCCCGCACACATCCAGGGGAGCCCCGTTTCTGCCTCCTAGCTCGAGATGAGGGATCCTTTCCCTGTTTCGTAGGGAAAGAATTCCCGGCGTTCCCGTCGCATCTCAAGAGGAGGCGCTCTCCACAGGAAAGGCGAGAGGAACTCCAGGGTCGTGACACCATTCCAAGAGTCCCCCAGATGTGTCAGTCCATTCCAGAGGAACCTGTTTTCCCTACACTGCCTTGACGTTCAAGCCGAGGATCGACTCCCACCACGTGTGCACGTGGGACAGCCCTGTGGGAAAGCCTCGTGGGAAAGCCTCGTGGGAAAGACTCGAGGGAAAACCATATATCCGTTGATCCACGCGGCGGACGGCGTGACACTGCTGCTACCCCTCTGGAGGAAAGCGCAAGTGCATGCCCGCATTCGAGACGAGGACTGACTCCCCTGGGGAGACTCCAGAAGTACCCCAAGATCCATGTCAGCACTGGAGAGGAATCCTCAGGTTCCGGCCCCGACTCCACACAAGGTCTTAGGCCCCGGCATCGACGGGAGAGGAATCCCGAGAGGCCCCCGAGGAACTCGCATGGGGACTGGCCTTTCCTGAGGCCACAAGAGCGGGTCCCTGAGGTCCCCGTCGTAAGTCGAGAGCACCTGCCGCAACTCGAGAAAATCCAGGAGGTTTTGCCCTCCAGGCGAGATGAGGCCCATTTCCGCTGAGGCTTCTCGAGGCCAATCACATCTAACCACTGGAACTTCCAAAGGGTCCTTCACACCCTTGCTGCAACTAAAGAAGTTCCCCGACATACCCGTCTGCACTCGAGAGGAAGCACGTGGTGTCCCGCACACATCCAGGGGAGGCCCGTTTCCGCCTCCTATCTCGAGATGAGGGATCCTTTCCCTGTTTCGTAGGGAAAGAATTCCCGGCGTTCCCGTCGCATCTCAAGAGGCGGCGCTCTGCACAGGAAAGACGAGAGGAAATCCAGGGTCATACCACCATTCCAAGAGTCCCCCAGATGTGTCAGTCCATTCCAGAGGAACCTGTTTTCCCTGCACTGCCTTGACGTTCAAGCCGAGGATCGACTCCCACCACGTGTGCACGTGGGACAGCCCTGTGGGAAAGCCTCGTGGGAAAGCCTCGTGGAAAGACTCGAGGGAAAACCATAGATCCTTTGTTCCACGCGGCGGACTGCGTGACACTGCTGCTACCGCTCTGGAGGAAAGCGCAAGTGCATGCCCGCATTCGAGACGAGGACTGACTCCCCTGGGGAGACTCCAGAAGTACCCCAAGATCCATGTCAGCACTGGAGAGGAATCCTCAGGTTCCGGCCCCGACTCCACACAAGGTCTTAGGCCCCGGCATCGAAGGGAGAGGAATCCCGAGAGGCCCCCGAGGAACTCGCATGGGGACTGGCCTTTCCTGAGGCCACCAGAGCTGGTCCCTGAGGTCCCCGTCCTAAGTCGAGAGCACCTGCCGCAACTCGAGAAAATCCAGGAGGTTTTGCCCTCCAGGCGAGATGAGGCCGATTTCCGCTGAGGCTTTTCGAGGCCAATCACGTCTAACCACTGGAACTTCCAAAGGGTCTTTCACACCCTTGCTGCAACTCAAGAACTTCCCCAACATACCTGTCTCCACTCGAGAGGAAGCACGTGGGGTCCCGCACACATCCAGGGGAGCCCCGTTTCCGCCTCCTAGCTCGAGATGAGGGATCCTTTCCCTGTTTCGTAGGGAAAGAATTCCCGGCGTTCCCGTCGCATCTCAAGAGGAGGCGCTCTCGACAGGAAAGGGGAGAGGAACTCCAGGATCGTGCCACCATTCCAAGAGACCCCCAGATGTGTCAGTCCATTCCAGAGGAACCTGTTTTCCCTGCACTGCCTTGACTTTCAAGCCGAGGATCGACTCCCACCACGTGTGCACGTGGGACAGCCCTGTGGGAAAGCCTCGTGGGAAAGCCTCGTGGGAAAGACTCGAGGGAAAACCATAGATCCTTTGATCCACGCGGCGGACTGCGTGACACTGCTGCTACCGCTCTGGAGGAAAGCGCAAGTGCATGCCCGCATTCGAGACGAGGACTGACTCCCCTGGGGAGACTCCAGAAGTACCCCAAGATCCATGTCAGCACTGGAGAGGAATCCTCAGGTTCCGGCCCCGACTCCACACAAGGTCTTAGGCCCCGGCATCGACGGGAGAGGAATCCCGAGAGGCCCCCGAGGAACTCGCATGGGGACTGGACTTTCCTGAGGCCACCAGAGCGGTTCCCTGAGATCCCCGTCGTAAGTCGAGAGCACCTGCCGCAACTCGAGAAAATCCAGGAGGTTTTGCCCTCCAGGCGAGATGAGGCCCATTTCCGCTGAGGCTTCTCGAGGCCAATCACATCTAACCACTGGAACTTCCAAAGGGTCCTTCACACCCTTGCTGCAACTAAAGAAGTTCCCCGACATACCCGTCTGCACTCGAGAGGAAGCACGTGATGTCCCGCACACATCCAGGGGAGCCCCGTTTCCGCCTCCTATCTCGAGATGAGGGATCCTTTCCCTGTTTCGTAGGGAAAGAATTCCCGGCGTTCCCGGCGCATCTCAAGAGGAGGCGCTCTGCACAGGAAAGACGAGAGGAAATCCAGGGTCATACCACCATTCCAAGAGTCCCCCAGATGTGTCAGTCCATTCCAGAGGAACCTGTTTTCCCTGAACTGCCTTGACGTTCAAGCCGAGGATCGACTCCCACCACGTGTGCACGTGGGACAGCCCTGTGGGAAAGCCTCGTGGGAAAGCCTCGTGGGAAAGACTCGAGGGAAAACCATAGATCCTTTGATCCACGCGGCGGACTGCGTGACACTGCTGCTACCGCTCTGGAGGAAAGCGCAAGTGCATGCCCGCATTCGAGACGAGGACTGACTCCCCTGGGGAGACTCCAGAAGTACCCCAAGATCCATGTCAGCACTGGAGAGGAATCCTCAGGTTCCGGCCCCGACTCCACACAAGGTCTTAGGCCCCAGCATCGACGGGAGAGGAATCCCGAGAGGCCCCCGAGGAACTCGCATGGGGACTGGCCTTTCCTGAGGCCACCAGAGCTGGTCCCTGAGGTCCCCGTCCTAAGTCGAGAGCACCTGCCGCAACTCGAGAAAATCCAGGAGGTTTTGCCCTCCAGGCGAGATGAGGCCGATTTCCGCTGAGGCTTCTCGAGGCCAATCACGTCTAACCACTGGAACTTCCAAAGGGTCTTTCACACCCTTGCTGCAACTCAAGAACTTCCCCAACATACCTGTCTCCACTCGAGAGGAAGCACGTGGGGTCCCGCACACATCCAGGAGAGCCCCGTTTCCGCCTCCTAGCTCGAGATGAGGGATCCTTTCCCTGTTTCGTAGGGAAAGAATTCCCGGCGTTCCCGTCGCATCTCAAGAGGAGGCGCTCTCCACAGGAAAGGCGAGAGGAACTGAAGGGTCGTGCCACCATTCCAAGAGTCCCCCAGATGTGTCAGTCCATTCCAGAGGAACCTGTTTTCCCTGCACTGCCTTGACGTTCAAGCCGAGGATCGACTCCCACCACGTGTGCACGTGGGACAGCCCTGTGGGAAAGCCTCGTGGGAAAGCCTCTTGGGAAAGACTCGAGGGAAAACCATAGATCCTTTGATCCACGCGTCGGACTGCGTGACACTGCTGCTACCGCTCTGGAGGAAACGCAAGTGCATGCCCGCATTCGAGACGAGGACTGACTCTCCTGGGGAGACTCCAGACGTACCCCAAGATCCATGTCAGCACTGGAGAGGAATCCTCAGGTTCCCGCCCCGACTCCACACAAGGTCTTAGGCCCCGGCATCGACGGGAGAGGAATCCCGAGACGCCCCCGAGGAACTCGCATGGGGACTGGCCTTTCCTGACGCCACCAGAGAGGGTCCCTGAGGTCCCCGTCGTAAGTCGAGAGCACCTGCCGCAACTCGAGAAAATCCAGGAGGTTTTGCCCTCCAGGCGAGATGAGGCTCATTTCCGCTGAGTCTTCTCAAGGCTAATCACGTCTAGCCACTGGAACTTCCAAAGGGTCCTTCACACCCTTGCTGCAACTCAAGAAGTTCCCTGACATACCCGTCTCCACTCGAGAGGAAGCACGTGGGTCCCACACACATCCAGGGGAGCCCTGTTTCCGCCTCCTAGCTCGAGATGAGGGATCCTTTCCCTGTTGCGTAGGGAAAGAATTCCCGGCGTTCCCGTCGCATCTCAAGAGGAGGCGCTCTCCACAGGAAAGGCGAGAGGAACTCCAGGGTCGTGCCACCATTCCAAGAGTCCCCCAGATGTGTCAGTCCATTCCAGAGGAACCTGTTTTCCCTGAATTGCCTTGACGTTCAAGCTGAGGATCGAATCCCACCACGTGTGCACGTGGGACAGCCCTGTGGGAAAGCCTCGTGGGAAAGCTTCGTGGGAAAGACTCGAGGGAAAAACATAGATCCTTTGATCCACGCGGCGGACTGCGTGACACTGCTGCTACCGCTCTGGAGGAAAGCGCAAGTGCATGCCCGCATTCGAGACGAGGACTGACTCCCCTGGGGAGACTCCAGAAGTACCCCAAGATCCATGTCAGCACTGGAGAGGAATCCTCAGGTTCCGGCCCCGACTCCACACAAGGTCTTAGGCCCCGGCATCGACGGGAGAGGAATCCCGAGAGGCCCCCGAGGAACTCGCATGGGGTCTGGCCTTTCCTGAGGCCACCAGAGCGGTTCCCTGAGGTCCCCGTTGTAAGTCGAGAGCACCTGCCGCAACTCGAGAAAATCCAGGAGGTTTTGCCCTCCAGGCGAGATGAGGCCCATTTCCAATGAGGCTTCTCGAGGCCAATCACATCTAACCACTGGAACTTCCAAAGGGTCCTTCACACCATTGCTGCAACTCAAGAAGTTCCCCGACATACCCGTCTCCACTCGAGAGGAAGCACGTGGGGTCCCGCACACATCCAGGGGAGCCCCGTTTCCGCCTCCTAGCTCGAGATGAGGGATCCTTTCCCTGTTTCGTAGGGAAAGAATTCCCGGCCTTCCCGTCGCATCTCAAGAGGAGGCGCTCTCCACAGGAAAGGCGACAGGAACTCCAGGGTCGTGACACCATTCCAAGAGTCCCCCAGATGTGTCAGTCCATTCCAGAGGAACCTGTTTTCCCTGCACTGCCTTGACGTTCAAGCCGAGGATCGACTCCCACCACGTGTGCACGTGGGACAGCCCTGTGGGAAAGCCTCGTGGGAAAGCCTCGTGGGAAAGACTCGAGGGAAAACCATAGATCCTTTGATCCACGCGGCGGACTGCGTGACACTGCTGCTACCGCTCTGGAGGAAAGGGCAATGCATGCCCGCATTCGAGACGAGGACTGACTCCCCTGGGGAGACTCCAGACGTACCCCAAGATCCATGTCAGCACTGGAGAGGAATCCTCAGGTTCCGGCCCCGACTCCACTCAAGGCCTTAGGCCCCGGCATCGACGGGAGAGAAATCCCGAGAGGCCTCCGAGGAACTCGCATGGGGACTGGCCTTTCCTGAGGCAACCAGAGCGGTTCCCTGAGGTCCCCGTCGTAAGTCGAGAGCAGCTGCCGCAACTCGAGAAAATCCAGGATGTTTTGCCCTCCAGGCGAGATGAGGCCCATTTCCGCTGAGGCTTCTCGAGGCCAATCACATCTAACCACTGGAACTTCGAAAGGGTCCTTCACACCATTGCTGCAACTCAAGAAGTTCCCCGACATACCCGTCTCCACTCGAGAGGAAGCACGTGGGGTCCCGCACACATCCAGGGGAGCCCCGTTTCCGCCTCCTAGCTCGAGATGAGGGATCCTTTCCCTGTTTCGTAGGGAAAGAATTCCCGGCGTTCCCGTCGCATCTCAAGAGGAGGCGCTCTCCACAGGAAAGGCGAGAGGAACTCCAGGGTCGTGACACCATTCCAAGAGTCCCCCAGATGTGTCAGTCCATTCCAGAGGAACCTATTTTCCCTGCACTGCCTTGACATTAAAGCCGAGGATCGACTCCCACCACGTGTGCACGTGGGACAGCCCTGTGGGAAAGCCTCGTGGGAAAGACTCGAGGGAAAACCATAGATCCTTTGATCCACGCGGCGGACTGCGTGACACTGCTGCTACCGCTCTGGAGGAAAGCGCAAGTGCATGCCCGCATTCGAGACGAGGACTGACTCTCCTGGGGAGACTCCAGAAGTACCCCAAGATCCATGTCAGCACTGGAAAGGAATCCTCAGGTTCCGGCCCCGACTCCACACAAGGTCTTAGGCCCCGGCATCGACGGGAGAGGAATCCCGAGAGGCCCCCGAGTAACTCGCATGGGGACTGGCATTTCCTGAGGCCACCAGAGCGGGTCCCTGAGGTCCCCGTCGTAAGTCGAGAGCACCTGCCGCAACTCGAGATAATCCAGGAGGTTTTGCCCTCCAGGCGAGATGAGGCCCATTTCCGCTGAGGCTTCTCGAGGCTAATCACGTCTAACCACTGGAACTTCCAAAGGGTCCTTCACACCCTTGCTGCAACTCAAGAAGTTCCCCGACATACCCGTCTCCACTCGAGAGGAAGCACGTGGGTCCCGCACACATCCAGGGGAGCCCCGTTTCCGCCTCCTAGCTCGAGATGAGGGATCCTTTCCCTGTTTCGTAGGGAAAGAATTCCCGGCGTTAACGTCGCATCTCAAGAGGAGGCGCTCTCCACAGGAAAGGCGAGAGGAACTCCAGGGTCGTGCCACCATTCCAAGAGTCCCCCAGATGTGTCAGTCCATTCCAGAGGAACCTGTTTTCCCAGCACTGCCTTGACGTTCAAGCCGAGGATCGACTCCCACCACGTGTGCACGTGGGACAGCCCTGTGGGAAAGACTCGTGGGAAAGCCTGGAGGGAAAGACTCGAGGGAAAACCATAGATCCTTTGATCCACGCGGCGGACTGCGTGACACTGCTGCTACCGCTCTGGAGGAAAGCGCAAGTGCATGCCCGCATTCGAGACGAGGACTGACTCCCCTGGGGAGACTCCAGAAGTACCCCAAGATCCATGTCAGCACTGGAGAGGAATCCTCAGGTTCCGGCCCCGACTCCACACAAGGTCTTAGGCCCCAGCATCGACGGGAGAGGAATCCCGAGAGGCCCCCGAGGAACTCGCATGGGGACTGGCCTTTCCTGAGGCCACCAGAGCTGGTCCCTGAGGTCCCCGTCCTAAGTCGAGAGCACCTGCCGCAACTCGAGAAAATCCAGGAGGTTTTGCCCTCCAGGCGAGATGAGGCCGATTTCCGCTGAGGCTTCTCGAGGCCAATCACGTCTAACCACTGGAACTTCCAAAGGGTCTTTCACACCCTTGCTGCAACTCAAGAACTTCCCCAACATACCTGTCTCCACTCGAGAGGAAGCACGTGGGGTCCCGCACACATCCAGGGGAGCCCCGTTTCCGCCTCCTAGCTCGAGATGAGGGATCCTTTCCCTGTTTCGTAGGGAAAGAATTCCCGGCGTTCCCGTCGCATCTCAAGAGGAGGCGCTCTCCACAGGAAAGGCGAGAGGAACTGAAGGGTCGTGCCACCATTCCAAGAGTCCCCCAGATGTGTCAGTCCATTCCAGAGGAACCTGTTTTCCCTGCACTGCCTTGACGTTCAAGCCGAGGATCGACTCCCACCACGTGTGCACGTGGGACAGCCCTGTGGGAAAGCCTCGTGGGAAAGCCTCTTGGGAAAGACTCGAGGGAAAACCATAGATCCTTTGATCCACGCGTCGGACTGCGTGACACTGCTGCTACCGCTCTGGAGGAAACGCAAGTGCATGCCCGCATTCGAGACGAGGACTGACTCTCCTGGGGAGACTCCAGACGTACCCCAAGATCCATGTCAGCACTGGAGAGGAATCCTCAGGTTCCCGCCCCGACTCCACACAAGGTCTTAGGCCCCGGCATCGATGGGAGAGGAATCCCGAGACGCCCCCGAGGAACTCGCATGGGGACTGGCCTTTCCTGACGCCACCAGAGAGGGTCCCTGAGGTCCCCGTCGTAAGTCGAGAGCACCTGCCGCAACTCGAGAAAATCCAGGAGGTTTTGCCCTCCAGGCGAGATGAGGCTCATTTCCGCTGAGTCTTCTCAAGGCTAATCACGTCTAGCCACTGGAACTTCCAAAGGGTCCTTCACACCCTTGCTGCAACTCAAGAAGTTCCCTGACATACCCGTCTCCACTCGAGAGGAAGCACGTGGGTCCCGCACACATCCAGGGGAGCCCTGTTTCCGCCTCCTAGCTCGAGATGAGGGATCCTTTCCCTGTTGCGTAGGGAAAGAATTCCCGGCGTTCCCGTCGCATCTCAAGAGGAGGCGCTCTCCACAGGAAAGGCGAGAGGAACTCCAGGGTCGTGCCACCATTCCAAGAGTCCCCCAGATGTGTCAGTCCATTCCAGAGGAACCTGTTTTCCCTGAATTGCCTTGACGTTCAAGCTGAGGATCGAATCCCACCACGTGTGCACGTGGGACAGCCCTGTGGGAAAGCCTCGTGGGAAAGCCTCGTGGGAAAGACTCGAGGGAAAACCATAGATCCTTTGATCCACGCGGCGGACTGCGTGACACTGCTGCTACCGCTCTGGAGGAAAGGGCAATGCATGCCCGCATTCGAGACGAGGACTGACTCCCCTGGGGAGACTCCAGACGTACCCCAAGATCCATGTCAGCACTGGAGAGGAATCCTCAGGTTCCGGCCCCGACTCCACACAAGGCCTTAGGCCCCGGCATCGACGGGAGAGAAATCCCGAGAGGCCTCCGAGGAACTCGCATGGCGACTGGCCTTTCCTGAGGCAACCAGAGCGGTTCCCTGAGGTCCCCGTCGTAAGTCGAGAGCAGCTGCCGCAACTCGAGAAAATCCAGGATGTTTTGCCCTCCAGGCGAGATGAGGCCCATTTCCGCTGAGGCTTCTCGAGGCCAATCACATCTAACCACTGGAACTTCGAAAGGGTCCTTCACACCATTGCTGCAACTCAAGAAGTTCCCCGACATACCCGTCTCCACTCGAGAGGAAGCACGTGGGGTCCCGCACACATCCAGGGGAGCCCCGTTTCCGCCTCCTAGCTCGAGATGAGGGATCCTTTCCCTGTTTCGTAGGGAAAGAATTCCCGGCGTTCCCGTCGCATCTCAAGAGGAGGCGCTCTCCACAGGAAAGGCGAGAGGAACTCCAGGGTCGTGACACCATTCCAAGAGTCCCCCAGATGTGTCAGTCCATTCCAGAGGAACCTATTTTCCCTGCACTGCCTTGACATTAAAGCCGAGGATCGACTCCCACCACGTGTGCACGTGGGACAGCCCTGTGGGAAAGCCTCGTGGGAAAGCCTCGAGGGAAAACCATAGATCCTTTGATCCACGCGGCGGACTGCGTGACACTGCTGCTACCGCTCTGGAGGAAAGCGCAAGTGCATGCCCGCATTCGAGACGAGGACTGACTCTCCTGGGGAGACTCCAGAAGTACCCCAAGATCCATGTCAGCACTGGAAAGGAATCCTCAGGTTCCGGCCCCGACTCCACACAAGGTCTTAGGCCCCGGCATCGACGGGAGAGGAATCCCGAGAGGCCCCCGAGGAACTCGCATGGGGACTGGCCTTTCCTGAGGCCACAAGAGCGGGTCCCTGAGGTCCCCGTCGTAAGTCGAGAGCACCTGCCGCAACTCGAGATAATCCAGGAGGTTTTGCCCTCCAGGCGAGATGAGGCCCATTTCCGCTGAGGCTTCTGGAGGCCAATCACATCTAACCACTGGAACTTCCAAAGGGTCCTTCACACCCTTGCTGCATCTCAAGAAGTTCCCCGACATACCCGTCTGCACTCGAGAGGAAGCACGTGGTGTCCCGCACACATCCAGGGGAGCCCCGTTTCCGCCTCATAGCTAGAGATGAGGGATCCTTTCCCTGTTTCGTAGGGAAAGAATTCCCGGCGTTCCCGTCGCATCTCAAGAGGAGGCGCTCTCCACAGGAAAGGCGAGAGGAACTCCAGGGTCGTGACACCATTCCAAGAGTCCCCCAGATGTGTCAGTCCATTCCAGAGGAACCTGTTTTCCCTGCACTGCCTTGACGTTCAAGCCGAGGATCGACTCCCACCACGTGTGCACGTGGGACAGCCCTGTGGGAAAGCCTCGTGGGAAAGCCTCGTGGGAAAGACTCGAGGGAAAACCATAGATCCTTTGATCCACGCGGCAGACTGCGTGACACTGCTGCTACCGCTCTGGAGGAAAGCGCAAGTGCATGCCCGCATTCGAGACGAGGACTGACTCCCCTGGGGAGACTCCAGAAGTACCCCAAGATCCCTGTCAGCACTGGAGAGGAATCCTCAGGTTCCGGCCCCGACTCCACACAAGGTCTTAGGCCCCGGCATCGACGGGAGAGGAATCCCGAGAGGCCCCCGAGGAACTCGCATCGGGACTGGCCTTTCCTGAGGCCACCAGAGCGGGTCCCTGAGGTCCCCGTCGTAAGTCGAGAGCACCTGCCGCAACTCGAGAAAATCCAGGAGGTTTTGCCCTCCAGGCGAGATGAGGCCCATTTCCGCTGAGGCTTCTCGAGGCCAATCACATCTAACCACTGGAACTTCCAAAGGGTCCTTCACACCATTGCTGCAACTCAAGAAGTTCCCCGACATACCCGTCTGCACTCGAGAGGAAGCACGTGTGGTCCCGCACACATCCAGGGGAGCCCCGTTTCCGCCTCCTAGCTCGAGATGAGGGATCCTTTCCCTGTTTCGTAGGGAAAGAATTCCCGGCGTTCCCGTCGCATCTCAAGAGGAGGCGCTCTCCACAGGAAAGGCGAGAGGAACTCCAGGGTCGTGACACCATTCCAAGAGTCCCCCAGATGTGTCAGTCCATTCCAGAGGAACCTGTTTTCCCTGCACTGCCTTGACGTTCAAGCCGAGGATCGACTCCCACCACGTGTGCACGTGGGACAGCCCTGTGGGAAAGCCTCGTGGGAAAGCCTCGAGGGAAAACCATAGATCCTTTGATCCACGCGGCGGACTGCGTGACACTGCTGCTACCGCTCTGGAGGAAAGCGCAAGTGCATGACCGCATTCGTGACGAGGACTGACTCCCCTGGGGAGACTCCAGAAGTGCCCCAAGATCCATGTCAGCACTGGAGAGGAATCCTCAGGTTCCGGCCCCGACTCCACACAAGGTCTTAGGCCCCGGCATCGACGGGAGAGGAATCCCGAGAGGCCCCCGAGGAACTCGCATGGGGACTGGCCTTTCCTGAGGCCACCAGAGCGGGTCCCTGAGGTCCCCGTCGTAAGTCGAGAGCACCTGCCGCAACTCGAGGAAATCCAGGAGGTTTTGCCCTCCAGGCGAGATGAGGCCCATTTCCGCTGAGGCTTCTCGAGGCTAATCACGTCTAACCACTGGAACTTCCAAAGGGTCCTTCACACCCTTGCTGCAACTCAAGAAGTTCCCCGACATACCCGTCTCCACTCGAGAGGAAGCACGTGGGGTCCCGCACACATCCAGGGGAGACCCGTTTCCGCCTCCTAGCTCGAGATGAGGGATCCTTTCCCTGTTTCGTAGGGAAAGAATTCCCGGCGTTCCCGTCGCATCTCAAGAGGAGGCGCTCTCCACAGGAAAGGCGAGAGGAACTCCAGGGTCGTGCCACCATTCCAAGACTCCCCCGGATGTGTCAGTCCATTGCAGGGGAACCTGTTTTCCCTGCACTGCCTTGACGTTCAAGCCGAGGATCGACTCCCACCACGTGTGCACGTGGGACAGCCCTGTGGGAAAGCCTCGTGGGAAAGCCTCGTGGGAAAGACTCGAGGGAAAACCATAGATCCTTTGATCCACGCGGCGGACTGCGTGACACTGCTGCTACCGCTCTGGAGGAAAGCGCAAGTGCATGCCCGCATTCGAGACGAGGACTGACTCCCCTGGGGAGACTCCAGAAGTACCCCAAGATCCATGTCAGCACTGGAGAGCAATCCTCAGGTTCCGGCCCCGACTCCACACAACGTCTTAGGCCCTGGCATCGACGGGAGAGGAATCCCGAGAGGCCCCCGAGGAACTCGCATGGGGACTGGCCTTTCCTGAGGCCACCAGAGCGGGTCCCTGAGGTCCCCGTCGTAAGTCGAGAGCACCTGCCGCAACTCGAGAAAATCCAGGAGGTTTTGCCCTCCAGGCGAGATGAGGCCCATTTCCGCTGAGGCTTCTCGAGGCTAATCACATCTAACCACTGGAACATCCAAAGGGTCCTTCTCACCCTTGCTGCAACTCAAGAAGTTCCCCGACATACCCGTCTCCACTCGAGAGGAAGCACGAGGGTCCCGCACACATCCAGGGGAGCCCCGTTTCCGCCTCCTAGCTCGAGATGAGGGATCCTTTCCCTGTTTCGTAGGGAAAGAATTCCCGGCGTTCCCGTCGCATCTCAAGAGGAGGCGCTCTCCACAGGAAAGGCGAGAGGAACTCCAGGGTCGTGCCACCATTCCAAGAGTCCCCCAGATGTGTCAGTCCATTCCAGAGGAACCTGTTTTCCCTGCACTGCCTTGACGTTCAAGCCGAGGATCGACTCCCACCACGTGTGCACGTGGGACAGCCCTGTGGGAAAGCCTCGTGGGAAAGCCTCGTGGGAAAGACTCGAGGGAAAAACATAGATCCTTTGATCCACGCGGCGGACTGCGTGACACTGCTGCTACCCCTCTTTAGGAAAGCGCAAGTGCATGTCCGCATTCGAGACGAGGACTGACTCCCCTGGGGAGACTCCAGAAGTACCCCAAGATCCATGTCAGCACTGGAGAGGAATCCTCAGGTTCCGGCCCCGACTCCACACAAGGTCTTAGGCCCCGGCATCGACGGGTGAGGAATCCCGAGAGGCCCCCGAGGAACTCGCATGGGGACTGGCCTTTCCTGAGGCCACCAGAGCGGGTCCCTGAGGTCCCCGTCGTAAGTCGAGAGCAACTGCCGCAACTCGAGAAAATCCAGGAGGTTTTGCCCTCCAGGCGAGATGAGGCCCATTTCCGCTGAGGCTTCTCGAGGCTAATAACGTCTAACCACTGGAACTTCCAAAGGGTCCTTCACACCCTTGCTGCAACTCCAGAAGTTCCCCGACATACCCGTCTCCACTCGAGAGGAAGCACGTGGGTCCCGCACACATCCAGGGGAGCCCCGTTTCCGCCTCCTAGCTCGAGATGAGGGATCCTTTCCCTGTTTCGTAGGGAAAGAATTCCCGGCGTTCCCGTCGCATCTCAAGAGGAGGCGCTCTCCACAGGAAAGGCTAGAGGAACTCCAGGATCGTGCCACCATTCCAAGAGACCCCCAGATGTGTCAGTCCATTCCAGAGGAACCTGTTTTCCCTGCACTGCCTTGACGTTCAAGCCGAGGATCGACTCCCACCACGTGTGCACGTGGGACAGCCCTGTGGGAAAGCCTCGTGGGAAAGCCTCGTGGGAAAGACTCGAGGGAAAACCATAGATCCTTTGATCCACGCGGAGGACTGCGTGACACTGCTGCTACCGCTCTGGAGGAAAGTGCAATTGCATGTCCGCATTCGAGACGAGGACTGACTCCCCTGGGGAGACTCCAGAAGTACCCCAAGATCCATGTCAGCACTGGAGAGGAATCCTCAGGTTCCGGCCCCGACTCCACACAAGGTCTTAGGCCCCGGCATCGACGGGAGAGGAATCCCGAGAGGCCCCCGAGGAACTCGCACGGGGACTGGCCTTTCCTGAGGCCACCAGAGCGGGTCCCTGAGGTCCCCGTCGTAAGTCGAGAGCACCTGCCGCAACTCGAGAAAATCCAGGAGGTTTTGCCTTCCAGGCGAGATGAGGCCCATTTCCGCTGAGGCTTCTCGAGGCTAATCACATCTAACCACTGGAACTTCCAAAGGGTCCTTCACACCCTTGCTGCAACTCAAGAAGTTCCCCGACATACCCATCTCCACCCGAGAGGAAGCACGTGGGGTCCCGCACACATCCAGGGGAGCCCCGTTTCCGCCTCCTAGATCGAGATGAGGGATCCTTTCCCTGTTTCGTAGGGAAAGAATTCCCGGCGTTTCCGTCGCATCTCAAGAGGAGGCGCTCTCCACAGGAAAGGCGAGAGGAACTCCAGGGTCGTGCCACCATTCCAAGAGGCCCCAGATATGTCAGTCCATTTCAGAGGAAGCTGTTTTCCCTGCACTGCCTTGACGTTCAAGCCGAGGATCGACTCCCACCACGTGTGCACGTGGGACAGCCCTGTGGGAAAGCCTCGTGGGACAGCCTCGTGGGAAAGACTCGAGGGAAAACCATAGATCCTTTGATCCACGCGGCGGACTGCGTGACACTGCTGCTACTGCTCTGGAGGAAAACGCAAGTGCATGCCCGCATTCGAGACGAGGACTGACTCCCCTGGGGAGACTCCAGAAGTACCCCAAGATCCATGTCAGCACTGGAGAGGAATCCTCAGGTTCCGGCCCTGACTCCACACAAGGTCTTAGGCCCCGGCATCGACGGGAGAGGAATCCCGAGAGGCCCCCGAGGAACTCGCATGGGGACTGGCCTTTCCTGAGGACACCAGAGCGGGTCCCTGAGGTCCCCGTCGTAAGTCGAGAGCACCTGCCGCAACTCGAGAAAATCCAGGAGGTTTTGCCCTCCAGGCGAGATGAGGCACATTTCCGCTGAGGCTTCTCGAGGCTAATCATGTCTAACCACTGGAACTTCCAAAGGGTCCTTCACAGCCTTGCTGCAACTCAAGAAGTTCCCCGACATACCCGTCTCCACTCGAGAGGAAGCACGTGGGGTCCCGCACACATCCAGGGGAGCCCCGTTTCCGCCTCCTAGCTCGAGATGAGGGATCCTTTCCCTGTTTCGTAAGGAAAGAATTCCCGGCGTTCCCGTCGCATCTCAAGAGGAGGCGCTCTCCACAGGAAAGGCGAGAGGAACTCCAGGGTCGTGCCACCATTCCAAGAGTCCCCCAGATGTGTCAGTCCATTACAGAGGACCCTGTTTTCCCTGCACTGCCTTGACGTTCAAGCCGAGGATCGACTCCCACCACGTGTGCACGTGGGACAGCCCTGTGGGAAAGCCTCGTGGGAAAGCCTCGTGGGAAAGACTCGAGGGAAAACCATAGATCCTTTGATCCACGCGGCGGACTGCGTGACACTGCTGCTACCGCCCTGGAAGAAAGCGCAAGTGCATGCCCGCATTCGAGACGAGGACTGACTCCCCTGGGGAGACTCCAGAAGTACCCCAAGATCCATGTCAGCACTGGAGAGGAATCCTCAGGTTCCGGTCCCGATTCCACACAAGGTCTTAGGCCCCGGCATCGACGGGAGAGGAATCCCGAGAGGCCCCCGAGGAACTCGCAAGGGGACTGGCCTTTCCTGAGGCCACCAGAGCGGGTCCCTGAGGTCCCCGTCGTAAGTCGAGAGCACCTGCCGCAACTCGAGAAAATCCAGGAGGTTTTGCCCTCCAGGCGAGATGAGGCCCATTTCTGCTGAGGCTTCTCGAGGCTAATCACATCTAACCACTGGAACATCCAAAGGGTCCTTCTCACCCTTGCTGCAACTCAAGAAGTTCCCCGACATACCCGTCTCCACTCGAGAGGAAGCACGAGGGTCCCGCACACATCCAGGGTAGCCCCGTTTCCGCCTCCTAGCTCGAGATGAGGGATCCTTTCCCTGTTTCGTAGGGAAAGAATTCCCGGCGTTCCCGTCGCATCTCAAGAGGAGGCGCTCTCCACAGGAAAGGCGAGAGGAACTCCAGGGTCGTGCCACCATTCCAAGAGTCCCCCAGATGTGTCAGTCCATTCCAGAGGAACCTGTTTTCCCTGCACTGCCTTGACGTTCAAGCCGATGATCGACTCCCACCACGTGTGCACGAGGGACAGCCCTGTGGGAAAGCCTCGTGGGAAAGCCTCGTGGGAAAGACTCGAGGGAAAACCATCGATCCTTTGATCCATGCGGCGGATTGCGTGACACTGCTGCTACCGCTCTGGAGGAAAGCGCAAGTGCATGCCCGCATTTGAGACGAGGACTGACTCCCCTGGGGAGACTCCAGAAGAACCCCAAGATCCATGTCAGCACTGGAGAGGAATCCTCAGGTTCCGGCCCCGACTCCACACAAGGTCTTACGCCCCGGCATCGACGGGAGAGGAATCCCGAGAGGCCCCCGAGGAACTCGCATAGGGACTGGCCTTTCCTGAGGCCACCAGAGCGGGTCCCTGAGGTCCCCGTCGTAAGTCGAGAGCACCTGCCGCAACTCGAGAAAATCCAGGAGGTTTTGCCCTCCAGGCGAGATGAGGCCCATTTCCGCTGAGGCTTCTCGAGGCTAATCACGTCTAACCACTGGAACTTCCAAAGGGTCCTTCACACCCTTGCTGCCACTCAAGAAGTTCCCCGACATACCGGTCTCCACTCGAGAGGAAGCACGTGGGGTCCCGCACACATCCAGGGGAGCCCGGTTTCCGCCTCCTAGCTCGAGATGAGGGATCCTTTCCCTGTTTCGTAGGGAAAGAATTCCCGGCGTTCCCGTCGCATCTCAAGAGGAGGCGCTCTCCACAGGAAAGGCGAGAGGAACTCCAGGGTCGTGCCACCATTCCAAGACTCCCCCGGATGTGTCAGTCCATTCCAGAGGAACCTGTTTTCCCTGCACTGCCTTGACGTTCAAGCTGAGGATCGACTCCCACCACGTGTGCACGTGAGACAGCCCTGTGGGAAAGCCTCGTGGGAAAGCCTCGTGGGAAAGACTCGAGGGAAAACCATAGATCCTTTGATCCACGCGGCGGATTGCGTGACACTGCTGCTACCGCTCTGGAGGAAAGCGCAAGTGCATGCCCCCATTCGAGACGAGGACTGACTCCCCTGGGGAGACTCCAGAAGAACCCCAAGATCCATGTCAGCACTGGAGAGCAATCCTCAGGTTCCGGCCCCGACTCCACACAAGGTCTTAGGCCCCGGCATCGACGGGAGAGGAATCCCGAGAGGCCCCCGAGGAACTCGCATGGGGACTGGCCTTTCCTGAGGCCACCAGAGCGGGTCCCTGAGGTCCCCGTCGTAAGTCGAGAGCACCTGCCGCAACTCGAGAAAATCCAGGAGGTTTTGCCCTCCAGGTTAGATGAGGCCCATTTCCGCTGAGGCTTCTCGAGGCAAATCACATCTAACCACTGGAATTTCCAAAGGGTCCTTCACACCCTTGCTGCAACTCAAGAAGTTCCCGACATACCCGTCTCCACTCGAGAGGAAGCACTTGGGGTCCCGCACACATCCAGGGGAGCCCCGTTTCCGCCTCCTAGCTCGAGATGAGGGATCCTTTCCCTGTTTCGTAGGGAAAGAATTCCCGGCGTTCCCGTCGCATCTCAAGAGGAGGCGCTCTCCACAGGAAAGAGGAGAGGAACTCCAGGGTCGTGGTACCATTCCAAGAGACCCCCAGATGTGTCAGTCCATTCCAGATGAACCTGTTTTCCCTGCACTGCCTTGGCGTTCAAGCCGAGGATCGACTCACACCACGTGTGCACGTGGGACAGCCCTGTGGGAAAGCCTCGTGGGAAAGCCTCGTGGGAAAGACTCGAGGGAAAACCATAGATCCTTTGATCCAGGCGGCGGACTGCGTGACACTGCTGCTACCGCTCTGGAGGAAAGCGCAAGTGCATGCCCGCATTCGAGACGAGGACTGACTCCCCTGGGGAGACTCCAGAAGTACCCCAAGATCCATGTCAGCACTGGAGAGGAATCCTCAGGTTCTGGCCCCGACTCCACACAAGGTGTTAAGCCCCGGCATCGAAGGGAGAGGAATCCCGAGAGGCTCCCGAGGAACTCGCATGGGGACTGGCCTTTCCTGAGGCCACCAGAGCGGGTCCCTGAGGTCCCCGTCGTAAGTCGAGAGCACCTGCCGCAACTCGAGAAAATCCAGGAGGTTTTGCCCTCCAGGCGAGATGAGGCCCATTTCCGCTGAGGCTTCTCCAGGCTAATCACATCTAACCACTGGAACATCCAAAGGGTCCTTCTCACCCTTGCTGCAACTCAAGAAGTTCCCCGACATACCCGTCTCCACTCGAGAGGAAGCACGAGGGTCCCGCACACATCCAGTGGAGCCCCGTTTCCGCCTCCTAGCTCGAGATGAGGGATCCTTTCCCTGTTTCGTAGGGAAAGAATTCCCGGCGTTCCCGTCGCATCTCAAGAGGAGGCGCTCTCCACAGGAAAGGGGAGAGGAACTCCAGGGTCGTGCCACCATTCCAAGAGTCCCCCAGATGTGTCAGTCCATTCCAGAGGAACCTGTTTTCCCTGCACTGCCTTGACGTTCAAGCCGAGGATCGACTCCCACCACGTGTGCACGTGGGACAGCCCTGTGGGAAAGCCTCGTGGGAAAGCCTCGTGGGAAAGACTCGATGGAAAACCATAGATCCTTTGATCCACGCGGCGGACTGCGTGACACTGCTGCTACCGCTCTGGAGGAAAGCGCAAGTGCATGCCCGCATTCGAGTCGAGGACTGACTCCCCTGGGGAGACTCCAGAAATACCCCAAGATCCATGTCAGCACTGGAGAGGAATCCTCAGGTTCCGGCCCCGACTCCACACAATGTCTTAGGCCCCGGCATCGACGGGAGAGGAATCCCGAGAGGCCCCCGAGGAACTCGCATGGGGACTGGCCTTTCCTGAGGCCACCAGAGCGGGTCCCTGAGGTCCCCGTCGTAAGTCGAGAGCACCTGCCGCAACTCGAGAAAATCCAGGAGGTTTTGCCCTCCAGGCGAGATGAGGCACATTTCCGCTGAGGCTTCTCGAGGCTAATCCCGTCTAACCACTGGAACTTCCAAAGGGTCCTTCACACCCTTGCTGCAACTCAAGAAGTTCCCCGACATACCCGTCTCCACTCGAGAGGAAGCACGTGGGGTCCCGCACACATCCAGGGGAGCCCCGTTTCCGCCTCCTAGCTCGAGATGAGGGATCCTTTCCCTGTTTCGTAGGGAAAGAATTCCCGGCGTTCCCGTCGCATCTCAAGAGGAGGCGCTCTCCACAGGAAAGGCGAGAGGAACTCCAGGGTCGTGCCACCATTCCAAGAGTCCCCCAGATGTGTCAGTCCATTCCAGAGGAACCTGTTTTCCCTGCACTGCCTTGACGTTCAAGCCGATGATCGACTCCCACCACGTGTGCACGAGGGACAGCCCTGTGGGAAAGCCTCGTGGGAAAGCCTCGTGGGAAAGACTCGAGGGAAAACCATAGATCCTTTGATCCACGCGGCGGACTGCGTGACACTGCTCCTACCGCCATGGAGGAAAGCGCAAGTGCATGCCCGCATTCGAGACGAGGACTGACTCCCCTGGGGAGACTCCAGAAGTACCCCAAGATCCCTGTCAGCACTGGAGAGGAATCCTCAGGTTCCGGCCCCGACTCCACACAAGGTCTTAGGCCCCGGCATCGACGGGAGAGGAATCCCGAGAGGCCCCCGAGGAACTCGCATGGGGACTGGCCTTTCCTGAGGCCACCAGAGCGGGTCCCTGAGGTCCCCGTCGTAAGTCGAGAGCACCTGCCGCAACTCGAGAAAATCCAGGAGGTTTTGCCCTCCAGGCGAGATGAGGCCCATTTCCGCTGAGGCTTCTCGAGGCAAATCAAATCTAACCACTGGAACTTCCAAAGTGTCCTTCACACCCTTGCTGCAACTCAAGAAGTTCCCCGACATACCCGTCTCCACTCGAGAGGAAGCAAGAGGGTCCCGCACACATCCAGGGGAGCCCCGTTTCCGCCTCCTAGCTCGAGATGAGGGATCCTTTCCCTGTTTCGTAGGGAAAGAATTCCCGGCGTTCCCGTCGCATCTCAAGTGGAGGCGCTCTCCACAGGAAAGGCGAGAGGAACTCCAGGGTCGTGCCACCATTCCAAGAGTCCCCCAGATGTGTCAGTCCATTCCAGAGGAACCTGTTTTCCCTGCACTGCCTTGACGTTCAAGCCGAGGATCGATTCCCACCACGTGTGCACGTGGGACAGCCCTGTGGGAAAGCCTCGTGGGAAAGCCTCGTGGGAAAGACTCGAGGGAAAGCCATAGATCCTTTGATCCACGCGGCGGACTGCGTGACACTGCTGCTACCGCCCTGGAGGAAAGCGCAAGTGCATGCCCGCATTCGAGACGAGGACTGACTCCCCTGGGGAGACTCCAGAAGTACCCCAAGATCCATGTCAGCACTGGAGAGGAATCCTCAGGTTCCGGCCCCGACTCCACACAAGGTCTTAGGCCCCGGCATCGACGGGAGAGGAATCCCGAGAGG
The DNA here is from genome assembly GCF_042477335.2 of Ovis canadensis. Lineage (NCBI taxonomy): Eukaryota > Metazoa > Chordata > Mammalia > Artiodactyla > Bovidae > Ovis > Ovis canadensis. Next base: position 7,550,813 of record NC_091261.1, on the reverse strand, counting down.
CCCCCGAGGAACTCGCATGGGGACTGGCCTTTCCTGAGGCCACCAGAGCGGGTCCCTGAGGTCCCCGTCGTAAGTCGAGAGCACCTGCCGCAACTCGAGAAAATCCAGGAGGTTTTGCCCTCCAGGCGAGATGAGGCCCATTTCTGCTGAGGCATCTCGAGGCTAATCACGTCTAACCACTGGAACTTCCAAAGGGTCCTTCAAACCCTTGCTGCAACTCCAGTTGTTCCCCGACATACCCGTCTCCACTCGAGAGGAAGCACGTGGGGTCCCGCACACATCCAGGGGAGCCCCGTTTCCGCCTCCTAGCTCGAGATGAGGGATCCTTTCCCTGTTTCGTAGGGAAAGAATTCCCGGCGTTCCCGTCGCATCTCAAGAGGAGGCGCTCCCCACAGGAAAGGCAAGAGGAACTCCAGGATCGTGGCACCATTCCAAGAGACCCCCAGATGTGTCAGTCCATTCCAGAGGAACCTGTTTTCCCTGCACTGCCTTGACGTTCAAGCCGAGGATCGACTCCCACCACGTGGGCACGTGGGACAGCCCTGTGGGAAAGCCTCGTGGGAAAGCCTCGTGGGAAAGACTCGAGGGAAAACCATAGATCCTTTGATCCACGCGGTGGACTGCGTGACACTGCTGCTACCGCTCTGGAGGAAAGCGCAAGTGCATGCCCGAATTCGAGACGAGGACTGACTCCCCTGGGGAGACTCCAGAAGTACCCCAAGATCCATGTCAGCACAGGAGAGGAATCCTCAGGTTCCGGCCCCGACTCCACACAAGGTCTTAGGCCCCGGCATCGACGGGAGAGGAATCCCGAGAGGCCCCCAAGGAACTCGCATGGGGACTGGCTTTTCCTGAGGGCACCAGAGCGGGTCCCTGAGGTCCCCGTCGTAAGGCGAGAGCACCTGCCGCAACTCGAGAAAATCCAGGAGGTTTTGCCCTCCAGGCGAGATGAGGCCCATTTCCGCTGAGGCTTCTCGAGGCTAAACACATCTAACCATTGGAACATCCAAAGGGTCCTTCTCACCCTTGCTGCAACTCAAGAAGTTCCCCGACATACCCGTCTCCACTCTAGAGGAAGCACGAGGGTCCCGCACACATCCAGGGGAGCCCCGTTTCCGCCTCCTAGCTCGAGATGAGGGATCCTTTCCCTGTTTCGTAGGGAAAGAATTCCCGGCGTTCCCGTCGCATCTCAAGTGGAGGCGCTCTCCACAGGAAAGGAGAGAGGAACTCCAGGGTCGTGCCACCATTCCAAGAGTCCCCCAGATGTGTCAGTCCATTCCAGAGGAACCTGTTTTCCCTGCACTGCCTTGACGTTCAAGCCGAGGATCGATTCCCACCACGTGTGCACGTGGAACAGCCCTGTGGGAAAGCCACGTGGGAAAGCCTCGTGGGAAAGACTCGAGGGAAAGCCATAGATCCTTTGATCCACGCGGCGGACTGCGTGACACTGCTGCTACCGCCCTGGAGGAAAGCGCAAGTGCATGCCCGCATTCGAGACGAGGACTGACTCCCCTGGGGAGACTCCAGAAGTACCCCAAGATCCATGTCAGCACTGGAGAGGAATCCTCAGGTTCTGGCCCCGACTCCACACAAGGTGTTAAGCCCCGGCATCGAAGGGAGAGGAATCCCGAGAGGCCCCCGAGGAACTCGCATGGGGACTGGCCTTTCCTGAGGCCACCAGAGCGGTTCCCTGAGGTCCCCGTCGTAAGTCGAGAGCACCTGCCGCAACTCGAGAAAATCCAGGAGGTTTTGCCCTCCAGGCGAGATGAGGCACATTTCCGCTGAGGCTTTTCGAGGCTAATCACGTCTAACCACTGGAACTTCCAAAGGGTCCTTCACACCCTTGCTGCAACTCAAGAAGTTCCCCGACATACCCGTCTCCACTCGAGAGGAAGCACGTGGGGTCCCGCACACATCCAGGGGAGCCCCGTTTCCGCCTCCTAGCTCGAGATGAGGGATCCTTTCCCTGTTTCGTAGGGAAAGAATTCCCGGCGTTCCCGTCGCATCTCAAGAGGAGGCGCTCTCCACAGGAAAGGCGAGAGCAAATCCAGGGTCGTGCCACCATTCCAAGAGTCCCCCAGATGTGTCAGTCCATTCCAGAGGAAACTGTTTTCCCTGCACTGCCTTGACGTTCAAGCCGATGATCGACTCCCACCACGTGTGCACGTGGGACAGCCCTGTGGGAAAGCCTCGTGGGAAAGCCTCGTGGGAAAGACTCGAGGGAAAACCATAGATCCTTTGATCCACGCGGCGGACTGCGTGAAACTGCTCCTACCGCCCTGGAGGAAAGCGCAAGTGCATGCCCGCATTCGAGACGAGGACTGACTCCCCTGGGGAGACTCCAGAAGTACCCCAAGATCCATGTCAGCACTGGAGAGGAATCCTCAGGTTCCGGCCCCGACTCCACACAAGGTGTTAGGCCCCGGCATCGAAGGGAGAGGAATCCCGAGAGGCCCCCGAGGAACTCGCATGGGGACTGGCCTTTCCTGAGGCCACCAGAGCGGGTCCCTGAGGTCCCCGTCGTAAGTCGAGAGCACCTGCCGCAACTCGAGAAAATCCAGGAGGTTTTGCCCTCCAGGCGAGATGAGGCCCATTTCCGCTGAGGCTTCTCGAGGCTAAACACATCTAACCACTGGAATATCCAAAGGGTCCTTCTCACCATTGCTGCAACTCAAGAAGTTCCCCGACATACCCGTCTCCACTCAAGAGGAAGCACGAGGGTCCCGCACACATCCAGGGGAGCCCCGTTTCCGCCTCCTAGCTCGAGATGAGGGATCCTTTCCCTGTTTCGTAGGGAAAGAATTCCCGGCGTTCCCGTCGCATCTCAAGAGGAGGCGCTCTCCACAGGAAAGGCGAGAGGAACTCCAGGGTCGTGCCACAATTCCAAGAGTCCCCCAGATGTGTCAGTCCATTCCAGAGGAACCTGTTTTCCCTGCACTGCCTTAACGTTCAAGCCGAGGATCGACTCCCACCACTTGTGCACGTGGGACAGCCCTGTGAGAAAGCCTCGTGGGAAAGCCTCGTGGAAAAGACTCGAGGGAAAACCATAGATCATTTGATCCACGCGGCGGACTGCGTGACACTGCTGCTACCGCTCTTTAGGAAAGCGCAAGTGCATGTCCGCATTCGAGACGAGGACTGACTCCCCTGGGGAGACTCCAGAAGTACCCCAAGATCCATGTCAGCACTGGAGAGGAATCCTCAGGTTCCGGCCCCGACTCCACACAAGGTCTTAGGCCCCGGCATCGACGGGAGAGGAATCCCGAGAGGCCCCCGAGGAACTCGCATGGGGACTGGCCTTTCCTGAGGCCACCAGAGCGGGTCCCTGAGGTCCCCGTCGTAAGTCGAGAGCACCTGACGCAACTCGAGAAAATCCAGGAGGTTTTGCCCTCCAGGCGAGATGAGGCCCATTTCTGCTGAGGCATCTCAAGGCTAATCACGTCTAACAACTGGAACTTCCAAAGGGTCCTTCAAACCCTTGCTGCAACTCCAGTTGTTCCCCGACATACCCGTCTCCACTCGAGAGCAAGCACGTGGGGTCCCGCACACATCCAGGGGAGCCCCGTTTCCGCCTCCTAGCTCGAGATGAGGGATCCTTTCCCTGTTTCGTAGGGAAAGAATTCCCGGCGTTTCCGTCGCATCTCAAGAGGAGGCGCTCTCCACAGGAAAGGCGAGAGGAACTCCAGGGTCGTGCCACCATTCCAAGAGGCCCCAGATATGTCAGTCCATTTCAGAGGAAACTGTTTTCCCTGCACTGCCTTGACGTTCAAGCCGAGGATCGACTCCCACCACGTGTGCACGTGGGACAGCCCTGTGGGAAAGCCTTGTGGGAAAGCCTCGTGGGAAAGACTCGAGGGAAAACCATAGATCCTTTGATCCACGCGGCGGACTGCGTGACACTGCTGCTACTGCTCTGGAGGAAAACGCAAGTGCATGCCCGCATTCGAGACGAGGACTGACTCCCCTGGGGAGACTCCAGAAGTACCCCAAGATCCATGTCAGCACAGGAGAGGAATCCTCAGGTTCCGGCCCCGACTCCACACAAGGTCTTAGGCCCCGGCATCGACGGGAGAGGAATCCCGAGAGGCCCCCAAGGAACTCGCATGGGGACTGGCCTTTCCTGAGGGCACCAGAGCGGGTTCTGAGGTCCCCGTCGTAAGGCGAGAGCACCTGCCGCAACTCGAGAAAATCCAGGAGGTTTTGCCCTCCAGGCGAGATGAGGCCCATTTCCGCTGAGGCTTCTCGAGGCTAAACACATCTAACCACTGGAACATCCAAAGGGTCCTTCTCACCCTTGCTGCAACTCAAGAAGTTCCCCGACATACCCGTCTCCACTCTAGAGGAAGCACGAGGGTCCCGCACACATCCAGGGGAGCCCCGTTTCCGCCTCCTAGCTCGAGATGAGGGATCCTTTCCCTGTTTCGTAGGGAAAGAATTCCCGGCGTTCCCGTCGCATCTCAAGAGGAGGCGCTCTCCACAGGAAAGGCGAGAGGAACTCCAGGGTCGTGCCACCATTCCAAGACTCCCCCGGATGTGTCAGTCCATTCCAGAGGAACCTGTTTTCCCTGCACTGCCTTGACGTTCAAGCTGAGGATCGACTCCCACCACGTGTGCACGTGAGACAGCCCTGTGGGCAAGCCTCGTGGGAAAGCCTCGTGGGAAAGACTCGAGGGAAAACCATAGATCCTTTGATCCACGCGGCGGATTGCGTGACACTGCTGCTACCGCTCTGGAGGAAAGCGCAAGTGCATGCCCGCATTCGAGACGAGGACTGACTCCCCTGGGGAGACTCCAGAAGAACCCCAAGATCCATGTCAGCACTGGAGAGCAATCCTCAGGTTCCGGCCCCGACTCCACACAAGGTCTTAGGCCCCGGCATCGACGGGAGAGGAATCCCGAGAGGCCCCCGAGGAACTCGCATGGGGACTGGCCTTTCCTGAGGCCACCAGAGCGGGTCCCTGAGGTCCCCGTCGTAAGTCGAGAGCACCTGCCGCAACTCGAGAAAATCCAGGAGGTTTTGCCCTCCAGGTTAGATGAGGCCCATTTCCGCTGAGGCTTCTCGAGGCAAATCACATCTAACCACTGGAATTTCCAAAGGGTCCTTCACACCCTTGCTGCAACTCAAGAAGTTCCCGACATACCCGTCTCCACTCGAGAGGAAGCACGTGGGGTCCCGCACACATCCAGGGGAGCACCGTTTCCGCCTCCTAGCTCGAGATGAGGGATCCTTTCCCTGTTTCGTAGGGAAAGAATTCCCGGCGTTCCCGTCGCATCTCAAGAGGAGGCGCTCTCCACAGGAAAGAGGAGAGGAACTCCAGGGTCGTGGTACCATTCCAAGAGACCCCCAGATGTGTCAGTCCATTCCAGATGAACCTGTTTTCCCTGCACTGCCTTGGCGTTCAAGCCGAGGATCGACTCACACCACGTGTGCACGTGGGACAGCCCTGTGGGAAAGCCTCGTGTGAAAGCCTCGTGGGAAAGACTCGAGGGAAAACCATAGATCCTTTGATCCGCGCGGCGGACTGCGTGACACTGCTGCTACCGCTCTGGAGGAAAGCGCAAGTGCATGCCCGCATTCGAGACGAGGACTGACTCCCCTGGGGAGACTCCAGAAGTACCCCAAGATCCATGTCAGCACTGGAGAGGAATCCTCAGGTTCCGGCTCCGAATCCACACAAGGTCTTAGGCCTCGGCATCGAAGGGAGAGGAATCCCGAGACGCCCCCGAGGAACTCGCATGGGGACTGGCCATTCCTGAGGCCACCAGAGCGGGTCCCTGAGGTCCCCGTCATAATTGGAGAGCACCTGCCGCAATTCGAGAAAATCCAGGAGGTTTTGCACTCCAGGCGAGATGAGGCACATTTCCGCTGAGGCTTCTCGAGGCTAATCACGTCTAACCACTGGAACTTCAAAAGGGTCCTTCACACCCTTGCTGCAACTCAAGAAGTTCCCCGACATACCCGTCTCCACTCGAGAGGAAGCACGTGGGGTCCCGCACACATCCAGGGGAGCCCCGTTTCCGCCTCCTAGCTCGAGATGAGGGATCCTTTCCCTGTTTCGTAGGGAAAGAATTCCCGGCGTTCCCGTCGCATCTCAAGAGGAGGCGCTCTCCACAGGAAAGGCGAGAGGAAATCCAGGGTCGTGCCACCATTCCAAGAGTCCCCCAGATGTGTCAGTCCATTCCAGAGGAACCTGTTTTCCCTGCACTGCCTTGACGTTCAAGCCGATGATCGACTCCCACCACGTGTGCACGTGGGACAGCCCTGTGGGAAAGCCTCGTGGGAAAGCCTCGTGGGAAAGACTCGAGGAAAAACCATAGATCCTTTGATCCACGCGGCGGACTGCGTGAAACTGCTCCTACCGCCCTGGAGGAAAGCGCAAGTGCATGCCCGCATTCGAGACGAGGACTGACTCCCCTGGGGAGACTCCAGAAGTACCCCAAGATCCATGTCAGCACTGGAGAGGAATCCTCAGGTTCTGGCCCCGACTCCACACAAGGTGTTAAGCCCCGGCATCGAAGGGAGAGGAATCCCGAGAGGCCCCCGAGGAACTCGCATGGGGACTGGCCTTTCCTGAGGCCACCAGAGCGGTTCCCTGAGGTCCCCGTCGTAAGTCGAGAGCACCTGCCGCAACTCGAGAAAATCCAGGAGGTTTTGCCCTCCAGGCGAGATGAGGCACATTTCCGCTGAGGCTTTTCGAGGCTAATCACGTCTAACCACTGGAACTTCCAAAGGGTCCTTCACACCCTTGCTGCAACTCAAGAAGTTCCCCGACATACCCGTCTCCACTCGAGAGGAAGCACGTGGGGTCCCGCACACATCCAGGGGAGCCCCGTTTCCGCCTCCTAGCTCGAGATGAGGGATCCTTTCCCTGTTTCGTAGGGAAAGAATTCCCGGCGTTCCCGTCGCATCTCAAGAGGAGGCGCTCTCCACAGGAAAGGCGAGAGCAAATCCAGGGTCGTGCCACCATTCCAAGAGTCCCCCAGATGTGTCAGTCCATTCCAGAGGAAACTGTTTTCCCTGCACTGCCTTGACGTTCAAGCCGATGATCGACTCCCACCACGTGTGCACGTGGGACAGCCCTGTGGGAAAGCCTCGTGGGAAAGCCTCGTGGGAAAGACTCGAGGGAAAACCATAGATCCTTTGATCCACGCGGCGGACTGCGTGAAACTGCTCCTACCGCCCTGGAGGAAAGCGCAAGTGCATGCCCGCATTCGAGACGAGGACTGACTCCCCTGGGGAGACTCCAGAAGTACCCCAAGATCCATGTCAGCACTGGAGAGGAATCCTCAGGTTCCGGCCCCGACTCCACACAAGGTGTTAGGCCCCGGCATCGAAGGGAGAGGAATCCCGAGAGGCCCCCGAGGAACTCGCATGGGGACTGGCCTTTCCTGAGGCCACCAGAGCGGGTCCCTGAGGTCCCCGTCGTAAGTCGAGAGCACCTGCCGCAACTCGAGAAAATCCAGGAGGTTTTGCCCTCCAGGCGAGATGAGGCCCATTTCCGCTGAGGCTTCTCGAGGCTAAACACATCTAACCACTGGAATATCCAAAGGGTCCTTCTCACCATTGCTGCAACTCAAGAAGTTCCCCGACATACCCGTCTCCACTCAAGAGGAAGCACGAGGGTCCCGCACACATCCAGGGGAGCCCCGTTTCCGCCTCCTAGCTCGAGATGAGGGATCCTTTCCCTGTTTCGTAGGGAAAGAATTCCCGGCGTTCCCGTCGCATCTCAAGAGGAGGCGCTCTCCACAGGAAAGGCGAGAGGAACTCCAGGGTCGTGCCACCATTCCAAGAGTCCCCCAGATGTGTCAGTCCATTCCAGAGGAACCTGTTTTCCCTGCACTGCCTTGACGTTCAAGCCGAGGATCGACTCCCACCACGTGGGCACGTGGGACAGCCCTGTGGGAAAGCCTCGTGGGAAAGCCTCGTGGGAAAGACTCGAGGGAAAACCATAGATCCTTTGATCCACGCGGTGGACTGCGTGACACTGCTGCTACCGCTCTGGAGGAAAGCGCAAGTGCATGCCCGCATTCGAGACGAGGACTGACTCCCCTGGGGAGACTCCAGAAGTACCCCAAGATCCATGTCAGCACAGGAGAGGAATCCTCAGGTTCCGGCCCCGACTCCACACAAGGTCTTAGGCCCCGGCATCGACGGGAGAGGAATCCCGAGAGGCCCCCAAGGAACTCGCATGGGGACTGGCCTTTCCTGAGGGCACCAGAGCGGGTCCCTGAGGTCCCCGTCGTAAGTCGAGAGCACCTGGGGCAACTCGAGAAAATCCAGGAGGTTTTGCCCTCCAGGCGAGATGAGGCCCATTTCCGCTGAGGCTTCTCGAGGCTAAACACATCTAACCACTGGAACATCCAAAGGGTCCTTCTCACCCTTGCTGCAACTCAAGAAGTTCCCCGACATACCCGTCTCCACTCTAGAGGAAGCACGAGGGTCCCGCACACATCCAGGGGAGCCCCGTTTCCGCCTCCTAGCTCGAGATGAGGGATCCTTTCCCTGTTTCGTAGGGAAAGAATTCCCGGCGTTCCCGTCGCATCTCAAGAGGAGGCGCTCTCCAAAGGAAAGAGGAGAGGAACTCCAGGGTCGTGGCACCATTCCAAGAGACCCCCAGATGTGTCAGTCCATTCCAGAGGAACCTGTTTTCCCTGCACTGCCTTGGCGTTCAAGCCGAGGATCGACTCCCACCACGTGTGCACGTGGGACAGCCCTGTGGGAAAGCCTCGTCGGAAAGCCTCGTGGGAAAACTCGAGGGAAAACCATAGATCCTTTGATCCGTGCGGCGGACTGCGTGACACTGCTGCTACCGCTCTGGAAGAAAGCGCAAGTGCATGCCCGCATTCGAGACGAGGACTGACTCCCCTGGGGAGACTCCAGAAGTACCCCAAGATCCATGTCAGCACTGGAGAGGAATCCTCAGGTTCCGGCCCCGAATCCACACAAGGTCTTAGGCCCCGGCATCGACGGGAGAGGAATCCCGAGAGGCCCCCGAGCAACTCGCATGGGGACTGGCCATTCCTGAGGCCACCAGAGCGGGTCCCTGAGGTCCCCGACATAAGTGGAGAGCAACTGCCGCAACTCGAGAAAATCCAGGAGGTTTTGCCCTGCAGGCGAGATGAGACCCATTTCCGCTGAGGCTTCTCGAGGCTTATCACATCTAACCACTGGAACTTCCCAAGGGTCCTTCACACCCTTGCTGCAACTCAAGAAGTTCCCCGACATACCGTCTCCACTCGAGAGGAAGCCCGAGGGTCCGGCACACATCCAGGGGAGCCCCGTTTCCGCCTCCTAGCTCGAGATGAGGGATCCTTTCCCTGTTTCGTAGGGAAAGAATTCCCGGCGTTCCCGTCGCATCTCAAGAGGAGGCGCTCTCCACAGGAAAGGGGAGAGGAACTCCAGGGTCGTGCCACCATTCCAAGAGTCCCCCAGATGTGTCAGTCCATTCCAGAGGAACCTGTTTTCCCTGCACTGCCTTGACGTTCAAGCCGAGGATCGACTCCCACCACGTGTGCACGTGGGACAGCCCTGTGGGAAAGCCTCGTGGGAAAGCCTCGTGGGAAAGACTCGAGGGAAAACCATAGATCCTTTGATCCACGCTGCGGACTGCGTGACACTGCTGCTACCTCTCTGGAGGAAAGCACAAGTGCATGCCCCCATTCGAGACGAGGACTGACGCCCCTGGGGAGACTCCAGAAGTACCCCAAGATCCATGTCAGCACTAGGGAGGAATACTCAGGTTCCGGCCCCGAATCCACACAAGGTCTTAGGACCCGGCATCGACGGGAGAGGAATCCCGAGAGGCCCCCGAGGAACTCGCATGGGGCCTGGCCTTTCCCAGGCCACCAGAGCGGTTCCCCGAGGTCCCCGTCGTAAGTCGAGAGCACCTGCCGCAACTCGAGAAAATCCAGGATGTTTTGCCCTCCAGGCGAGATGAGGCCCATTTCCGCTGAGGCTTCTAGAGGCTAATCACGTCTAACCACTGGAACTTCCAAAGGGTCCTTCACACCCTTGCTGCAACTCAAGAAGTTCCCCGACATACCCGTCTCCACTCGAGATGAAGCACGTGGGGTCCAGCACACATCCAGGGGAGCCCCGTTTCCGCCTCCTAGCTCGAGATGAGGGATCCTTTCCCTGTTTCGTAGGGAAAGAATTCCCGGCGTTCCCGTCGCATCTCAAGAGGAGGCGCTCTCCACAGGAAAGGCGAGAGGAACTCCAGGGTCGTGCCACCATTCCAAGAGTCCCCCAGATGTGTCAGTCCATTCCAGAGGAACCTGTTTTCCCTGCACTGCCTTGACGTTCAAGCCGATGATCGACTCCCACCACGTGTGCACGTGGGACAGCCCTGTGGGAAAGCCTCGTGGGAAAGCCTCGTGGGAAAGACTCGAGGGAAAACCATAGATCCTTTGATCCACGCGGCGGACTGCGTGACACTGCTCCTACCGCCCTGGAGGAAAGCGCAAGGGCATGCCCGCATTCGAGACGAGCACTGACTCCCCCGGGGAGACTCCAGAAGTAACCCAAGATCCATGTCAGCACTGGAGAGGAAGCCTCAGGTTCCGGCCCCGACTCCACACAAGGTCTTAGGCCCCGGCATCGACGGGAGAGGAATCCCGAGAGGCCCCCGAGGAACTCGCATGGGGACTGGCCTTTCCTGAGGCCACCAGAGCGGGTCCCTGAGGTCCCCGTCGTAAGTCGAGAGCACCTGCCGCAACTTGAGAAAATCCAGGAGGTTTTGCCCTCCAGGCGAGATGAGGCCCATTTCCGCTGAGGCTTCTCGAGGCTAATCACATCTACCCACTGGAACATCCAAAGGGTCCTTCTCACCCTTACTGCAACTCAAGAAGTTCCCCGACATACCCGTCTCCACAAGAGAGGAAGCACGAGGGTCCCGCACACATCCAGGGGAGCCCCGTTTCCGCCTCCTAGCTCGAGATGAGGGATCCTTTCCCTGTTTCGTAGGGAAAGAATTCCCGGCGTTCCCGTCGCATCTCAAGAGGAGGCGCTCTCCACAGGAAAGGCGAGAGGAACTCCAGGGTCGTGCCACCATTCCAAGAGTCCCCCAGATGTGTCAGTCCATTCCAGAGGAACCTGTTTTCCCTGCACTGCCTTGACGTTCAAGCCGATGATCGCCTCCCACCACGTGTGCACGTGGGACAGCCCTGTGGGAAAGCCTCGTGGGAAAGCCTCGTGGGAAAGACTCGAGGGAAAACCATAGATCCTTTGATCCACGCGGCGGACTGCGTGACACTGCTCCTACCGCCCTGGAGGAAAGCGCAAGTGCATGCCCGCACTCGAGACGAGGACTGACTCCCCTGGGGAGACTCCAGAAGTACCCCAAGATCCATGTCAGCACTGGAGAGGAAGCCTCAGGTTCCGGCCCCGACTCCACACAAGGTTCTAGGCCCCGGCATCGACGGGAGAGGAATCCCGAGAGGCCCCCGAGGAACTCGCATGGGGACTGGCCTTTCCTGAGGCCACCAGAGCGGGTCCCTGAGGTCCCCGTCGTAAGTCGAGAGCACCTACCGCAACTCGAGAAAATCCAGGAGGTTTTGCCCTCCAGGCGAGATGAGGCCCATTTCTGCTGAGGCTTCTCGAGGCTAATCACATCTAACCACTGGAACATCCAAAGGATCCTTCTCACCCTTGCTGCAACTCAAGAAGTTCCCCGAGATAGCCGTCTCCACTCCAGAGGAAGCACGAGGGTCCCGCACACATCCAGGGGAGCCCGGTTTCCGCCTCCTAGCTCCAGATGAGTGATCCTTTCCCTGTTTCGTAGGGAAAGAATTCCCGGCGTTCCCGTCGCATCTCAAGAGGAGACGCACTGCACAGGAAAGGCGAGAGGAACTCCAGGGTCGTGCCACAATTCCAAGAGTCCCCCAGATGTGTCAGTCCATTCCAGAGGAACCTGTTTTCCCTGCACTGCTTTGACGTTCAAGCTGAGAATCGACTCCCACCACGTGTGCACGTGGGACAGCCCTGTGGGAAAGCCTCGTGGGAAAGCCTCGTGGGAAAGACTCGAGGGAAAAACATAGATCCTTTGATCCACGCGGCGGACTGCGTGACACTGCTGCTACCGCTCTGGAGGAAAGCGCAAGTGCATGCCCGCATTCGAGACGAGGACTGACTCCCCTGGGGAGACTCCAGAAGTACCCCAAGATCCATGTCATCACTGGAGAGGAATCCTCAGGTTCCGGCCCCGACTCCACACAAGGTCTTAGGCCCCGGCATCGACGGGAGAGGAATCCCAAGAGGCCCCCGAGGAACTCGCATGGGGACTGGCCTTTCCTGAGGCCTCCAGAGCGGGTCCCTGAGGTCCCCGTCGTAAGTCGAGAGCACCTGCCGCAACTCGAGAAAATCCAGGAGGTTTTGCCCTCCAGGCGAGATGAGGCCCATTTCCGCTGAGGCTTCTCGAGGCTAATCACATCTAACCACTGGAACATCCAAAGGGTCCTTCACACCCTTGCTGCAACTCAAGAAGTTCCCCGACATACCCTTCTGCACTCGAGAGGAAGCACGTGGGGTCCCGCACACATCCAGGGGAGCCCCGTTTCCGCCTCCTAGCTCGAGATGAGGGATCCTTTCCCTGTTTCGTAGGGAAAGAATTCCCGGCGTTCCCGTCGCATCTCAAGAGGAGGCGCTCTCCACAGGAAAGGCGAGAGGAACTCAAGGGTCGTGGCACCATTCCAAGAGACCCCCAGATGTGTCAGTCCATTCCAGAGAAACCTGTTTTCCCTGCACTGCCTTGACGTTCAAGCCGAGGATCGACTCCCACCCCGTGTGCACGTTCGACAGCCCTGTGAGAAAGCCTCGTGGGAAAGCCTCGTCGGAAAGACTCGAGGGAAAACCATAGATCCATTGATACACGCGGCGGACTGCGTGACACTGCTGCTACCGCTCTGGAGGAAAGCGCAAGTGCATGCCCGCATTCGAGACGAGGACTGACTCCCCTGGGGAGACTCCAGAAGTACCCCAAGATCCATGTCAGCACTGGAGAGGAATCCTCAGGTTCCGGCCCCGACTCCACACAAGGTCTTAGGCCCGGCATCGAAGGGAGAGGAATCCCGAGAGGCCCCGAGGAACTCGCATGGGGACTGGCCTTTCCTGAGGCCACCAGAGCGGGTCCCTGAGGTCCCCGTCGTAAGTCGAGAGCACCTGCCGCAACTCGAGAAAATCCAGGAGGTTTTGCCCTCCAGGCGAGATGAGACCCATTTCCGCTGAGGCTTCTCGAGGCTAATCACATCTAACAACTGGAACATCCAAAGGGTCCTTCTCACCCTTGCTGCAACTCAAGCAGTTCCGGGACATACCCGTCTCCACTCGAGAGGAAGCACGAGGGTCCCGCACACATCCAGGGGAGCCCCGTTTCCGCCTCCTAGCTCGAGATGAGGGATCCTTTCCCTGTTTCGTAGGGAAAGAATTCCCGGCGTTCCCGTCGCATCTCAAGAGGAGGCGCTCTCCACAGGAAAGGCGAGAGGAACTCCAGGGTCGTGCCACCATTCCAAGAGTCCCCCAGATGTGTCAGTCCATTCCAGAGGAACCTGTTTTCCCTGCACTGCCTTGACGTTCAAGCCGAGGATCGACTCCCACCACGTGTGCACGTGGGACAGCCCTGTGGGAAAGCCTCGTGGGACAGCCTCGTGGGAAAGACTCGAGGGAAAACCATAGATCCTTTGATCAACTCTGCGGAATGCGTGACACTGCTGCTACCGCTCTGGAAGAAAGCGCAAGTGCATTCCCGCATTCGAGACGAGGACTGACTCCCCTGGGGAGACTCCAGAAGTACCCCAAGATCCATGTCAGCACTGGAGAGGAATCCTTAGGTTCCGGCCCCGCCTCAACACAAGGTCTTAGGCCCCGGCATCGACGGGAGAGGAATCCCGAGAGGCCCCCGAGGAACTCGCATGGGGACTGGCGTTTCCTGAGGCCACCAGAGCGGGTCCCTGAGGTCCCCGTCGTAAGTCGAGAGCACCTGCCGCAACTCGAGAAAATCCAGGAGGTTTTGCCCTCCAGGAGAGATGAGGCCCATTTCCGCTGAGGCTTCTCGAGGCTAATCACATGTAACCACTGGAACATCCAAAGGGTCCTTCTCACCCTTGCTGCAACTCAAGCAGTTCCGCGACATTCCCGTCTCCCCTCAAGAGGAAGCCCGAGGGTCCCGCACACATCCAGGGGAGCCCCGTTTCCGCCTCCTAGGTCGAGATGAGGGATCCTTTCCCTGTTTCGTAGGGAAAGAATTCCCGGCGTTCCCGTCGCATCTCAAGAGGAGGCGCTCTCCACAGGAAAGAGGAGAGGAACTCCAGGGTCGTGGCACCATTCCAAGAGACCCCCAGATGTGTCAGTCCATTCCAGAGGAACCTGTTTTCCCTGCACTGCCTTGGCGTTCAAGCCGAGGATCGACTCCCACCACGTGTGCACGTGGGACAGCCCTGTGGGAAAGCCTCGTCGGAAAGCCTCGTGGGAAAACTCGAGGGAAAACCATAGATCCTTTGATCCGTGCGGCGGACTGCGTGACACTGCTGCTACCGCTCTGGAGGAAAGCGCAAGTGCATGCCCGCATTCGAGACGAGGACTGACTCCCCTGGGGAGACTCCAGAAGTACCCCAAGATCCATGTCAGCACTGGAGAGGAATCCTCAGGTTCCGGCCCCGAATCCACACAAGGTCTTAGGCCCCGGCATCGACGGGAGAGGAATCCCGAGAGGCCCCCGAGGAACTCGCATGGGGACTGGCCATTCCTGAGGCCACCAGAGCGGGTCCCTGAGGTCCCCGACATAAGTGGAGAGCACCTGCCGCAACTCGAGAAAATCCAGGAGGTTTTGCCCTGCAGGCGAGATGAGACCCATTTCCGCTGAGGCTTCTCGAGGCTTATCACATCTAACCACTGGAACTTCCCAAGGGTCCTTCACACCCTTGCTGCAACTCAAGAAGTTCCCCGACATACCGTCTCCACTCGAGAGGAAGCCCGAGGGTCCCGCACACATCCAGGGGAGCCCCGTTTCCGCCTCCTAGCTCGAGATGAGGGATCCTTTGCCTGTTTCGTAGGGAAAGAATTCCCGGCGTTCCCGTCGCATCTCAAGAGGAGGCGCTCTCCACAGGAAAGGGGAGAGGAACTCCAGGGTCGTGCCACCATTCCAAGAGTCCCCCAGATGTGTCAGTCCATTCCAGAGGAACCTGTTTTCCCTGCACTGCCTTGACGTTCAAGCCGAGGATCGACTCCCACCACGTGTGCACGTGGGACAGCCCTGTGGGAAAGCCTCGTGGGAAAGCCTCGTGGGAAAGACTCGAGGGAAAACCATAGATCCTTTGATCCACGCTGCGGACTGCGTGACACTGCTGCTACCTCTCTGGAGGAAAGCACAAGTGCATGCCCCCATTCGAGACGAGGACTGACGCCCCTGGGGAGACTCCAGAAGTACCCCAAGATCCATGTCAGCACTAGGGAGGAATACTCAGGTTCCGGCCCCGACTCCACACAAGGTCTTAGGCCCCGGCATCGACGGGAGAGGAATCCCGAGAGGCCCCCGAGGAACTCGCATGGGGACTGGCCTTTCCCGAGGCCACCAGAGCGGTTCCCCGAGGTCCCCGTCGTAAGTCGAGAGCACCTGCCGCAACTCGAGAAAATCCAGGAGGTTTTGCCCTGCAGGCGAGATGAGGCACATTTCCGCTGAGGCTTCTCGAGGCTAATCACGTCTAACCACTGGAACTTCCAAAGGGTCCTTCACACCCTTGCTGCAACTCAAGAAGTTCCCCGACATACCCGTCTCCACTCGAGAGGAAGCACGTGGGGTCCCGCACACATCCAGGGGAGCCCCGTTTCCGCCTCCTAGCTCGAGATGAGGCATCCTTTCCCTGTTTCGTAGGGAAAGAATTCCCGGCGTTGCCGTCGCATCTCAAGAGGAGGCGCTCTGCACAGGAAAGGCGAGAGGAACTCCAGGGTCGTGCCACCATTCCAAGAGTCCCCCAGATGTGTCAGTCCTTTCCAGAGAAACCTGTTTTCCCTGCACTGCCTTGACGTTCAAGCCGAGGATCGACTCCCACCACGTGTGCACGTGGGACAGCCCTGTGGGAAAGCCTCGTGGGAAAGCCTCGTGGGAAAGACTCGAGGGAAAACCATAGATCCTTTGATCCACGCGGCGGACTGCGTGAAACTGCTGCTACCGCTCTGGAGGAAAGCGCAAGTGCATGCCCGCATTCGAGACGAGGACTGACTCCCCTGGGGAGACTCCAGAAGTACCCCAAGATCCATGTCAGCACTGGAGAGGAATCCTCAGGTTCCGCCACCGACTCCACACAAGGTCTTAGGCCCCGGCATCGACGGGAGAGGAATCCCGAGAGGCCCCCGAGGAACTCGCATGGGGACTGGCCTTTCCTGAGGCCACCAGAGCGGGTCCCTGAGGTTCCCGTCGTAAGTAGAGACCACCTGCCGCAACTCGAGAAAATCCAGGAGGTTTTGCACTCCAGGCGAGATGAGGCCCATTTCCGCTGAGGCTTCTCGAGGCTAATCACATCTAATCACTGGAACTTCCAAAGTGTCCTTCACACCGTTGCCTCAACTCAAGAAGTTCCCCACCTACCCGTCTCCACTCGAGAGGAAGCACGTGGGGTCCCGCACACATCCAGGGGAGCCCCGTTTCCGCCTCCTAGCTCGAGATGAGGGATCCTTTCCCTGTTTCGTAGGGAAAGAATTCCCAGCGTTCCCGTCGCATCTCAAGAGAAGGCGCTCTCCACAGGAAAGGCGAGAGGAACTCAAGGGTCGTGCCACCATTCCAAGAGTCCCCCAGATGTGTCAGTCCATTCCAGAGGAACCTGTTTTCCCTGCACTGCCGTGACGTTCAAGCCGAGGATCGACTCCCACCACGGGTGCACGTGGGACAGCCCTGTGGGAAAGCCTCGTGGGAAAGCCTCGTGGGAAAGACTCGAGGGAAAACCATAGATCCTTTGATCCAAGCGGCGGACTGTGTGACACTGCTGCTACCGCTCTGGAGGAAAGCGCAAGTGCATGCCCGCATTCGAGACGAGGACTGACTCCCCTGGGGAGACTCCAGAAGTACCCCAAGATCCATGTCAGCTCTGGAGAGGAATCCTCAGGTTCCGGCCCCGACTCCACACAAGGTCTTAGGCCCCGGCATCGACGGGAGAGGAATCCCGAGAGGCCCCCGAGGAACTTGCATGGGGACTGGCCTTTCCTGAGGCCACCAGAGCGGGTCCCTGAGGTCCCCGTCGTAAGTCGAGAGCACCTGCCGCAACTCGAGAAAATCCAGGATGTTTTGCCCTCCAGGCGAGATGAGGCCCATTTCCGCTGAGGCTTCTCGAGGCTAATCACGTCTAACCACTGGAACTTCCAAAGGGTCCTTCACACCCTTGCTGCAACTCAAGAAGTTCCCCGACATACCCGTCTCCACTCGAGATGAAGCACGTGGGGTCCAGCACACATCCAGGGGAGCCAGGTTTCCGCCTCCTAGCTCGAGATGAGGGATCCTTTCCCTGTTTCGTAGGGAAAGAATTCCCGGCGTTCCCGTCGCATCTCAAGAGGAGGCGCTCTCCACAGGAAAGGCGAGAGGAACTCCAGTGTCGTGCCACCATTCCAGGAGTCCCCCAGATGTGTCAGTCCATTCCAGAGGAACCTGTTTTCCCTGCACTGCCTTGACGTTCAAGCCGAGGATCAACTCCCACCACGTGTGCACGTGGGACAGCCCTGTGGGAAAGCCTCGCGGGAAAGACTCGTGGGAAAGACTCGAGGGAAAACCATAGATCCTTTGATCCACGCGGCGGACTGCGTGACACTGCTGCAACCGCCCTGGGGGAAAGCGCAAGTGCATGCCCGCATTCGAGACGAGGACTGACTCCCCTGGGGAGACTCCAGAAGTACCCCAAGATCCGCGTCAGCACTGGAGAGGAATCCTCAGGTTCCGGCCCCGATTCCAGACAAGGTCTTAAGCCCCGGCATCGACGGGAGAGGAATCCTGAGAGGCCCCCGAGGAACTCGCATGGGGACTGGCCTTTCCTGAGGCCACCAGAGCGGGTCCCTGAGGTCCCCGTCGTAAGTCGAGAGCACCTGCCGCAACTCGAGATAATCCAGGAGGTTTTGCCCTCCAGGCGAGATGAGGCCCATTTCCGCTGAGGCTTCTCGAGGCTAATCACATCTAACCACTGGAACATCCAAAGGGTCCTTCTCACGCTTGCTGCAACTCAAGAAGTTCCCCGACATACCCGTCTCCACTCGAGAGGAAGCACGAGGGTCCCTCACACATCCAGGGGAGCCCCGTTTCGGCCTCCTAGCTCAAGATGAGGGATCCTTTCCCTGTTTCGTAGGGAAAGAATTCCCGGCGTTCCCGTCGCATCTCAAGAGGAGGCGCTCTCAACAGGAAAGGCGAGAGGAACTCGAGGGTCGTGCCACCATTCCAAGAGTCCCCCAGATGTGTCAGTCCATTCCAGAGGAACCTGTTTTCCCTGCACTGCCTTGACGTTCAATCTGAGGATCGACTCCCACCACGTGTGCACGTGGGACAGCCCTGTGGGAAAGCTTCGTGGGAAAGCCTCGTGGGAAAGACTCGAGGGAAAACCATAGATCCTTTGATTCACGCGGCGGATTGCGTGACACTGCTCCTACCGCTCTGGAGGAAAGCGCAAGTGCATGCCCACATTCGAGACGAGGACTGACTCCCCTGGGGAGACTCCAGAAGTACCCCAAGATCCATGTCAGCATTGGAGAGGAATCCTCAGGTTCCGGCCCCGACTCCACACAAGGTCTTAGGCCCCGGCATCGATGGGAGAGGAATCCCGAGAGGCCCCCGAGGAACTCGCATTGGGACTGGCCTTTCCTGAGGCCACCAGAGCGGGTCCCTGAGGTCCCCGTCGTAAGTCGAGAGCACCTGCCGCAACTCGAGAAAATCCAGGAGGTTTTGCCCTCCAGGCGAGATGAGGCCCATTTCCTCTGAGCCTTCTCGAGGCTAATCACGTCTAACCACTGGAACTTCCAAAGGGTCCTTCACACCCTTGCTGCAACTCAAGAAGTTCCCCGACATACCCGTCTCCACTCGAGAGGAAGCACGTGGGGTCCCGCACACATCCAGGGGAGCCCCGTTTCCGCCTCCTAGCTCGAGATGAGGGATCCTTTCCCTGTTTCGTAGGGAAAGAATTCCCGGTGTTCCCGTCGCATCTCAAGAGGATGCGCTCTCCACAGGAAAGGGGAGAGGAACTCCAGGGTCGTGCCACCATTCCAAGAGTCCCCCAGATGTGTCAGTCCATTCCAGAGGAACCTGTTTTCCCTGCACTGCCTTGACGTTCAAGCCGAGGATCGACTCCCACCACGTGTGCACGTGGGACAGCCCTGGGGGAAAGCCTCGTGGGAAAGCCTCGTGGGAAAGACTCGAGGGAAAACCATAGATCCTTTGATCCACGCGGCGGACTGCGTGACACTGCTGCTACCGCTCTGGAGGAAAGCGCAAGTGCATGCCCGCATTCGAGACGAGGACTGACTCCCCTGGGGAGACTCCAGAAGTACCCCAAGATTCATGTCAGCACTGGAGAGGAAGCCTCAGGTTCCGGCCCCGACTATACACAAGGTCTCAGGCCCCGGCATCGACGGGAGAGGAATCCCGAGAGGCCCCCGAGGAACTCGCATAGGGACTGGCCTTTCCTGAGGCCACCAGAGTGGGTCCCTGAGGTCCCCGTCGTAAGTCGAGAGCACCTGCCGCAACTCGAGAAAATCCAGGAGGTTTTGCCCTCCAGGCGAGATGAGGCACATTTCCGCTGAGGCTTCTCGAAGCTAATCACGTCTAACCACAGGAACTTCCAAAGGGTCCTTCACACCCTTGCTGCAACTCAAGAAGTTCCCCGACATACCCGTCTCCACTCGAGAGGAAGCACGTGGGGTCCCGCACACATCCAGGGGAGCCCCGTTTCCGCCTCCTAGCTCGAGATGAGGGATCCTTTCCCTGTTTCGTAGGGAAAGAATTCCCGGCGTTCCCGTCGCATCTCAAGAGGAGGCGCTCTCCACAGGAAAGGCGAGAGGAACTCCAGGGTCGTGCCACCATTCCAAGAGTCCCCCAGATGTGTCAGTCCATTCCAGAGGAACCTGTTTTCCCTGCACTGCCTTGACGTTCAAGCCGAGGATCGACTCCCACCACGTGTGCACGTGGGACAGCCCTGTGGGAAAGCCTCGTGGGAAAGCCTCGTGGGAAAGACTCGAGGGAAAACCATAGATCCTTTGATCCACGCGGCGGACTGCGTGACACTGCTGCTACCGCTCTGGAGGAAAGCGCAAGTGCATGCCCGCATTCGAGACGAGGAGTGACTCCCCTGGGGAGACTCCAGAAGTACCCCAAGATCCATGTCAGCACTGGAGAGGAATCCTCAAGTTCCGGCCCCGACTCCACACAAGGTCTTAGGCCCCGGCATCGACGGGAGAGGAATCCCGAGAGGCCCCCGAGGAACTCGCATGGGGACTGGCCTTTCCTGAGGCCACCAGAGTGGGTCCCTGAGGTCCCCGTCGTAAGTCGAGAGCACCTGCCGCAACTCGAGAAAATCCAGGAGGTTTTGCCCTCCAGGCGAGATGAGGCCCATTTCCGCTGAGGCTTCTCGAGGCTAATCACGTCTAACCACTGGAACTTCCAAAGGGTCCTTCACACCCTTGCTGCAACTCAAGAAGTTCCCCGACATACCCGTCTCCACTCGAGAGGAAGCACGTGGGGTCCAGCACACATCCAGGGGAGCCCCGTTTCCGCCTCCTAGCTCGAGATGAGGGATCCTTTCCCTGTTTCGTAGGGAAAGAATTCCCGGCGTTCCCGTCGCATCTCAAGAGGAGGCGCTCTCCACAGGAAAGGCGAGAGGAACTCCAGGGTCGTGCCACCATTCCAGGAGTTCCCCAGATATGTCAGTCCATTCCAGAGGAACCTGTTTTCCCTGCACTGCCTTGACGTTCAAGCCGAGGATCAACTCCCACCACGTGTGCACGTGGGACAGCCCTGTGGGAAAGCCTCGTGGGAAAGCCTCGTGGGAAAGACTCGAGGGAAAACCATAGATCCTTTGATCCACGCGGCCGACAGCGTAACACTGCTGCTACAGCTCTGGAGGAAAGCGCAAGGGCATGCCCGCATTCGAGATGAGGACTGACTCCCCTGGGGAGACTCCAGAAGTACCCCAAGATACATGTCAGCACTGGAGAGGAATCCTCAGGTTCCGGCCCCGACTCCACACAAGGTCTTAGGCACCGGCATCAACGGGAAAGGAATCCCGAGAGGCCCCCGAGGAACTCGCATGGGGACTGGCCTTTCCTGAGGCCACCAGAGCGGGTCCCTGAGGTCCCCGTCGTAAGTCGAGAGCACCTGCCGCAACTCGAGAAAATCCAGGAGGTTTTGCCCTCCAGGCGAGATGAGGCCCATTTCCGCTGAGGCTTCTCGAGGCTAATCACATCTAACCACTGGAACATCCAAAGGGTCCTTCTCACCCTTACTGCAACTCAAGAAGTTCCCCGACATACCGGTCTCCACAAGAGAGGAAGCACGAGGGTTCCGCACACATCCAGGGGAGCCCCGTTTCCGCCTCCTAGCTCGAGATGAGGGATCCTTTCCCTGTTTCGTAGGGAAAGAATTCCCGGCGTTCCCGTCGCATCTCAAGAGGAGGCGCTCTCCACAGGAAAGGCGAGAGGAACTCCAGGGTCGTGCCACCATTCCAAGAGTCCCCCAGATGTGTCAGTCCATTCCAGAGGAACCTGTTTTCCCTGCACTGCCTTGACGTTCAAGCCGAGGATCGACTACCACCACGTGTGCACGTGGGACAGCCCTGTGGGAAAGCCTCGTGGGAAAGCCTCGTGGGAAAGACTCGAGGGAAAACCATAGATCCTTTGATCCACGCGGCGAACTGCGTGACACTGCTCCTACCGCCCTGGAGGAAAGCGCAAGTGCATGCCCGCATTCGAGACGAGGACTGACTCCCCTTGGGAGACTCCAGAAGTACCCCAAGATCCATGTCAGCACTGGAGAGGAAGCCTCAGGTTCCGGCCCCGACTCCACACAAGGTTCTAGGCCCCGGCATCGACGGGAGAGGAATCCCGAGAGGCCCCCGAGGAACTCGCATGGGGACTGGCCTTTCCTGAGGCCACAAGAGCGGGTCCCTGAGGTCCCCGTCGTAAGTCGAGAGCACCTGCCGCAACTCGAGAAAATCCAGGAGGTTTTGCCCTCCAGGCGAGATGAGGCCCATTTCCGCTGAGGCTTCTCGAGGCCAATCACATCTAACCACTGGAACTTCCAAAGGGTCCTTCACACCCTTGCTGCAACTAAAGAAGTTCCCCGACATACCCGTCTGCACTCGAGAGGAAGCACGTGGTGTCCCGCACACATCCAGGGGAGGCCCGTTTCCGCCTCCTATCTCGAGATGAGGGATCCTTTCCCTGTTTCGTAGGGAAAGAATTCCCGGCGTTCCCGTCGCATCTCAAGAGGAGGCGCTCTGCACAGGATAGACGAGAGGAAATCCAGGGTCATACCACCATTCCAAGAGTCCCCCAGATGTGTCAGTCCATTCCAGAGGAACCTGTTTTCCCTGCACTGCCTTGACGTTCAAGCCGAGGATCGACTCCCACCACGTGTGCACGTGGGACAGCCCTGTGGGAAAGCCTCGTGGGAAAGCCTCGTGGGAAAGACTCGAGGGAAAACCATAGATCCTTTGATCCACGCGGCGAACTGCGTGACACTGCTCCTACCGCCCTGGAGGAAAGCGCAAGTGCATGCCCGCATTCGAGACGAGGACTGACTCCCCTGGGGAGACTCCAGAAGTACCCCAAGATCCATGTCAGCACTGGAGAGGAAGCCTCAGGTTCCGGCCCCGACTCCACACAAGGTTCTAGGCCCCGGCATCGACGGGAGAGGAATCCCGAGAGGCCCCCGAGGAACTCGCATGGGGACTGGCCTTTCCTGAGGCCACAAGAGCGGGTCCCTGAGGTCCCCGTCGTAAGTCGAGAGCACCTGCCGCAACTCGAGAAAATCCAGGAGGTTTTGCCCTCCAGGCGAGATGAGGCCCATTTCCGCTGAGGCTTCTCGAGGCCAATCACATCTAACCACTGGAACTTCCAAAGGGTCCTTCACACCCTTGCTGCAACTAAAGAAGTTCCCCGACATACCCGTCTGCACTCGAGAGGAAGCACGTGGTGTCCCGCACACATCCAGGGGAGGCCCGTTTCCGCCTCCTATCTCGAGATGAGGGATCCTTTCCCTGTTTCGTAGGGAAAGAATTCCCGGCGTTCCCGTCGCATCTCAAGAGGAGGCGCTCTGCACAGGATAGACGAGAGGAAATCCAGGGTCATACCACCATTCCAAGAGTCCCCCAGATGTGTCAGTCCATTCCAGAGGAACCTGTTTTCCCTGCACTGCCTTGACGTTCAAGCCGAGGATCAACTCCCACCACGTGTGCACGTGGGACAGCCCTGTGGGAAAGCCTCGTGGGAAAGCCTCGTGGGAAAGACTCGAGGGAAAACCATAGATCCTTTGATCCACGCGGCGGACTGCGTGACACTGCTGCTACCGCTCTGGAGGAAAGCGCAAGTGCATGCCCGCATTCGAGACGAGGACTGACTCCCCTGGGGAGACTCCAGAAGTACCCCAAGATCCATGTCAGCACTGGAGAGGAATCCTCAGGTTCCGGCCCCGACTCCACACAAGGTCTTAGGCCCCGGCATCGACGGGAGAGGAATCCCGAGACGCCCCCGAGGAACTCGCATGGGGACTGGCCTTTCCTGAGGCCACCAGAGCGGGTCCCTGAGGTCCCCGTCGTAAGTCGAGAGCACCTGCCGCAACTCGAGAAAATCCAGGAGGTTTTGCAATCCAGGCGAGATGAGGCCCATTTCCGCTGAGGCTTCTCGAGGCCAATCACATCTAACCACTGGAACTTCCAAAGGGTCCTTCACACCATTGCTGCAACTCAAGAAGTTCCCCGACATACCCGTCTCCACTCGAGAGGAAGCACGTGGGGTCCCGCACACATCCAGGGGAGCCCCGTTTCCGCCTCCTAGCTCGAGATGAGGGATCCTTTCCCTGTTTCGTAGGGAAAGAATTCCCGGCGTTCCCGTCGCATCTCAAGAGGAGGCGCTCTCCACAGGAAAGGCGAGAGGAACTCCAGGGTCGTGCCACCATTCCAAGAGTCCCCCAGATGTGTCAGTCCATTCCAGAGGAACCTGTTTTCCCTGCACTGCCTTGACGTTCAAGCCGAGGATCGACTCCCACCACGTGTGCACGTGGGACAGCCCTGTGGGAAAGCCTCGTGGGAAAGCCTCGTGGGAAAGACTCGAGGGAAAACCATAGATCCTTTGATCCACGCGGCGGACGGCGTGACACTGCTGCTACCCCTCTGGAGGAAAGCGCAAGTGCATGCCCGCATTCGAGACGAGGACTGACTCCCCTGGGGAGACTCCAGAAGTATCCCAAGATCCATGTCAGCACTGGAGAGGAATCCTCAGGTTCCGGCCCCGACTCCACACAAGGTCTTAGGCCCCGGCATCGACGGGAGAGGAATCCCGAGACGCCCCCGAGGAACTCGCATGGGGACTGGCCTTTCCTGAGGCCAGCAGAGCGGGTCCCTGAGGGCCCCGTCGTAAGTCGAGAGCACCTGCCGCCACTCGAGAAAATCCAGGAGGTTTTGCCCTCCAGGCGAGATGAGGCCGATTTCCGCTGAGGCTTCTCGAGGCCAATCACGTCTAACCACTGGAACTTCCAAAGGGTCCTTCACACCCTTGCTGCAACTCAAGAAGTTCCCCGACATACCCGTCTCCACTCGAGAGGAAGCACGTGGGGTCCCGCACACATCCAGGTGAGCCCCGTTTCCGCCTCCTAGCTCGAGATGAGGGATCCTTTCCCTGTTTCGTAGGGAAAGAATTCCTGGCGTTCCCGTCGCATCTCAAGAGGAGGCGCTCTCCACAGGAAAGGCGAGAGGAACTCCAGGGTCATGCCACCATTCAAAGAGTCCCCCAGATGTGTCAGTCCATTCCAGAGGAACCTGTTTTCCCTGCACTGCCTTGACGTTCAAGCCGAGGATCGACTCCCACCAAGTGTGCACGTGGGACAGCCCTGTGGGAAAGCCTCGTGGGAAAGCCTCGAGGGAAAACCATAGATCCTTTGATCCACGCGGCGGACTGCGTGACACTGCTGCTACCGCTCTGGAGGAAAGCGCAAGTGCATGCCCGCATTCGAGACGAGGACTGACTCCCCTGGGGAGACTCCAGAAGTACCCCAAGATCCATGTCAGCACTGGAGAGGAATCCTCAGGTTCCGGCCCCGACTCCACACAAGGTCTTAGGCCCCGGCATCGACGGGAGAGGAATCCCGAGAGGCCCCCGAGGAACTCGCATGGGGACTGGCCTTTCCTGAGGCCACCAGAGCGGGTCCCTGAGGTCCCCGTCGTAAGTAGAGAGCACCTGCCGCAACTCGAGAAAATCCAGGAGGTTTTGCCCTCCAAGCGAGATGAGGCCCATTTCCGCTGAGGCTTCTCGAGGCCAATCACATCTAACCACTGGAACTTCCAAAGGGTCCTTCACAACCTTGCTGCAACTCATGAAGTTCCCCGACATACCCGTCTCCACTCGAGAGGAAGCACGTGGTGTCCCGCACACATCCAGGGGAGCCCCGTTTCCGCCTCCTAGCTCGAGATGAGGGATCCTTTCCCTGTTTCGTAGGGAAAGAATTCCCGGCGTTCCCGTCGCATCTCAAGAGGATGCGCTCTCCACAGGAAAGGCGAGAGGAACTCCAGGGTCATGCCACCATTCCAAGAGTCCCCCAGATGTGTCAGTCCATTCCAGAGGAAGCTGTTTTCCCTGCACTGCCTTGACGTTCAAGCCGAGGATCGACTCCCACCACGTGTGCACGTGGGACAGCCCTGTGGGAAAGCCTCGTGGGAAAGCCTCGTGGGAAAGACTCGAGGGAAAACCATAGATCCTTTGATCCACGCGGCGGACTGCGTGACACTGCTGCTACCGCTCTGGAGGAAAGCGCAAGTGCATGCCCGCATTCGAGACAAGGATTGACTCCCCTGGGGAGACTCCAGAAGTACCCCAAGATCCATGTCAGCACTGGAGTGGAATCCTCAGGTTCCGGCCCCGACTCCACACAAGGTCTTAGGCCCCGGCATCGACGGGAGAGGAATCCCGAGACGCCCCCGAGGAACTCGCATGGGGACTGGCCTTTCCTGAGGCCACCAGAGCGGGTCCCTGAGGTCCCCGTCGTAAGTCGAGAGCACATGCCGCAACTCGAGAAAATCCAGGAGGTTTTGCCCTCCAGGCGAGATGAGGCCCATTTCCGCTGAGGCTTCTCGAGTCTAATCACGTCTAACCACTGGAACTTCCAAAGGGTCCTTCACACCCTTGCTGCAACTCAAGAAGTTCCCCGACATACCCGTCTCCACACGAGAGGAAGCACGTGGGTCCCGCACACATCCAGGGGAGCCCCGTTTCCGCCTCCTAGCTCGAGATGAGGGATCCTTTCCCTGTTTCGTAGGGAAAGAATTCCTGGCGTTCCCGTCGCATCTCAAGAGGAGGCGCTCTCCACAGGAAAGGCGAGAGGAACTCCAGGGTCATGCCACCATTCAAAGAGTCCCCCAGATGTGTCAGTCCATTCCAGAGGAACCTGTTTTTCCTGCACTGCCTTGACGTTCAAGCCGAGGATCGACTCCCACCACGTGTGCACGTGGGACAGCCCTGTGGGAAAGCCTCGTGGGAAAGCCTCGTGGGAAAGACTCGAGGGAAAACCATAGATCCTTTGATCCACGCGGCGGACTGCGTGACACTGCTGCTACCTCTCTGGAGGAAAGCGCAAGTGCATGCCCGCATTCGAGACGAGGACTGACTCCCCTGGGGAGACTCCAGAAGTACCCCAAGATCCATGTCAGCACTGGAGAGGAATCCTCAGGTTCCGGCCCCGACTCCACACAAGGTCTTAGGCCCCGGCATCGACGGGAGAGGAATCCCGAGAGGCCCCAGAGGAACTCGCAAGGGGACTGGCCTTTCCTGAGGCCACCAGAGCGGGTCCCTGAGGTCCCCGTCGTAAGTCGAGAGCACCTACCGCAACTCGAGAAAATCCAGGTGGTTTTGCCCTCCAGGCGAGATGAGGCCCATTTCCGCTGAGGCTTCTCGAGGCTAATCACGTCTAACCACTGGAACTTCCAAAGGGTCCTTCACACCCTTGCTGCAACTCAAGAAGTTCCCCGACATACCCGTCTCCACTCGAGAGGAAGCACGTGGGTCCCGCACACATCCAGGGGAGCCCCGTTTCCGCCTCCTAGCTCGAGATGAGGGATCCTTTCCCTGTTTCGTAGGGAAAGAATTCCCGGCGTTCCCGTCGCATCTCAAGATGAGGCGCTCTCCACAGGAAAGCCGAGAGGAACTGAAGGGTCTGCCACCATTCCAAGAGTTCCCCAGATGTGTCAGTCCATTCCAGAGGAACCTGTTTTCCCTGCACTGCCTTGACGTTCAAGCCGAGGAACGACTCCCACCACGTGTGCACGTGGGACAGCCCTGTGGGAAAGCCTCGTGGGAAAGCCTCGTGGGAAAGACTCGAGGGAAAACCATAGATCCTTTGATCCACGCGGCGGACTGCGTGACACTGCTGCTACCGCTCTAGAGGAAAGCGCAAGTGCATGCCCGCATTCGAGACGAGGACTGACTCCCCTGGGGAGACTCCAGAAGTACCCCAAGATCCATGTCAGCCCTGGAGAGGAATCCTCAGGTTCCGGCCCCGACTCCACACAAGGTCTTAGGCCCCGGCATCGACGGGAGAGGAATCCCGAGAGGCCCCCGAGGAACTCGCATGGGGACTGGCCTTTCCTGAGGCCACCAGAGCGGGTCCCTGAGGTCCCCGTCGTAAGTCGAGAGCACCTGCCGCAACTCGAGAAAATCCAGGCGGTTTTGCCCTCCAGGCGAGATGAGGCCCATTTCCTCTGAGGCTTCTCGAGCCTAATCACGTCTAACCACTGGAACTTCCAAAGGGTCCTTCACACCATTGCTGCACCTCAAGAAGTTCCCCGACATACCCATCTCCACTCGAGAGGAAGCAAATGGGGTCCCGCACACATCCAGGGGAGCCCCGTTTCCGCCTCCTAGCTCGAGATGAGGGATACTTCCCTTTTTCGTAGGGAAAGAATTCCCGGCGTTCCAGTCGCATCTCAAGAGGAGGCGCTCTAAACAGGAAAGGCGAGAGGAACTCCAGGGTCGTGACACCATTCCAAGAGTCCACCAGATGTGTCAGTCCATTCCAGAGGAACCTGTTTTCCCTGCACTGCCTTGACGTTCAAGCCGAGGATCGACTCCCACTACGTGTGCACGTGGGACAGCCCTCTGGGAAAGCCTCGTGGGAAAGCCTCGTGGGAAAGACTCGAGGGAAAACCATAGATCCTTTGATCCACGCGGCGGACTGCGTGACACTGCTGCTACCGCTCTGGAGGAAAGCGCAAGTGCATGTCCGCATTCGAGACGAGGACTGACTCCCCTGGGGAGACTCCAGAAGTACCCGAAGATCCATGTCAGCACTGGAGAGGAATCCTCAGGTTCCGGCCCCGACTCCACACAAGATCTTAGGCCCTGGCATCGACGGGAGCGGAATCCCGAGAGGCCCCCGAGGATCTCGCATGGGGACTGGCCTTTCCTGAGGCCACCAGAGCGGGTCCCTGAGGTCCCCATCGTAAGTCGAGAGCACCTGCCGCAACTCGAGAAAATCCAGGAGGTTTTGCCCTCCAGGCGAGATGAGGCCCATTTCCGCTGAGGCTTCTCGAGGCCAATCACATCTAACCACTGGAACTTCCAAAGGGTCCTTCACACCATTGCTGGAACTCAAGAAGTTCCCCGACATACCCGTCTCCACTCGAGAGGAAGCACGTGGGGTCCCGCACACATCCAGGGGAGCCCCGTTTCCGCCTCCTAGCTCGAGATGAGGGATCCTTTCCCTGTTTCGTAGGGAAAGAATTCCCGGCGTTCCCGTCGCATCTCAAGAGGAGGCGCTCTCCACAGGAAAGGCGAGAGGAACTCCAGGGTCGTGACACCATTCCAAGAGTCCCCCAGATGTGTCAGTCCATTCCAGAGGAACCTGTTTTCCCTGCACTGCCTTGACGTTCAAGCCGAGGATCGACTCCCACCACGTGTGCACGTGGGACAGCCCTGTGGGAAAGCCTCGTGGGAAAGCCTCGTGGGAAAGCCTCGAGGGAAAACCATAGATCCTTTGATCCACGCGGCGGACTGCGTGACACTGCTGCTACCGCTCTGGAGGAAAGCGCAAGTGCATGCCCGCATTCGAGACGAGGACTGACTCCCCTGGGGAGACTCCAGAAGTACCCCAAGATCCATGTCAGCACTGGAGAGGAATCCTCAGGTTCCGGCCCCGACTCCACACAAGGTCTTAGGCCCCGGCATCGACGGGAGAGGAATCCCGAGAGGCCCCCGAGGAACTCGCATGGGGACTGGCCTTTCCTGAGGCCACCAGAGCGGGTCCCTGAGGTCCCCGTCGTAAGTCGAGAGCACCTGCCGCAACTCGAGAAAATCCAGGAGGTTTTGCCCTCCAAGCGAGATGAGGCCCATTTCCTCTGAGGCTTCTCGAGGCCAATCACATCTAACCACTGGAACTTCCAAAGGGTCCTTCACAACCTTGCTGCAACTCAAGAAGTTCCCCGACATACCCGTCTCCACTCGAGAGGAAGCACGTGGTGTCCCGCACACATCCAGGGGAGCCCCGTTCCCGCCTCCTAGCTCGAGATGAGGGATCCTTTCCCTGTTTCGTAGGGAAAGAATTCCCGGCGTTCCCGTCGCATCTCAAGAGGAGGCGCTCTCCACAGGAAAGGCGAGAGGAACACAGGGTCATGCCACCATTCCAAGAGTCCCCCAGATGTGTCAGTCCATTCCAGAGGAACCTGTTTTCCCTGCACTGCCTTGACGTTCAAGCCGAGGATCGACTCCCACCACGTGTGCACGTGGGACAGCCCTGTGGGAAAGCCTCGTGGGAAAGCCTCGTGGGAAAGACTCGAGGGAAAACCATAGATCCTTTGATCCACGCGGCGGACTGCGTGACACTGCTGCTACCGCTCTGGAGGAAAGCGCAAGTGCATGCCCGCATTCGAGACAAGGATTGACTCCCCTGGGGAGACTCCAGAAGTACCCCAAGATCCATGTCAGCACTGGAGTGGAATCCTCAGGTTCCGGCCCCGACTCCACACAAGGTCTTAGGCCCCGGCATCGACGGGAGAGGAATCACGAGACGCCCCCGAGGAACTCGCATGGGGACTGGCCTTTCCTGAGGCCACCAGAGCGGGTCCCTGAGGTCCCCGTCTTAAGTCGAGAGCACATGCCGCAACTCGAGAAAATCCAGGAGGTTTTGCCCTCCAGGCGAGATGAGGCCCATTTCCGCTGAGGCTTCTCGAGTCTAATCACGTCTAACCACTGGAACTTCCAAAGGGTCCTTCACACCCTTGCTGCAACTCAAGAAGTTCCCCGACATACCCGTCTCCACACGAGAGGAAGCACGTGGGTCCCGCACACATCCAGGGGAGCCCCGTTTCCGCCTCCTAGCTCGAGATGAGGGATCCTTTCCCTGTTTCGTAGGGAAAGAATTCCCGGCGTTCCCGTCGCATCTCAAGGGGAGGCGCTCTCCACAGGAAAGGCGAGAGGAACTCCAGGGTCATGCCACCATTCAAAGAGTCCCCCAGATGTGTCAGTCCATTCCAGAGGAACCTGTTTTTCCTGCACTGCCTTGACGTTCAAGCCGAGGATCTACTCCCACCACGTGTGCACGTGGGACAGCCCTGTGGGAAAGCCTCGTGGGAAAGCCTCGTGGGAAAGACTCGAGGGAAAACCATAGATCCTATGATCCACGCGGCGGACTGCGTGACTCTGCTGCTACCGCTCTGGAGGAAAGCGCAAGTGCATGCCCGCATTCGAGACGAGGACTGACTCCCCTGGGGAGACTCCAGAAGTACCCCAAGATCCATGTCAGCACTGGAGAGGAATCCTCAGGTTCCGGCCCCGACTCCACACAAGGTCTTAGGCCCCGGCATCGACGGGAGAGGAATCCCGAGAGGCCCCCGAGGAACTCGCAAGGGGACTGGCCTTTCCTGAGGCCACCAGAGCGGGTCCCTGAGGTCCCCGTCGTAAGTCGAGAGCACCTACCGCAACTCGAGAAAATCCAGGTGGTTTTGCCCTCCAGGCGAGATGAGGCCCATTTCCGCTGAGGCTTCTCGAGGCTAATCACGTCTAACCACTGGAACTTCCAAAGGGTCCTTCACACCCTTGCTGCAACTCAAGAAGTTCCCCGACATACCCGTCTCCACTCGAGAGGAAGCACGTGGTGTCCCGCACACATCCAGGGGAGCCCCGTTTCCGCCTCCTAGCTCGAGATGAGGGATCCTTTCCCTGTTTCGTAGGGAAAGAATTCCCGGCGTTCTCGTCGCATCTCAAGAGGAGGCGCTCTCCACAGGAAAGGCGAGAGGAACTCCAGGGTCATGCCACCATTCCAAGAGTCCCCCAGATGTGTCAGTCCATTCCAGAGGAACCTGTTTTCCCTGCACTGCCTTGACGTTCAAGCCGAGGATCGACTCCCACCACGTGTGCACGTGGGACAGCCCTGTGGGAAAGCCTCGTGGGAAAGCCTCGTGGGAAAGACTCGAGGGAAAACCATAGATCCTTTGATCCACGCGGCGGACTGCGTGACACTGCTGCTACCGCTCTGGAGGAAATCGCAAGTGCATGCCCGCATTCGAGACAAGGATTGACTCCCCTGGGGAGACTCCAGAAGTACCCCAAGATCCATGTCAGCACTGGAGTGGAATCCTCAGGTTCCGGCCCCGACTCCACACAAGGTCTTAGGCCCCGGCATCGACGGGAGAGGAATCACGAGACGCCCCCGAGGAACTCGCATGGGGACTGGCCTTTCCTGAGGCCATCAGAGCGGGTCCCTCAGGTCCCCGTCTTAAGTCGAGAGCACATGCCGCAACTCGAGAAAATCCAGGAGGTTTTGCCCTCCAGGCGAGATGAGGCCCATTTCCGCTGAGGCTTCTCGAGTCTAATCACGTCTAACCACTGGAACTTCCAAAGGGTCCTTCACACCCTTGCTGCAACTCAAGAAGTTCCCCGACATACCCGTCTCCACTCGAGAGGAAGCACGTGGGGTCCCGCACACAGCCAGGGGAGCCCCGTTTCCGCCTCCTAGCTCGAGATGAGGGATCCTTCCCTTTTTCGTAGGGAAAGAATTCCCGGCGTTCCAGTCGCATCTCAAGATGAGGCGCTCTCCACAGGAAAGCCGAGAGGAACTGAAGGGTCGTGCCACCATTCCAAGAGTTCCCCAGATGTGTCAGTCCATTCCAGAGGAACCTGTTTTCCCTGCACTGCCTTGACGTTCAAGCCGAGGAACGACTCCCACCACGTGTGCACGTGGGACAGCCCTGTGGGAAAGCCTCGTGGGAAAGCCTCGTGGGAAAGACTCGAGGGAAAACCATAGATCCTTTGATCCACGCGGCGGACTGCGTGACACTGCTGCTACCGCTCTAGAGGAAAGCGCAAGTGCATGCCCGCATTCGAGACGAGGACTGACTCCCCTGGGGAGACTCCAGAAGTACCCCAAGATCCATGTCAGCACTGGAGAGGAATCCTCAGGTTCCGGCCCCGACTCCACACAAGGTCTTAGGCCCCGGCATCGACGGGAGAGGAATCCCGAGAGGCCCCCGAGGAACTCGCATGGGGACTGGCCTTTCCTGAGGCCACCAGAGCGGGTCCCTGAGGTCCCCGTCGTAAGTCGAGAGCACCTGCCGCAACTCGAGAAAATCCAGGAGGTTTTGCCCTCCAGGCGAGATGAGGCCCATTTCCGCTGAGGCTTCTCGAGGCCAATCACATCTAACCACTGGAACTTCCAAAGGGTCCTTCACACCCTTGCTGCAACTTAAGAACTTCCCCGACATACCCGTCTGCACTCGAGAGGAAGCACGTGGTGTCCCGCACACTTCCAGGGGAGCCCCGTTTCCGCCTCCTAGCTCGAGATGAGGGATCCTTTCCCTGTTTCGTAGGGAAAGAATTCCCGGCGTTCCCGTCGCATCTCAAGAGGAGGCGCTCTCCACAGGAAAGGCGAGAGGAACTCCAGGGTCATGCCACCATTCCAAGAGTCCCCCAGATGTGTCAGTCCATTCCAGAGGAACCTGTTTTCCCTGCACTGCCTTGACGTTCAAGCCGAGGATCGACTCCCACCACGTGTGAACATGGGACAGCCCTGTGGGAAAGCCTCGTGGGAAAGCCTCGTGGGAAAGACTCGAGGGAAAACCATAGATCCTTTTAATCCACGCGGCGGACTGCGTGACACTGCTGCTACCGCTCTGGAGGAAAGCGCAAGTGCATGCCCGCATTCGAGACGAGGACTGACTCCCCTGGGGAGACTCCAGAAGTACCCCAAGATCCTTGTCAGCACTGGAGAGGAATCCTCAGGTTCCGGCCCCGACTCCACACAAGGTCTTAGGCCCCGGCATCGACGGGAGAGGAATCCCGAGAGGCCCCCGAGGAACTCGCAAGGGGACTGGCCTTTCCTGAGGCCACCAGAGCGGGTCCCTGAGGTCCCCGTCGTAAGTCGAGAGCACCTGCCGCAACTCGAGAAAATCCAGGCGGTTTTGCCCTCCAGGCGAGATGAGGCCCATTTCCTCTGAGGCTTCTCGAGCCTAATCACGTCTAACCACTGGAACTTCCAAAGGGTCCTTCACACCATTGCTGCACCTCAAGAAGTTCCCCGACATACCCGTCTCCACTCGAGAGGAAGCACGTGGGGTCCCGCACACATCCAGGGGAGCCCCGTTTCCGCCTCCTAGCTCGAGATGAGGGATACTTCCCTTTTTCGTAGGGAAAGAATTCCCGGCGTTCCAGTCGCATCTCAAGAGGAGGCGCTCTAAACAGGAAAGGTGAGAGGAACTCCAGGGTCGTGACACCATTCCAAGAGTCCCCCAGATGTGTCAGTCCATTCCAGAGGAACCTGTTTTCCCTGCACTGCCTTGACGTTCAAGCCGAGGATCGACTCCCACCACGTGTGCACGTGGGACAGCCCTGTGGGAAAGCCTCGTGGGAAAGCCTCGTGGGAAAGACTCGAGGGAAAACCATAGATCCTTTGATCCACGCGGCGGACTGCGTGACACTGCTGCTACCGCTCTGGAGGAAAGCGCAAGTGCATGCCCGCATTCGAGACGAGGACTGACTCCCCTGGGGAGACTCCAGAAGTACCCCAAGATCCTTGTCAGCACTGGAGAGGAATCCTCAAGTCCCGGCCCCGACTCCACACAAGGTCTTAGGCCCCGGCATCGACGGGAGAGGAATCCCGAGAGGCCCCCGAGGAACTCGCAAGGGGACTGGCCTTTCCTGAGGCCACCAGAGCGGGTCCCTGAGGTCCCCGTCGTAAGTCGAGAGCACCTGCCGCAACTCGAGAAAATCCAGGCGGTTTTGCCCTCCAGGCGAGATGAGGCCCATTTCCTCTGAGGCTTCTCGAGCCTAATCACGTCTAACCACTGGAACTTCCAAAGGGTCCTTCACACCATTGCTGCACCTCAAGAAGTTCCCCGACATACCCGTCTCCACTCGAGAGGAAGCACGTGGGGTCCCGCACACATCCAGGGGAGCCCCGTTTCCGCCTCCTAGCTCGAGATGAGGGATACTTCCCTTTTTCGTAGGGAAAGAATTCCCGGCGTTCCAGTCGCATCTCAAGAGGAGGCGCTCTAAACAGGAAAGGCGAGAGGAACTCCAGGGTCGTGACACCATTCCAAGAGTCCCCCAGATGTGTCAGTCCATTCCAGAGGAACCTGTTTTCCCTGCACTGCCTTGACGTTCAAGCCGAGGATCGACTCCCACCACGTGTGCACGTGGGACAGCCCTCTGGGAAAGCCTCGTGGGAAAGCCTCGTGGGAAAGACTCGAGGGAAAACCATAGATCCTTTGATCCACGCGGCGGACTGCGTGACACTGCTGCTACCGCTCTGGAGGAAAGCGCAAGTGCATGTCCGCATTCGAGACGAGGACTGACTCCCCTGGGGAGACTCCAGAAGTACCCGAAGATCCATGTCAGCACTGGAGAGGAATCCTCAGGTTCCGGCATCGACTCCACACAAGATCTTAGGCCCTGGCATCGACGGGAGCGGAATCCCGAGAGGCCCCCGAGGATCTCGCATGGGGACTGGCCTTTCCTGAGGCCACCAGAGCGGGTCCCTGAGGTCCCCGTCGTAAGTCGAGAGCACCTGCCGCAACTCGAGAAAATCCAGGAGGTTTTGCCCTCCAGGCGAGATGAGGCCCATTTCCGCTGAGGCTTCTCGAGGCCAATCACATCTAACCACTGGAACTTCCAAAGGGTCCTTCACACCCTTGCTGAAACTTAAGAACTTCCCCGACATACCCATTTGCACTCGAGAGGAAGCACGTGGTGTCCCGCACACATCCAGGGGAGCCCCGTTTCCGCCTCCTAGCTCGAGATGAGGGATCCTTTCCCTGTTTCGTAGGGAAAGAATTCCGGGCGTTCCCTTCGCATCTCAAGAGGAGGCGCTCTCCACAGGAAAGGCGAGAGGAACTCCAGGGTCATGCCACCATTCCAAGAGTCCCCCAGATGTGTCAGTCCATTCCAGAGGAACCTGTTTTCCCTGCACTGCCTTGACGTTCAAGCCGAGGATCGACTCCCACCACGTGTGCACGTGGGACAGCCCTGTGGGAAAGCCTCTTGGGAAAGCCTCGTGGGAAAGACTCGAGGGAAAACCATAGATCCTTTGATCCACGCGGCGGACTGCGTGACACTGCTGCTACCGCTCTGGAGGAAAGCGCAAGTGCATGCCCGCATTCGAGACGAGGACTGACTCCCCTGGGGAGACTCCAGAAGTACCCCAAGATCCTTGTCAGCACTGGAGAGGAATCCTCAGGTTCCGGCCCCGACTCCACACAAGGTCTTAGGCCCCGGCATCGACGGGAGAGGAATCCCGAGAGGCCCCTGAGGAACTCGCAAGGGGACTGGCCTTTCCTGAGGCCACCAGAGCGGGTCCCTGAGGTCCCCGTCGTAAGTCGAGAGCACCTGCCGCAACTCGAGAAAATCCAGGCGGTTTTGCCCTCCAGGCGAGATGAGGCCCATTTCCTCTGAGGCTTCTCGAGCCTAATCACGTCTAACCACTGGAACTTCCAAAGGGTCCTTCACACCATTGCTGCACCTCAAGAAGTTCCCCGACATACCCGTCTCCACTCGAGAGGAAGCACGTGGGGTCCCGCACACATCCAGGGGAGCCCCGTTTCCGCCTCCTAGCTCGAGATGAGGGATACTTCCCTTTTTCGTAGGGAAAGAATTCCCGGCGTTCCAGTCGCATCTCAAGAGGAGGCGCTCTAAACAGGAAAGGTGAGAGGAACTCCAGGGTCGTGACACCATTCCAAGAGTCCCCCAGATGTGTCAGTCCATTCCAGAGGAACCTGTTTTCCCTGCACTGCCTTGACGTTCAAGCCGAGGATCGACTCCCACCACGTGTGCACGTGGGACAGCCCTGTGGGAAAGCCTCGTGGGAAAGCCTCGTGGGAAAGACTCGAGGGAAAACCATAGATCCTTTGATCCACGCGGCGGACTGCGTGACACTGCTGCTACCGCTCTGGAGGAAAGCGCAAGTGCATGCCCGCATTCGAGACGAGGACTGACTCCCCTGGGGAGACTCCAGAAGTACCCCAAGATCCTTGTCAGCACTGGAGAGGAATCCTCAGGTTCCGGCCCCGACTCCACACAAGGTCTTAGGCCCCGGCATCGACGGGAGAGGAATCCCGAGAGGCCCCCGAGGAACTCGCAAGGGGACTGGCCTTTCCTGAGGCCACCAGAGCGGGTCCCTGAGGTCCCCGTCGTAAGTCGAGAGCACCTGCCGCAACTCGAGAAAATCCAGGCGGTTTTGCCCTCCAGGCGAGATGAGGCCCATTTCCTCTGAGGCTTCTCGAGCCTAATCACGTCTAACCACTGGAACTTCCAAAGGGTCCTTCACACCATTGCTGCACCTCAAGAAGTTCCCCGACATACCCGTCTCCACTCGAGAGGAAGCACGTGGGGTCCCGCACACATCCAGGGGAGCCCCGTTTCCGCCTCCTAGCTCGAGATGAGGGATACTTCCCTTTTTCGTAGGGAAAGAATTCCCGGCGTTCCAGTCGCATCTCAAGAGGAGGCGCTCTAAACAGGAAAGGCGAGAGGAACTCCAGGGTCGTGACACCATTCCAAGAGTCCCCCAGATGTGTCAGTCCATTCCAGAGGAACCTGTTTTCCCTGCACTGCCTTGACGTTCAAGCCGAGGATCGACTCCCACCACGTGTGCACGTGGGACAGCCCTCTGGGAAAGCCTCGTGGGAAAGCCTCGTGGGAAAGACTCGAGGGAAAACCATAGATCCTTTGATCCACGCGGCGGACTGCGTGACACTGCTGCTACCGCTCTGGAGGAAAGCGCAAGTGCATGTCCGCATTCGAGACGAGGACTGACTCCCCTGGGGAGACTCCAGAAGTACCCGAAGATCCATGTCAGCACTGGAGAGGAATCCTCAGGTTCCGGCATCGACTCCACACAAGATCTTAGGCCCTGGCATCGACGGGAGCGGAATCCCGAGAGGCCCCCGAGGATCTCGCATGGGGACTGGCCTTTCCTGAGGCCACCAGAGCGGGTCCCTGAGGTCCCCGTCGTAAGTCGAGAGCACCTGCCGCAACTCGAGAAAATCCAGGAGGTTTTGCCCTCCAGGCGAGATGAGGCCCATTTCCGCTGAGGCTTCTCGAGGCCAATCACATCTAACCACTGGAACTTCCAAAGGGTCCTTCACACCCTTGCTGAAACTTAAGAACTTCCCCGACATACCCATTTGCACTCGAGAGGAAGCACGTGGTGTCCCGCACACATCCAGGGGAGCCCCGTTTCCGCCTCCTAGCTCGAGATGAGGGATCCTTTCCCTGTTTCGTAGGGAAAGAATTCCGGGCGTTCCCTTCGCATCTCAAGAGGAGGCGCTCTCCACAGGAAAGGCGAGAGGAACTCCAGGGTCATGCCACCATTCCAAGAGTCCCCCAGATGTGTCAGTCCATTCCAGAGGAACCTGTTTTCCCTGCACTGCCTTGACGTTCAAGCCGAGGATCGACTCCCACCACGTGTGCACGTGGGACAGCCCTGTGGGAAAGCCTCTTGGGAAAGCCTCGTGGGAAAGACTCGAGGGAAAACCATAGATCCTTTGATCCACGCGGCGGACTGCGTGACACTGCTTCTACCGCTCTGGAGGAAAGCGCAAGTGCATGCCCGCATTCGAGACGAGGACTGACTCCCCTGGGGAGACTCCAGAAGTACCCCAAGATCCATGTCAGCACTGGAGAGGAATCCTCAGGTTCCGGCCCCGACTCCACACAAGGTCTTAGGCCCCGGCATCGACGGGAGAGGAATCCCGAGACGCCCCCGAGGAACTCGCATGGGGACTGGCCTTTCCTGAGGACACCAGAGCGGGTCCCTGAGGTCCCCGTCGTAAGTCGAGAGCACCTGCCGCAACTCGAGAAAATCCAGGCGGTTTTGCCCTCCAGGCGAGATGAGGCCCATTTCCGCTGAGGCTTCTCGAGGCTAATCACGTCTAACCAGTGGAACTTCCAAAGGGTCCTTCACACCCTTGCTGCAACTCAAGAAGTTCCCCGACATACCCGTCTCCACTCGAGAGGAAGCACGTGGGTCCCGCACACATCCAGGGGAGCCCCGTTTCCGCCTCCTAGCTCGAGATGAGGGATCCTTTCCCTGTTTCGTAGGGAAAGAATTCCCGGCGTTCCCGTCGCATCTCAAGAGGAGGCGCTCTCCACAGGAAAGGCGAGAGGAACTGAAGGGTCGTGCCACCATTCCAAGAGTCCCCCAGATGTGTCAGTCCATTCCAGAGGAACCTGTTTTCCCTGCACTGCCTTGACGTTCAAGCCGAGGATCGACTCCCACCACGTGTGCACGTGGGACAGCCATGTGGGAAAGCCTCGTGGGAAAGCCTCTTGGGAAAGACTCGAGGGAAAACCATAGATCCTTTGATCCACGCGGCGGACTGCGTGACACTGCTGCTACCGCTCTGGAGGAAACGCAAGTGCATGCCCGCATTCGAGACGAGGACTGACTCCCCTGGGGAGACTCCAGAAGTACCCCAAGATCCATGTCAGCACTGGAGAGGAATCCTCAGGTTCCGGCCCCGACTCCACACAAGGTCTTAGGCCCCGGCATCGACGGGAGAGGAATCCCGAGAGGCCCCCGAGGAACTCGCATGGGGACTGGCCTTTCCTGAGGCCACCAGAGCGGGTCCCTGAGGTCCCCGTCGTAAGTCGAGAGCACCTGCCGCAACTCGAGAAAATCCAGGAGGTTTTGCCCTCCAGGCGAGATGAGGCTCATTTCCGCTGAGTCTTCTCAAGGCTAATCACGTCTAGCCACTGGAACTTCCAAAGGGTCCTTCACACCCTTGCTGCAACTCAAGAAGTTCCCTGACATACCCGTCTCCACTCGAGAGGAAGCACGTGGGTCCCGCACACATCCAGGGGAGCCCTGTTTCCGCCTCCTAGCTCGAGATGAGGGATCCTTTCCCTGTTTCGTAGGGAAAGAATTCCCGGCGTTCCCGTCGCATCTCAAGAGGAGGCGCTCTCCACAGGAAAGGCGAGAGGAACTCCAGGGTCGTGCCACCATTCCAAGAGTCCCCCAGATGTGTCAGTCCATTCCAGAGGAACCTGTTTTCCCTGAACTGCCTTGACGTTCAAGCTGAGGATCGACTCCCACCACGTGTGCACGTGGGACAGCCCTGTGGGAAAGCCTCGTGGGAAAGCCTCGTGGGAAAGACTCGAGGGAAAACCATAGATCCTTTGATCCACGCGGCGGACTGCGTGACACTGCTGCTACCGCTCTGGAGGAAAGCGCAAGTGCATGCCCGCATTCGAGACGAGGACTGACTCCCCTGGGGAGACTCCAGAAGTACCCCAAGATCCATGTCAGCACTGGAGAGGAATCCTCAGGTTCCGGCCCCGACTCCACACAAGGTCTTAGGCCCCGGCATCGACGGGAGAGGAATCCCGAGAGGCCCCCGAGGAACTCGCATGGGGTCTGGCCTTTCCTGAGGCCACCAGAGCGGTTCCCTGAGGTCCCCGTTGTAAGTCGAGAGCACCTGCCGCAACTCGAGAAAATCCAGGAGGTTTTGCCCTCCAGGCGAGATGAGGCCCATTTCCAATGAGGCTTCTCGAGGCCAATCACATCTAACCACTGGAACTTCCAAAGGGTCCTTCACACCATTGCTGCAACTCAAGAAGTTCCCCGACATACCCGTCTCCACTCGAGAGGAAGCACGTGGGGTCCCGCACACATCCAGGGGAGCCCCGTTTCCGCCTCCTAGCTCGAGATGAGGGATCCTTTCCCTGTTTCGTAGGGAAAGAATTCCCGGCCTTCCCGTCGCATCTCAAGAGGAGGCGCTCTCCACAGGAAAGGCGACAGGAACTCCAGGGTCGTGACACCATTCCAAGAGTCCCCCAGATGTGTCAGTCCATTCCAGAGGAACCTGTTTTCCCTGCACTGCCTTGACGTTCAAACCGAGGATCGACTCCCACCACGTGTGCACGTGGGACAGCCCTGTGGGAAAGCCTCGTGTGAAAGCCTCGTGGGAAAGACTCGAGGGAAAACCATAGATCCTTTGATCCACGCGGCGGACTGCGTGACACTGCTGCTACCGCTCTGGAGGAAAGGGCAATGCATGCCCGCATTCGAGACGAGGACTGACTCCCCTGGGGAGACTCCAGACGTACCCCAAGATCCATGTCAGCACTGGAGAGGAATCCTCAGGTTCCGGCCCCGACTCCACACAAGGCCTTAGGCCCCGGCATCGACGGGAGAGGAATCCCGAGAGGCCTCCGAGGAACTCGCATGGGGACTGGCCTTTCCTGAGGCCACCAGAGCGGTTCCCTGAGGTCCCCGTCGTAAGTCGAGAGCAGCTGCCGCAACTCGAGAAAATCCAGGATGTTTTGCCCTCCAGGCGAGATGAGGCCCATTTCCGCTGAGGCTTCTCGAGGCCAATCACATCTAACCACTGGAACTTCGAAAGGGTCCTTCACACCATTGCTGCAACTCAAGAAGTTCCCCGACATACCCGTCTCCACTCGAGAGGAAGCACGTGGGGTCCCGCACACATCCAGGGGAGCCCCGTTTCCGCCTCCTAGCTCGAGATGAGGGATCCTTTCCCTGTTTCGTATGGAAAGAATTCCCGGCGTTCCCGTCGCATCTCAAGAGGAGGCGCTCTCCACAGGAAAGGCGAGAGGAACTCCAGGGTCGTGACACCATTCCAAGAGTCCCCCAGATGTGTCAGTCCATTCCAGAGGAACCTATTTTCCCTTCACTGCCTTGACATTAAAGCCGAGGATCGACTCCCACCACGTGTGCACGTGGGACAGCCCTGTGGGAAAGCCTCGTGGGAAAGACTCGAGGGAAAACCATAGATCCTTTGATCCCCGCGGCGGACTGCGTGACACTGCTGCTACCGCTCTGGAGGAAAGCGCCAGTGCATGCCCGCATTCGAGACGAGGACTGACTCTCCTGGGGAGACTCCAGAAGTACCCCAAGATCCATGTCAGCACTGGAAAGGAATCCTCAGGTTACGGCCCCGACTCCACACAAGGTCTTAGGCCCCGGCATCGACGGGAGAGGAATCCCGA
This sequence comes from Ovis canadensis, assembly GCF_042477335.2. Taxonomy (NCBI): domain Eukaryota; kingdom Metazoa; phylum Chordata; class Mammalia; order Artiodactyla; family Bovidae; genus Ovis; species Ovis canadensis. Next base: position 7,509,163 of record NC_091261.1, on the reverse strand, counting down.
GAGGCCCCCGAGTAACTCGCATGGGGACTGGCATTTCCTGAGGCCACCAGAGCGGGTCCCTGAGGTCCCCGTCGTAAGTCGAGAGCACCTGCCGCAACTCGAGAAAATCCAGGAGGTTTTGCCCTCCAGGCGAGATGAGGCCCATTTCCGCTGAGGCTTCTCGAGGCTAATCACGTCTAACCACTGGAACTTCCAAAGGGTCCTTCACACCCTTGCTGCAACTCAAGAAGTTCCCCGACATACCCGTCTCCACTCGAGAGGAAGCAGGTGGGTCCCGCACACATCCAGGGGAGCCCCGTTTCCGCCTCCTAGCTCGAGATGAGGGATCCTTTCGCTGTTTCGTAGGGAAAGAATTCCCGGCGTTCCCGTCGCATCTCAAGAGGAGGCGCTCTCCACAGGAAAGGCGAGAGGAACTCCAGGGTCGTGCCACCATTCCAAGAGTCCCCCAGATGTGTCAGTCCATTCCAGAGGAACCTGTTTTCCCAGCACTGCCTTGACGTTCAAGCCGAGGATCGACTCCCACCACGTGTGCACGTGGGACAGCCCTGTGGGAAAGACTCGTGGGAAAGCCTGGAGGGAAAGACTCGAGGGAAAACCATAGATCCTTTGATCCACGCGGCGGACTGCGTGACACTGCTGCTACCGCTCTGGAGGAAAGCGCAATGCATGCCCGCATTCGGGACTAGGACTGACTCCCCTGGGGAGACTCCAGAAGTACCCCAAGATCCATGTCAGCACTGGAGAGGAATCCTCAGGTTCCGGCCCCGACTCCACACAAGGTCTTAGGCCCCGGCATCGACGGGAGAGGAATCCCGAGAGGCCCCCGAGGAACTCGCATCGGGACTGGCCTTTCCTGAGGCCACCAGAGCGGGTCCCTGAGGTCCCCGTCATAAGTCGAGAGCACCTGCCGCAACTCGAGAAAATCCAGGAGGTTTTGCCCTCCAGGCGAGATGAGGCCCATTTCCGCTGAGGCTTCTCGAGGCCAATCACATCTAACCACTGGAACTTCCAAAGGGTCCTTCACACCATTGCTGCAACTCAAGAAGTTCCCCGACATACCCGTCTGCACTCGAGAGGAAGCACGTGTGGTCCCGCACACATCCAGGGGAGCCCCGTTTCCGCCTCCTAGCTCGAGATGAGGGATCCTTTCCCTGTTTCGTAGGGAAAGAATTCCCGGCGTTCCCGTCGCATCTCAAGAGGAGGCGCTCTCCACAGGAAAGGCGAGAGGAACTCCAGGGTCGTGACACCATTCCAAGAGTCCCCCAGATGTGTCATTCCATTCCAGAGGAAACTGTTTTCCCTGCACTGCCTTGACGTTCAAGCCGAGGATCGACTCCCACCACGTGTGCACGTGGGACAGCCCTGTGGGAAAGCCTCGTGGGAAAGCCTCGAGGGAAAACCATAGATCCTTTGATCCACGCGGCGGACTGCGTGACACTGCTGCTACCGCTCTGGAGGAAAGCGCAAATGCATGCCCGCATTCGAGACGAGGACTGACTCCCCTGGGGAGACTCCAGAAGTACCCCAAGATCCATGTCAGCACTGGAGAGGAATCCTCAGGTTCCGGCCCCGACTCCACACAAGGTCTTAGGCCCCGGCATCGACGGGAGAGGAATCCCGAGAGGCCCCCGAGTAACTCGCATGGGGACTGGCATTTCCTGAGGCCACCAGAGCGGGTCCCTGAGGTCCCCGTCGTAAGTCGAGAGCACCTGCCGCAACTCGAGAAAATCCAGGAGGTTTTGCCCTCCAGGCGAGATGAGGCCCATTTCCGCTGAGGCTTCTCGAGGCTAATCACGTCTAACCACTGGAACTTCCAAAGGGTCCTTCACACCCTTGCTGCAACTCAAGAAGTTCCCCGACATACCCGTCTCCACTCGAGAGGAAGCACGTGGGTCCCGCACACATCCAGGGGAGCCCCGTTTCCGCCTCCTAGCTCGAGATGAGGGATCCTTTCCCTGTTTCGTAGGGAAAGAATTCCCGGCGTTCCAGTCGCATCTCAAGAGGAGGCGCTCTCCACAGGAAAGGCGAGAGGAACTCCAGGGTCGTGCCACCATTCCAAGAGTCCCCCAGATGTGTCAGTCCATTCCAGAGGAACCTGTTTTCCCAGCACTGCCTTGACGTTCAAGCCGAGGATCGACTCCCACCACGTGTGCACGTGGGACAGCCCTGTGGGAAAGACTCGTGGGAAAGCCTGGAGGGAAAGACTCGAGGGAAAACCATAGATCCTTTGATCCACGCGGCGGACTGCGTGACACTGCTGCTACCGCTCTGGAGGAAAGCGCAATGCATGCCCGCATTCGGGACTAGGACTGACTCCCCTGGGGAGACTCCAGAAGTACCCCAAGATCCATGTCAGCACTGGAGAGGAATCCTCAGGTTCCGGCCCCGACTCCACACAAGGTCTTAGGCCCCGGCATCGACGGGAGAGGAATCCCGAGAGGCCCCCGAGGAACTCGCATCGGGACTGGCCTTTCCTGAGGCCACCAGAGCGGGTCCCTGAGGTCCCCGTCGTAAGTCGAGAGCACCTGCCGCAACTCGAGAAAATCCAGGAGGTTTTGCCCTCCAGGCGAGATGAGGCCCATTTCCGCTGAGGCTTCTGGAGGCCAATCACATCTAACCACTGGAACTTCCAAAGGGTCCTTCACACCCTTGCTGCATCTCAAGAAGTTCCCCGACATACCCGTCTGCACTCGAGAGGAAGCACGTGGTGTCTCGCACACATCCAGGGGAGCCCCGTTTCCGCCTCCTAGCTCGAGATGAGGGATCCTTTCCCTGTTTCGTAGGGAAAGAATTCCCGGCGTTCCCGTCGCATCTCAAGAGGAGGCGCTCTCCACAGGAAAGGCGAGAGGAACTCCAGGGTCGTGCCACCATTCCAAGAGTCCCCCAGATGTGTCAGTCCATTCCAGAGGAACCTGTTTTCCCTGCACTGCCTTGACGTTCAAGCCGAGGATCGACTCCCACCACGTGTGCACGTGGGACAGCCCTGTGGGAAAGCCTCGTGGGAAAGCCTCGTGGGAAAGACTCGAGGGAAAACCATAGATCCTTTGATCCACGCGGCGGACTGCGTGACACTGCTGCTACCGCTCTGGAGGAAAGCGCAAGTGCATGCCCGCATTCGAGACGAGGACTGACTCCCCTTGGGAGACTCCAGAAGTACCCCAAGATCCCTGTCAGCACTGGAGAGGAATCCTCAGGTTCCGGCCCCGACTCCACACAAGGTCTTAGGCCCCGGCATCGACGGGAGAGGAATCCCGAGAGGCCCCCGAGGAACTCGCATCGGGACTGGCCTTTCCTGAGGCCACCAGAGCGGGTCCCTGAGGTCCCCGTCGTAAGTCGAGAGCACCTGCCGCAACTCGAGAAAATCCAGGAGGTTTTGCCCTCCAGGCGAGATGAGGCCCATTTCCGCTGAGGCTTCTCGAGGCCAATCACATCTAACCACTGGAACTTCCAAAGGGTCCTTCACACCATTGCTGAACTCAAGAAGTTCCCCGACATACCCGTCTGCACTCGAGAGGAAGCACGTGTGGTCCCGCACACATCCAGGGGAGCCCCGTTTCCGCCTCCTAGCTCGAGATGAGGGATCCTTTCCCTGTTTCGTAGGGAAAGAATTCCCGGCGTTCCCGTCGCATCTCAAGAGGAGGCGCTCTCCACAGGAAAGGCGAGAGGAACTCCAGGGTCGTGACACCATTCCAAGAGTCCCCCAGATGTGTCAGTCCATTCCAGAGGAACCTGTTTTCCCTGCACTGCCTTGACGTTCAAGCCGAGGATCGACTCCCACCACGTGTGCACGTGGGACAGCCCTGTGGGAAAGCCTCGTGGGAAAGCCTCGAGGGAAAACCATAGATCCTTTGATCCACGCGGCGGACTGCGTGACACTGCTGCTACCGCTCTGGAGGAAAGCGCAAGTGCATGCCCGCATTCGAGACGAGGACTGACTCCCCTGGGGAGACTCCAGAAGTACCCCAAGATCCATGTCAGCACTGGAGAGGAATCCTCAGGTTCCGGCCCCGACTCTACACAAGGTCTTAGGCCCCGGCATCGACGGGAGAGGAATCCCGAGAGGCCCCCGAGGAACTCGCATGGGGACTGGCCTTTCCTGAGGCCACCAGAGGGGGTCCCTGAGGTCCCCGTCGTAAGTCGAGAGCACCAGCCGCAACTCGAGAAAATCCAGGAGGTTTTGCCCTCCAGGCGAGATGAGGCCCATTTCCGCTGAGGCTTCTCGAGGCCAATCACATCTAACCACTGGAACTTCCAAAGGGTCCTTCAAACCCTTGCTGCAACTCAAGAAGTTCCCCGACATACCCGTCTGCACTCGAGAGGAAGCACGTGGTGTCCCGCACACATCCAGGGGAGCCCCGTTTCCGCCTCCTAGCTCGAGATGAGGGATCCTTTCCCTGTTTCGTAGGGAAAGAATTCCCGGCGTTCCCGACGCATCTCAAGAAGAGGCGCTCTCCACAGGAAAGGAGAGAGGAACTCCAGGGTCATGCCACCATTTCAAGAGTCCACCAGATGTGTCAGTCCATTCCAGAGGAACCTGTTTTCCCTGCACTGCCTTGACGTTCAAGCCGAGGATCGACTCCCACCACGTGTGCACGTGGGACAGCCCTGTGGGAAAGCCTCGTGGGAAAGCCTTGTGGGAAAAACTCGAGGGAAAAACATAGATCCTTTGATCCACGCGGCGGACTGCGTGACACTGCTGCTACCGCTCTGGAGGAAAGCGCAAGTGCATGCCCGCATTCGAGACTAGGACTGACTCCCCTGGGGAGACTCCAGAAGTACCCCAAGATCCATGTCAACACTGGAGAGGAATCCTCAGGTTCCGGCCCCGACTCCACACAAGGTCTTAGGCCCTGGCATCGACGGGAGAGGAATCCCGAGACGCCCCCGAGGAACTCGCATGGGGACTGGCCTTTCCTGAGGCCACCAGAGCGGGTCCCTGAGTTCCCCGTCGTAAGTCGAGAGCACCTGCCGCAACTCGAGAAAATCCAGGAGGTTTTGCCCTCCAGGCGAGATGAGGCCCATTTCCGCTGAGGCTTCTCGAGGCCAATCACATCTAACCACTGGAACTTCCAAAGGGTCCTTCACACCCTTGCTGCAACTCAAGAAGTTCCCCGACATACCCGTCTCCACTCGAGAGGAAGCACGTGGTGTCCCGCACACATCCAGGGGAGCCCCGTTTCCGCCTCCTAGCTCGAGATGAGGGATCCTTTCCCTGTTTCGTAGGGAAAGAATTCCCGGCGTTCCCGTCGCATCTCAAGAGGAGGCGCTCTCCACAAGAAAGGCGAGAGGAACTCCAGGGTCGTACCACCATTCCAAGAGTCCCCCAGATGTGTCAGTCCATTCCAGAGGAACCTGTTTTCCCTGCACTGCCTTGACGTTCAAGCCGAGGATCGACTCCCACCACGTGTGCACGTGGGACAGCCCTGTGGGAAAGCCTCGTGGGAAAGCCTCTTGGGAAAGACTCGAGGGAAAACCATAGATCCTTTGATCCACGCGGCGGACTGCGTGACACTGCTTTTACCGCTCTGGAGGAAAGCGCAAGTGCATGCCCGCATTCGAGACGAGGACTGACTCCCCTGGGGAGACTCCAGAAGTACCCCAAGAGGCATGTCAGCACTGGAGAGGAATCCTCAGGTTCCGGCCCCGACTCCACACAAGGTCTTAGGACCCGGCATCGACGGGAGAGGAATCCCGAGACGCCCCCGATGAACTCGCATGGGGTCTGGCCTTTCCTGATGCCACCAGAGCGGTTCCCTGAGGTCCCCGTCGTAAGTCGAGAGCACCTGCCGCAACTCGAGAAAATCCAGGAGGTTTTGCCCTCCAGGCGAGATGAGGCCCATTTCCGCTGAGGCGTCTCGAGGCCAATCACATCTAACCACTGGAACTTCCAAAGGGTCCTTCACACCATTGCTGCAACTCAAGAAGTTCCCCGACATACCCGTCTCCACTCGAGAGGAAGCACGTGGGGTCCCGCACACATCCAGGGCAACCCCGTTTCCGCCTCCTAGCTCGAGATGAGGGATCCTTTCCCTGTTTCGTAGGGAAAGAATTCCCGGCGTTCCCGTCGCATCTCAAGAGGAGGCGCTCTCCACAGGAAAGGCGAGAGGAACTCCAGGGTCGTGCCACCATTCCAAGAGTCCCCCAGATGTGTCAGTCCATTCCAGAGGAACCTGTTTTCCCTGCACTGCCTTGACGTTAACCCGAGGATCGACTCCCACCACGTGTGCACGTGGGACAGCCCTGTGGGAAAGCCTCGTGTGAAAGCCTCGTGGGAAAGACTCGAGGGAAAACCATAGATCCTTTGATCCACGCGGCGGACTGCGTGACACTGCTGCTACCGCTCTGGAGGAAAGCGCAAGTGCATGCCCGCATTCGAGACGAGGACTGACTCCCCTGGGGAGACTCCAGAAGTACCCCAAGATCCATGTCAGCACTGGAGAGGAATCCTCAGGTTCCGGCCCCGACTCTACACAAGGTCTTAGGCCCCGGCATCGACGGGAGAGGAATCCCGAGAGGCCCCCGAGGAACTCGCATGGGGACTGGCCTTTCCTGAGGCCACCAGAGGGGGTCCCTGAGGTCCCCGTCGTAAGTCGAGAGCACCAGCCGCAACTCGAGAAAATCCAGGAGGTTTTGCCCTCCAGGCGAGATGAGGCCCATTTCCGCTGAGGCTTCTCGAGGCCAATCACATCTAACCACTGGAACTTCCAAAGGGTCCTTCACACCCTTGCTGCAACTCAAGAAGTTCCCCGACATACCCGTCTGCACTCGAGAGGAAGCACGTGGTGTCCCGCACACATCCAGGGGAGCCCCGTTTCCGCCTCCTAGCTCGAGATGAGGGATCCTTTCCCTGTTTCGTAGGGAAAGAATTCCCGGCGTTCCCGACGCATCTCAAGAAGAGGCGCTCTCCACAGGAAAGGAGAGAGGAACTCCAGGGTCATGCCACCATTTCAAGAGTCCACCAGATGTGTCAGTCCATTCCAGAGGAACCTGTTTTCCCTGCACTGCCTTGACGTTCAAGCCGAGGATCGACTCCCACCACGTGTGCACGTGGGACAGCCCTGTGGGAAAGCCTCGTGGGAAAGCCTTGTGGGAAAAACTCGAGGGAAAAACATAGATCCTTTGATCCACGCGGCGGACTGCGTGACACTGCTGCTACCGCTCTGGAGGAAAGCGCAAGTGCATGCCCGCATTCGAGACTAGGACTGACTCCCCTGGGGAGACTCCAGAAGTACCCCAAGATCCATGTCAACACTGGAGAGGAATCCTCAGGTTCCGGCCCCGACTCCACACAAGGTCTTAGGCCCTGGCATCGACGGGAGAGGAATCCCGAGACGCCCCCGAGGAACTCGCATGGGGACTGGCCTTTCCTGAGGCCACCAGAGCGGGTCCCTGAGTTCCCCGTCGTAAGTCGAGAGCACCTGCCGCAACTCGAGAAAATCCAGGAGGTTTTGCCCTCCAGGCGAGATGAGGCCCATTTCCGCTGAGGCTTCTCGAGGCCAATCACATCTAACCACTGGAACTTCCAAAGGGTCCTTCACACCCTTGCTGCAACTCAAGAAGTTCCCCGACATACCCGTCTCCACTCGAGAGGAAGCACGTGGTGTCCCGCACACATCCAGGGGAGCCCCGTTTCCGCCTCCTAGCTCGAGATGAGGGATCCTTTCCCTGTTTCGTAGGGAAAGAATTCCCGGCGTTCCCGTCGCATCTCAAGAGGAGGCGCTCTCCACAAGAAAGGCGAGAGGAACTCCAGGGTCGTACCACCATTCCAAGAGTCCCCCAGATGTGTCAGTCCATTCCAGAGGAACCTGTTTTCCCTGCACTGCCTTGACGTTCAAGCCGAGGATCGACTCCCACCACGTGTGCACGTGGGACAGCCCTGTGGGAAAGCCTCGTGGGAAAGCCTCTTGGGAAAGACTCGAGGGAAAACCATAGATCCTTTGATCCACGCGGCGGACTGCGTGACACTGCTTTTACCGCTCTGGAGGAAAGCGCAAGTGCATGCCCGCATTCGAGACGAGGACTGACTCCCCTGGGGAGACTCCAGAAGTACCCCAAGAGGCATGTCAGCACTGGAGAGGAATCCTCAGGTTCCGGCCCCGACTCCACACAAGGTCTTAGGACCCGGCATCGACGGGAGAGGAATCCCGAGACGCCCCCGATGAACTCGCATGGGGTCTGGCCTTTCCTGATGCCACCAGAGCGGTTCCCTGAGGTCCCCGTCGTAAGTCGAGAGCACCTGCCGCAACTCGAGAAAATCCAGGAGGTTTTGCCCTCCAGGCGAGATGAGGCCCATTTCCGCTGAGGCGTCTCGAGGCCAATCACATCTAACCACTGGAACTTCCAAAGGGTCCTTCACACCATTGCTGCAACTCAAGAAGTTCCCCGACATACCCGTCTCCACTCGAGAGGAAGCACGTGGGGTCCCGCACACATCCAGGGCAACCCCGTTTCCGCCTCCTAGCTCGAGATGAGGGATCCTTTCCCTGTTTCGTAGGGAAAGAATTCCCGGCGTTCCCGTCGCATCTCAAGAGGAGGCGCTCTCCACAGGAAAGGCGAGAGGAACTCCAGGGTCGTGCCACCATTCCAAGAGTCCCCCAGATGTGTCAGTCCATTCCAGAGGAACCTGTTTTCCCTGCACTGCCTTGACGTTAACCCGAGGATCGACTCCCACCACGTGTGCACGTGGGACAGCCCTGTGGGAAAGCCTCGTGTGAAAGCCTCGTGGGAAAGACTCGAGGGAAAACCATAGATCCTTTGATCCACGCGGCGGACTGCGTGACACTGCTGCTACCGCTCTGGAGGAAAGCGCAAGTGCATGCCCGCATTCGAGACGAGGACTGACTCCCCTGGGGAGACTCCAGAAGTACCCCGAGATCCATGTCAGCACTGGAGAGGAATCCTCAGGTTCCGGCCCCGACTCCACACAAGGTCTTAGGCCCCGGCATCGACGGGAGAGGAATCCCGAGACGCCCCCGAGGAACTCGCATGGGGACTGGCCTTTCCTGAGGCCACCAGAGCGGGTCCCTGAGGTCCCCGTCGTAAGTCGAGAGCACCTGCCGCAACTCGAGAAAATCCAGGAGGTTTTGCCCTCCAGGCGAGATGAGGCCCATTTCCGCTGAGGCTTCTCGAGGCCAATCACATCTAACCACTGGAACTTCCAAAGGGTCCTTCACACCATTGCTGCAACTCAAGAAGTTCCCCGACATACCCGTCTTCACTCGAGAGGAAGCACGTGGGGTCCCGCACACATCCAGGGGAGCCCCGTTTCCGCCTCCTAGCTCGAGATGAGGGATCCTTTCCCTGTTTCGTAGGGAAAGAATTCCCGGCGTTCCCGTCGCATTTCAAGACGAGGCGCTCTCCACAGGAAGGCGAGAGGAACTCCAGGGTCGTGCCACCATTCCAAGTGTCCCCCAGATGTGTCAGTCCATTCCAGAGGAACCTTTTTTCCCTGCACTGCCTTGACGTTCAAGCCGAGGATCGACTCCCACCACGTGTGCACGTGGGACAGCCCTGTGGGAAAGCCTCGTGGGAAAGCCTCGTGGGAAAGACTCGAGGGAAAACCATAGATCCTTTGATCCACGCGGCGGACTGCGTGACACTGCTGCTACCGCTCTGGAGGAAAGCGCAAGTGCATGCCCGCATTCGAGACGAGGACTGACTCCCCTGGGGAGACTCCAGAAGTACCCCAAATCCATGTCAGCACTGGAGAGGAATCCTCAGGTTCCGGCCCCGACTCCACACAAGGTCTTAGGCCCCGGCATCGACGGGAGAGGAATCCCGAGAGGCCCCCGAGGAACTCGTATGGGGACTGGCCTTTCCTGAGGCCACCAGAGCGGGTCCCTGAGGTCCCCGTCGTAAGTCGAGAGCACCTGCCGCAACTCGAGAAAATCCAGGAGGTTTGGCCCTCCAGGCCAGATGAGGCCCATTTCCGCTGAGGCTTCTCGAGGCTAATCACGTCTAACCACTGGAACTTCCAAAGGGTCCTTCACACCCTTGCTGCAACTCAAGAAGTTCCCCGACATACCCGTCTACACTCGAGAGGAAGCACGTGGGTCCCGCACACATCCAGGGGAGCCCCGTTTCCGCCTCCTAGCTCGAGATGAGGGATCCTTTCCCTGTTTCGTATGGAAAGAATTCCCGGCGTTCCCGTCGGATTTCAAGAGGAGGCGCTCTCCACAGGAAAGGAGAGAGGAACTCCAGGGTCGTGCCACCATTCCAAGAGTCCCACAGATGTGTCAGTCCATTCCAGAGGAACCTGTTTTCCCTGCACTGCCTTGACGTTCAAGCCGAGGATCGACTCCCACCACGTGTGCACGTGGGACAGCCCTGTGGGAAAGCCTCGTGGGAAAGCCTCGTGGGAAAGACTCGAGGGAAAACCATAGATCCTTTGTTCCACGCGGCGGACTGCGTGACACTGCTGCTACCACTCTGGAGGAAAGCGCAAGTGCATGCCCGCATTCGAGACGAGGACTGACTCCCCTGGGGAGACTCCAGAAGTACCCCAAGATCCATGTCAGCACTGGAGAGGAATCCTCAGGTTCCGGCCCCGACTCCACACAAGGTCTTAGGCCCCGGCATCGACGGGAGAGGAATCCCGAGAGGCCCCCGAGGAACTCACATGGGGACTGGCCTTTCCTGAGGCCACCAGAGCGGGTCCCTGAGTTCCCCGTCGTAAGTCGAGAGCACCTGCCGCAACTCGAGAAAATCCAGGAGGTTTTGCCCTCCAGGCGAGATGAGGCCCATTTCCGCTGAGGCTTCTCGAGGCCAATCACATCTAACCACTGGAACTTCCAAAGGGTCCTTCACACCCTTGCTGCAACTCAAGAAGTTCCCCGACATACCCGTCTCCACTCGAGAGGAACCACGTGGTATCCCGCACACATCCAGGGGAGCCCCTTTTCCGCCTCCTAACTCGAGATGAGGGATCCTTTCCCTGTTTCGTAGGGAAAGAATTCCCGGCGTTCCCGTCGCATCTCAAGAGGAGGCGCTCTCCACAGGAAAGGCGAGAGGAACTCCAGGGTCGTGCCACCATTCCAAGAGTCCCCCAGATGTGTCAGTCCATTCCAGAGAAACCTGTTTTCCCTGCACTGCCTTGACGTTCAAGCCGAGGATCGACTCCCACCACGTGTGCACGTGGGACAGCCCTGTGGGAAAGCCTCGTGGGAAAGCCTCGTGGGAAAGACTCGAGGGAAAACCATAGATCATTTGATCCATGCGGCGGACTGCGTGACACTGCTGCTACCGCTCTGGAGGAAAGCGCAAGTGCATGCCCGCATTCGAGACGAGGACTGACTCCCCTGGGGAGACTCCAGAAGTACCCCAAGATCCATGTCAGCACTGGAGAGGAATCCTCAGGTTCCGGCCCCGACTCCACACAAGGTCTTAGGCCCCGGCATCGACGGGAGAGGAATCCCGAGAGGCCCCCGAGGAACTCGCATGGGGACTGGCCTTTCCTGAGGCCACCAGAGCGGATCCCTGAGGTCCCCGTCGTAAGTCGAGAGCACCTGCCGTAACTCGAGAAAATCCAGGAGGTTTTGCCCTCCAGGCGAGATGAGGCCCATTTCGGCTGAGGCTTCTCGAAGCCAATCACATCTAACCACTGGAACTTCCAAAGGGTCCTTCACACCCTTGCTGCAAATCAAGAAGTTCCCCGACATACCCGTCTCCACTCGAGAGGAAGAACGTGGGGTCCCGCACACATCCAGGGGAGCCCCTTTTCCGCCTCCTAACTCGAGATGAGGGATCCTTTCCCTGTTTCGTAGGGAAAGAATTCCCGGCGTTCCCGTCGCATCTCAAGTGGAGGCGCTCTCCACAGGAAAGGCGAGAGGAACTCCAGGGTCGTGCCACCATTCCAAGAGTCCCCCAGATGTGTCACTCCATTCCAGAGGAACCTGTTTTCCCTGAACTGCCTTGACGTTCAAGCCGAGGATCGACTCCCACCACGTGTGCACGTGGGACAGCCCTGTGGGAAAGCCTCGTGGGAAAGCCTCGTGGGAAAGACTCGAGGGAAAACCATAGATCCTTTGATCCACGCGGCGGACTGCGTGACATTGCTGCTACCGCTCTGGAGGAAAGCGCAAGTGCATGACCGCATTCGTGACGAGGACTGACTCCCCTGGGGAGACTCCAGAAGTGCCCCAAGATCCATGTCAGCACTGGAGAGGAATCCTCAGGTTCCGGCCCCGACTCCACACAAGGTCTTAGGCCCCGGCATCGACGGGAGAGGAATCCCGAGAGGCCCCCGAGGAACTCGCATGGGGACTGGCCTTTCCTGAGGCCACCAAAGCGGGTCCCTGAGGTCCCCGTCGTAAGTCGAGAGCACCTGCAGCAACTCGAGGAAATCAAGGAGGTTTTGCCCTCCAGGCGAGATGAGGCCCATTTCCGCTGAGGCTTCTCGAGGCTAATCACGTCTAACCACTGGAACTCCCAAAGGGTCCTTCACACCCTTGCTGCAACTCAAGAAGTTCCCCGACATACCCGTCTCCACTCGAGAGGAAGCACGTGGGTCCAGCACACATCCAGGGGAGCCCCGTTTCCGCCTCCTAGCTCGAGATGAGGGATCCTTTCCCTGTTTCGTAGGGAAAGAATTCCCGGCGTTCCCGTCGCATCTCAAGAGGAGGCGCTCTCCACAGGAAAGGCGAGAGGAACTCCAGGGTCGTGCCACCATACCAAGAGTCCCCCAGATGTGTCAGTCCATTCCAGAGGAACCTGTTTTCCCTGCACTGCCTTGACGTTCAAGCCGAGGATCGACTCCCACCACGTGTGCACGTGGGACAGCCCTGTGGGAAAGCCTCGTGGGAAAGCCTCGTGGGAAAGACTCGAGGGAAAACCATAGATCCTTTGATCCACGCGGCGGACTGCGTGACACTGCTGCTACCGCTCTGGAGGAAAGCGCAAGTGCATGCCCGCATTCGAGACGAGGACTGACTCCCCTGGGGAGACTCCAGAAGTACCCCAAGATCCATGTCAGCACTGGAGAGCAATCCTCTGGTTCCGGCCCCGACTCCACACAAGGTCTTAGGCCCCGGCATCGACGGGAGAGGAATCCCGAGAGGCCCCCGAGGAACTCGCATGGGGACTGGCCATTCCTGAGGCCACAAAAGCGGGTCCCTGAGGACCCGTCGTAAGTCGAGAGCACCTGCCGCAACTCGAGAAAATCCAGGAGGTTTTGCCCTCCAGGCGAGATGAGGCCCATTTCCGCTGAGGCTTCTCGAGGCTAATCACGTCTAACCACTGGAACTTCCAAAGGGTCCTTCACACCCTTGCTGCAACTCAAGAAGTTCCCCGACATACCCGTCTCCACTCGAGAGGAAGCAAGAGGGTCCCGCACACATCCAGGGGAGCCCCGTTTCCGCCTCCTAGCTCGAGATGAGGGATCCTTTCCCTGTTTCGTAGGGAAAGAATTCCCGGCGTTCCCGTCGCATCTCAAGTGGAGGCGCTCTCCACAGGAAAGGCGAGAGGAACTCCAAGGTCGTGTCACCATTCCAAGAGTCCCCGAGATGTGTCAGTCCATTCCAGAGGAACCTGTTTTCCCTGCACTGCCTTGACGTTCAAGCCGAGGGTCGACTCCCACCACGTGTGCACGTGGGACAGCCCTGTGGGAAAGCCTCGTGGGAAAGCCTCTAGGGAAAGACTCGAGGGAAAGCCATAGATCCTTTGATCCACGCGGCGGACTGCGTGACACTGCTGCTACCGCCCTGGAGGAAAGCGCAAGTGCATGCCCGCATTCGAGACGAGGACTGACTCCCCTGGGGAGACTCCAGAAGTACCCCAAGATCCATGTCAGCACTGGAGAGGAATCCTCAGGTTCCGGCCCCGACTCCACACAAGGTCTTAGGCCCCGGCATCGACGGGAAAGGAATCCCGAGAGGGCACCGAGGAACTCGCATGGGGACTGGCCTTTCCTGAGGCCACCAGAGCGGGTCCCTGAGGTCCCCGTCGTAAGTCGAGAGCACCTGCCGCAACTCGAGAAAATCCAGGAGGTTTTGCCCTCCAGGCGAGATGAGGCCCATTTCTGCTGAGGCTTCTAGAGGCTAATCACATCTAACCACTGGAACATCCAAAGGGTCCTTCTCACCCTTGCTGCAACTCAAGAAGTTCCCCGACATACCCGTCTCCACTCGAGAGGAAGCACGAGGGTTCCGCACACATCCAGGGGAGCCCCGTTTCCGCCTCCTAGCTCCAGATGAGGGATCCTTTCCCTGTTTCTTAGGGAAAGAATTCCCGGCGTTTCCGTCGCATCTCAAGAGGAGGCGCTCTCCACAGGAAAGGCGAGAGGAACTCCAGGGTCGTGCCACCATTCCAAGAGGCCCCAGATATGTCAGTCCATTACAGAGGAATCTGTTTTCCCTGCACTGCCTTAACGTTCAAGCCGAGGATCGACTCCCACCACGTGTGCACGTGGGACAGCCCTGTGTGAAAGCCTCGTGGGAAAGCCTAGTGGAAAAGACTCGAGGGAAAATCATAGATCATTTGATCCACGCGGCGGACTGCGTGACACTGCTGCTACCGCTCTTTAGGAAAGCGCAAGTGCATGTCCGCATTCGAGACGAGGACTGACTCCCCTGGGGAGACTCCAGAAGTACCCCAAGATCCATGTCAGCACTGGAGAGGAATCCTCAGGTTCCGGCCCCGACTCCACACAAGGTCTTAGGCCCCGGCATCGAGGGGAGAGGAATCCCGAGAGGCCCCCGAGGAACTCGCAAGGGGACTGGCCTTTCCTGAGGCCACCAGAGCGGATCCCTGAGGTCCCCGTCGTAAGTCGAGAGCACCTGCCGCAACTCGAGAAAATCCAGGAGGTTTTGCCCTCCAGGCGAGATGAGGCCCATTTCCGCTGAGGCTTCTCGAGGCTAATCACATCTAACCACTGGAACTTCCAAAGTGTCCTTCACACCCTTGCTGCAACTCAAGAAGTTCCCCGACATACCGGTCTCCACTCGAGAGGAAGCACGTGGGGTCCCGCACACATCCAGGGGAGCCCGGTTTCCGCCTCCTAGCTCGAGATGAGGGATCCTTTCCCTGTTTCGTAGGGAAAGAATTCCCGGCGTTCCCGTCGCATCTCAAGAGGAGGCGCTCTCCACAGGAAAGGCGAGAGGAACTCCAGGGTCGTGCCACCATTCCAAGACTCCCCCGGATGTGTCAGTCCATTCCAGAGGAACCTGTTTTCCCTGCACTGCCTTGACGTTCAAGCTGAGGATCGACTCCCACCACGTGTGCACATGAGACAGCCCTGTGGGAAAGCCTCGTGGGAAAGCCTCGTGGGAAAGACTCGAGGGAAAACCATAGATCCTTTGATCCACGCGGCGGATTGCGTGACACTGCTGCTACCGCTCTGGAGGAAAGCGCAAGTGCATGCCCCCATTCGAGACGAGGACTGACTCCCCTGGGGAGACTCCAGAAGAACCCCAAGATCCATGTCAGCACTGGAGACCAATCCTCAGGTTCCGGCCCCGACTCCACACAAGGTCTTAGGCCCCGGCATCGACGGGAGAGGAATCCCGAGAGGCCCCCGAGGAACTCGCATGGGGACTGGCCTTTCCTGAGGCCACCAGAGCGGGTCCCTGAGGTCCCCGTCGTAAGTCGAGAGCACCTGCCGCAACTCGAGAAAATCCAGGAGGTTTTGCCCTCCAGGTTAGATGAGGCCCATTTCCGCTGAGGCTTCTCGAGGCAAATCACATCTAACCACTGGAATTTCCAAAGGGTCCTTCACACCCTTGCTGCAACTCAAGAAGTTCCCGACATACCCGTCTCCACTCGAGAGGAAGCACTTGGGGTCCCGCACACATCCAGGGGAGCCCCGTTTCCGCCTCCTAGCTCGAGATGAGGGATCCTTTCCCTGTTTCGTAGGGAAAGAATTCCCGGCGTTCCCGTCGCATCTCAAGAGGAGGCGCTCTCCACAGGAAAGAGGAGAGGAACTCCAGGGTCGTGGTACCATTCCAAGAGACCCCCAGATGTGTCAGTCCATTCCAGATGAACCTGTTTTCCCTGCACTGCCTTGGCGTTCAAGCCGAGGATCGACTCACACCACGTGTGCACGTGGGACAGCCCTGTGGGAAAGCCTCGTGGGAAAGCCTCGTGGGAAAGACTCGAGGGAAAACCATAGATCCTTTGATCCGCGCGGCGGACTGCGTGACACTGCTGCTACCGCTCTGGAGGAAAGCGCAAGTGCATGCCCGCGTTCGAGACGAGGACTGACTCCCCTGGGGAGACTCCAGAAGTACCCCAAGATCCATGTCAGCACTGGAGAGGAATCCTCAGGTTCTGGCCCCGACTCCACACAAGGTGTTAAGCCCCGGCATCGAAGGGAGAGGAATCCCGAGAGGCCCCCGAGGAACTCGCATGGGGACTGGCCTTTCCTGAGGCCACCAAAGCGGGTCCCTGAGGTCCCCGTCGTAAGTCGAGAGCACCTGCCGCAACTCGAGAAAATCCAGGAGGTTTTGCCCTCCAGGCGAGATGAGGCCCATTTCCGCTGAGGCTTCTCCAGGCTAATCACATCTAACCACTGGAACATCCAAAGGGTCCTTCTCACCCTTGCTGCAACTCAAGAAGTTCCCCGACATACCCGTCTCCACTCGAGAGGAAGCACGAGGGTCCCGCACACATCCAGTGGAGCCCCGTTTCCGCCTCCTAGCTCGAGATGAGGGATCCTTTCCCTGTTTCGTAGGGAAAGAATTCCCGGCGTTCCCGTCGCATCTCAAGAGGAGGCGCTCTCCACAGGAAAGGCGAGAGGAACTCCAGGGTCGTGCCACCATTCCAAGACTCCCCCGGATGTGTCAGTCCATTCCAGAGGAACCTGTTTTCCCTGCACTGCCTTGACGTTCAAGCTGAGGATCGACTCCCACCACGTGTGCACGTGAGACAGCCCTGTGGGAAAGCCTCGTGGGAAAGCCTCGTGGGAAAGACTCGAGGGAAAACCATAGATCCTTTGATCCACGCGGCGGATTGCGTGACACTGCTGCTACCGCTCTGGAGGAAAGCGCAAGTGCATGCCCCCATTCGAGACGAGGACTGACTCCCCTGGGGAGACTCCAGAAGAACCCCAAGATCCATGTCAGCACTGGAGACCAATCCTCAGGTTCCGGCCCCGACTCCACACAAGGTCTTAGGCCCCGGCATCGACGGGAGAGGAATCCCGAGAGGCCCCCGAGGAACTCGCATGGGGACTGGCCTTTCCTGAGGCCACCAGAGCGGGTCCCTGAGGTCCCCGTCGTAAGTCGAGAGCACCTGCCGCAACTCGAGAAAATCCAGGAGGTTTTGCCCTCCAAGTTAGATGAGGCCCATTTCCGCTGAGGCTTCTCGAGGCAAATCACATCTAACCACTGGAATTTCCAAAGGGTCCTTCACACCCTTGCTGCAACTCAAGAAGTTCCCGACATACCCGTCTCCACTCGAGAGGAAGCACTTGGGGTCCCGCACACATCCAGGGGAGCCCCGTTTCCGCCTCCTAGCTCGAGATGAGGGATCCTTTCCCTGTTTCGTAGGGAAAGAATTCCCGGCGTTCCCGTCGCATCTCAAGAGGAGGCGCTCTCCACAGGAAAGAGGAGAGGAACTCCAGGGTCGTGGTACCATTCCAAGAGACCCCCAGATGTGTCAGTCCATTCCAGATGAACCTGTTTTCCCTGCACTGCCTTGGCGTTCAAGCCGAGGATCGACTCACACCACGTGTGCACGTGGGACAGCCCTGTGGGAAAGCCTCGTGGGAAAGCCTCGTGGGAAAGACTCGAGGGAAAACCATAGATCCTTTGATCCACGCGGCGGACTGCGTGACACTGCTGCTACCGCTCTGGAGGAAAGCGCAAGTGCATGCCCGCGTTCGAGACGAGGACTGACTCCCCTGGGGAGACTCCAGAAGTACCCCAAGATCCATGTCAGCACTGGAGAGGAATCCTCAGGTTCCGGCCCCGACTCCACACAAGGTCTTAGGCCCCGGCATCGACGGGAGAGGAATCCCGAGAGGCCCCCGAGGAACTCGCATGGGGACTGGCCTTTCCTGAGGCCACCAGAGCGGGTCCCTGAGGTCCCCGTCGTAAGTCGAGAGCACCTGCCGCAACTCGAGAAAATCCAGGAGGTTTTGCCCTCCAGGTTAGATGAGGCCCATTTCCGCTGAGGCTTCTCGAGGCAAATCACATCTAACCACTGGAATTTCCAAAGGGTCCTTCACACCCTTGCTGCAACTCAAGAAGTTCCCGACATACCCGTCTCCACTCGAGAGGAAGCACTTGGGGTCCCGCACACATCCAGGGGAGCCCCGTTTCCGCCTCCTAGCTCGAGATGAGGGATCCTTTCCCTGTTTCGTAGGGAAAGAATTCCCGGCGTTCCCGTCGCATCTCAAGAGGAGGCGCTCTCCACAGGAAAGAGGAGAGGAACTCCAGGGTCGTGGTACCATTCCAAGAGACCCCCAGATGTGTCAGTCCATTCCAGATGAACCTGTTTTCCCTGCACTGCCTTGGCGTTCAAGCCGAGGATCGACTCACACCACGTGTGCACGTGGGACAGCCCTGTGGGAAAGCCTCGTGGGAAAGCCTCGTGGGAAAGACTCGAGGGAAAACCATAGATCCTTTGATCCGCGCGGCGGACTGCGTGACACTGCTGATACCGCTCTGGAGGAAAGCGCAAGTGCATGCCCGCGTTCGAGACGAGGACTGACTCCCCTGGGGAGACTCCAGAAGTACCCCAAGATCCATGTCAGCACTGGAGAGGAATCCTCAGGTTCTGGCCCCGACTCCACACAAGGTGTTAAGCCCCGGCATCGAAGGGAGAGGAATCCCGAGAGGCCCCCGAGGAACTCGCATGGGGACTGGCCTTTCCTGAGGCCACCAAAGCGGGTCCCTGAGGTCCCCGTCGTAAGTCGAGAGCACCTGCCGCAACTCGAGAAAATCCAGGAGGTTTTGCCCTCCAGGCGAGATGAGGCCCATTTCCGCTGAGGCTTCTCCAGGCTAATCACATCTAACCACTGGAACATCCAAAGGGTCCTTCTCACCCTTGCTGCAACTCAAGAAGTTCCCCGACATACCCGTCTCCACTCGAGAGGAAGCACGAGGGTCCCGCACACATCCAGTGGAGCCCCGTTTCCGCCTCCTAGCTCGAGATGAGGGATCCTTTCCCTGTTTCGTAGGGAAAGAATTCCCGGCGTTCCCGTCGCATCTCAAGAGGAGGCGCTCTCCACAGGAAAGGCGAGAGGAACTCCAGGGTCGTGCCACCATTCCAAGACTCCCCCGGATGTGTCAGTCCATTCCAGAGGAACCTGTTTTCCCTGCACTGCCTTGACGTTCAAGCTGAGGATCGACTCCCACCACGTGTGCACGTGAGACAGCCCTGTGGGAAAGCCTCGTGGGAAAGCCTCGTGGGAAAGACTCGAGGGAAAACCATAGATCCTTTGATCCACGCGGCGGATTGCGTGACACTGCTGCTACCGCTCTGGAGGAAAGCGCAAGTGCATGCCCCCATTCGAGACGAGGACTGACTCCCCTGGGGAGACTCCAGAAGAACCCCAAGATCCATGTCAGCACTGGAGACCAATCCTCAGGTTCCGGCCCCGACTCCACACAAGGTCTTAGGCCCCGGCATCGACGGGAGAGGAATCCCGAGAGGCCCCCGAGGAACTCGCATGGGGACTGGCCTTTCCTGAGGCCACCAGAGCGGGTCCCTGAGGTCCCCGTCGTAAGTCGAGAGCACCTGCCGCAACTCGAGAAAATCCAGGAGGTTTTGCCCTCCAAGTTAGATGAGGCCCATTTCCGCTGAGGCTTCTCGAGGCAAATCACATCTAACCACTGGAATTTCCAAAGGGTCCTTCACACCCTTGCTGCAACTCAAGAAGTTCCCGACATACCCGTCTCCACTCGAGAGGAAGCACTTGGGGTCCCGCACACATCCAGGGGAGCCCCGTTTCCGCCTCCTAGCTCGAGATGAGGGATCCTTTCCCTGTTTCGTAGGGAAAGAATTCCCGGCGTTCCCGTCGCATCTCAAGAGGAGGCGCTCTCCACAGGAAAGAGGAGAGGAACTCCAGGGTCGTGGTACCATTCCAAGAGACCCCCAGATGTGTCAGTCCATTCCAGATGAACCTGTTTTCCCTGCACTGCCTTGGCGTTCAAGCCGAGGATCGACTCACACCACGTGTGCACGTGGGACAGCCCTGTGGGAAAGCCTCGTGGGAAAGCCTCGTGGGAAAGACTCGAGGGAAAACCATAGATCCTTTGATCCACGCGGCGGACTGCGTGACACTGCTGCTACCGCTCTGGAGGAAAGCGCAAGTGCATGCCCGCGTTCGAGACGAGGACTGACTCCCCTGGGGAGACTCCAGAAGTACCCCAAGATCCATGTCAGCACTGGAGAGGAATCCTCAGGTTCTGGCCCCGACTCCACACAAGGTGTTAAGCCCCGGCATCGAAGGGAGAGGAATCCCGAGAGGCCCCCGAGGAACTCGCATGGGGACTGGCCTTTCCTGAGGCCACCAGAGCGGGTCCCTGAGGTCCCCGTCGTAAGTCGAGAGCACCTGCCGCAACTCGAGAAAATCCAGGAGGTTTTGCCCTCCAGGCGAGATGAGGCCCATTTCCGCTGAGGCTTCTCCAGGCTAATCACATCTAACCACTGGAACATCCAAAGGGTCCTTCTCACCCTTGCTGCAACTCAAGAAGTTCCCCGACATACCCGTCTCCACTCGAGAGGAAGCACGAGGGTCCCGCACACATCCAGTGGAGCCCCGTTTCCGCCTCCTAGCTCGAGATGAGGGATCCTTTCCCTGTTTCGTAGGGAAAGAATTCCCGGCGTTCCCGTCGCATCTCAAGAGGAGGCGCTCTCCACAGGAAAGGGGAGAGGAACTCCAGGGTCGTGCCACCATTCCAAGAGTCCCCCAGATGTGTCAGTCCATTCCAGAGGAACCTGTTTTCCCTGCACTGCCTTGACGTTCAAGCCGAGGATCGACTCCCACCACGTGTGCACGTGGGACAGCCCTGTGGGAAAGCCTCGTGGGAAAGCCTCGTGGGAAAGACTCGATGGAAAACCATAGATCCTTTGATCCACGCGGCGGACTGCGTGACACTGCTGCTACCGCTCTGGAGGAAAGCGCAAGTGCATGCCCGCATTCGAGTCGAGGACTGACTCCCCTGGGGAGACTCCAGAAGTACCCCAAGATCCATGTCAGCACTGGAGAGGAATCCTCAGGTTCCGGCCCCGACTCCACACAATGTCTTAAGCCCCGGCATCGACGGGAGAGGAATCCCGAGAGGCCCCCGAGGAACTCGCATGGGGACTGGCCTTTCCTGAGGCCACCAGAGCGGGTCCCTGAGGTCCCCGTCGTAAGTCGAGAGCACCTGCCGCAACTCGAGAAAATCCAGGAGGTTTTGCCCTCCAGGCGAGATGAGGCACATTTCCGCTGAGGCTTCTCGAGGCTAATCACGTCTAACCACTGGAACTTCCAAAGGGTCCTTCACACCCTTGCTGCAACTCAAGAAGTTCCCCGACATACCCGTCTCCACTCGAGAGGAAGCACGTGGGGTCCCGCACACATCCAGGGGAGCCCCGTTTCCGCCTCCTAGCTCGAGATGAGGGATCCTTTCCCTGTTTCGTAGGGAAAGAATTCCCGGCGTTCCCGTCGCATCTCAAGAGGAGGCGCTCTCCACAGGAAAGGCGAGAGGAAATCCAGGGTCGTGCCACCATTCCAAGAGTCCCCCAGATGTGTCAGTCCATTCCAGAGGAACCTGTTTTCCCTGCACTGCCTTGACGTTCAAGCCGATGATCGACTCCCACCACGTGGGCACGTGGGACAGCCCTGTGGGAAAGCCTCGTGGGAAAGCCTCGTGGGAAAGACTCGAGGGAAAACCATAGATCCTTTGATCCAGGCGGCGGACTGCGTGAAACTGCTCCTACCGCCCTGGAGGAAAGCGCAAGTGCATGCCCGCATTCGAGACGAGGACTGACTCCCCTGGGGAGACTCCAGAAGTACCCCAAGATCCATGTCAGCACTGGAGAGGAATCCTCAGGTTCCGGCCCCGACTCCACACAAGGTCTTAGGCCCCGGCATCGAAGGGAGAGGAATCCCGAGAGGCCCCCGAGGAACTCGCATGGGGACTGGCCTTTCCTGAGGACACCAGAGCGGGTCCCTGAGGTCCCCGTCGTAAGTCGAGAGCACCTGCCGCAACTCGAGAAAATCCAGGAGGTTTTGCCCTCCAGGCGAGATGAGGCCCATTTCCGCTGAGGCTTCTCGAGGCTAAACACATCTAACCACTGGAATATCCAAAGGGTCCTTCTCACCATTGCTGCAACTCAAGAAGTTCCCCGACATACCCGTCTCCACTCAAGAGGAAGCACGAGGGTCCCGCACACATCCAGGGGAGCCCCGTTTCCGCCTCCTAGCTCGAGATGAGGGATCCTTTCCCTGTTTCGTAGGGAAAGAATTCCCGGCGTTCCCGTCGCATCTCAAGAGGAGGCGCTCTCCACAGGAAAGGCGAGAGGAACTCCAGGGTCGTGCCACCATTCCAAGAGTCCCCCAGATGTGTCAGTCCATTCCAGAGGAACCTGTTTTCCCTGCACTGCCTTGACGTTCAAGCCGAGGATCGACTCCCACCACGTGGGCACGTGGGACAGCCCTGTGGGAAAGCCTCGTGGGAAAGCCTCGTGGGAAAGACTCGAGGGAAAACCATAGATCCTTTGATCCACGCGGTGGACTGCGTGACACTGCTGCTACCGCTCTGGAGGAAAGCGCAAGTGCATGCCCGAATTCGAGACGAGGACTGACTCCCCTGGGGAGACTCCAGAAGTACCCCAAGATCCATGTCAGCACAGGAGAGGAATCCTCAGGTTCCGGCCCCGACTCCACACAAGGTCTTAGGCCCCGGCATCGACGGGAGAGGAATCCCGAGAGGCCCCCAAGGAACTCGCATGGGGACTGGCCTTTCCTGAGGGCACCAGAGCGGGTCCCTGAGGTCCCCGTCGTAAGGCGAGAGCACCTGCCGCAACTCGAGAAATTCCAGGAGGTTTTGCCCTCCAGGCGAGATGAGGCCCATTTCCGCTGAGGCTTCTCGAGGCTAAACACATCTAACCACCGGAACATCCAAAGGGTCCTTCTCACCCTTGCTGCAACTCAAGAAGTTCCCCGACATACCGGTCTCCACTCTAGAGGAAGCACGAGGGTCCCGCACACATCCAGGGGAGCCCCGTTTCCGCCTCCTAGCTCGAGATGAGGGATCCTTTCCCTGTTTCGTAGGGAAAGAATTCCCGGCGTTCCCGTCGCATCTCAAGAGGAGGCGCTCTCCACAGGAAAGGCGAGAGGAACTCCAGGGTCGTGCCACCATTCCAAGAGTCCCCCAGATGTGTCAGTCCATTCCAGAGGAACCTGTTTTCCCTGCACTGCCTTGACGTTCAAGCCGATGATCGACTCCCACCACGTGTGCACGTGGGACAGCCCTGTGGGAAAGCCTCGTGGGAAAGCCTCGTGGGAAAGACTCGAGGGAAAACCGTAGATCCTTTGATCCACGCGGCGGACTGCGTGACACTGCTCCTACCGCCATGGAGGAAAGCGCAAGTGCATGCCCGCATTCGAGACGAGGACTGACTCCCCTGGGGAGACTCCAGAAGTACCCCAAGATCCATGTCAGCACTGGAGAGGAATCCTCAGGTTCCGGCCCCGACTCCACACAAGGTCTTAGGCCCCGGCATCGACGGGAGAGGAATCCCGAGAGGCCCCCGAGGAACTCGCATGGGGACTGGCCTTTCCTGAGGCCAAGAGAGCGGGTCCCTGAGGTCCCCGTCGTAAGTCGAGAGCACCTGCCGCAACTCGAGAAAATCCAGGAGGTTTTGCCCTCCAGGCGAGATGAGGCCCATTTCTGCTGAGGCTTCTAGAGGCTAATCACATCTAACCACTGGAACTTCCAAAGGGTCCTTCTCACCCTTGCTGCAACTCAAGAAGTTCCCCGACATACCCGTCTCCACTCGAGAGGAAGCACGAGGGTTCGGCGCACATCCAGGGGAGCCCCGTTTCCGCCTCCTAGCTCGAGATGAGGGATCCTTTCCCTGTTTCTTAGGGAAAGAATTCCCGGCGTTCCCGTCGCATCTCAAGAGGAGGCGCTCTCCACAGGAAAGGAGAGAGGAACTCCAGGGTCGTGCCACAATTCCAAGAGTCCCCCAGATGTGTCAGTCCATTCCAGAGGAACCTGTTTTCCCTGCACTGCCTTAACGTTCAAGCCGAGGATCGACTCCCACCACGTGTGCACGTGGGACAGCCCTGTGAGAAAGCCTCGTGGGAAAGCCTCGTGGAAAAGACTCGAGGGAAAACCATAGATCATTTGATCCACGCGGCGGACTGCGTGACACTGCTGCTACCGCTCTTTAGGAAAGCGCAAGTGCATGTCCGCATTCGAGACGAGGACTGACTCCCCTGGGGAGACTCCAGAAGTACCCCAAGATCCATGTCAGCACTGGAGAGGAATCCTCAGGTTCCGGCCCCGACTCCACACAAGGTCTTAGGCCCCGGCATCGACGGGAGAGGAATCCCGAGAGGCCCCCGAGGAACTCGCATGGGGACTGGCCTTTCCTGAGGCCACCAGAGCGGGTCCCTGAGGTCCCCGTCGTAAGTCGAGAGCACCTGCCGCAACTCGAGAAAATCCAGGAGGTTTTGCCCTCCAGGCGAGATGAGGCCCATTTCTGCTGAGGCATCTCGAGGCTAATCACGTCTAACCACTGGAACTTCCAAAGGGTCCTTCAAACCCTTGCTGCAACTCCAGTTGTTCCCCGACATACCCGTCTCCACTCGAGAGGAAGCACGTGGGGTCCCGCACACATCCAGGGGAGCCCCGTTTCCGCCTCCTAGCTCGAGATGAGGGATCCTTTCCCTGTTTCGTAGGGAAAGAATTCCCGGCGTTCCCGTCGCATCTCAAGAGGAGGCGCTCTCCACAGGAAAGGCGAGAGGAACTCCAGGGTCGTGCCACCATTCCAAGAGTCCCCCAGATGTGTCAGTCCATTCCAGAGGAACCTGTTTTCCCTGCACTGCCTTGACGTTCAAGCCGAGGATCGACTCCCACCACGTGTGCACGTGGGACAGCCCTGTGGGAAAGCCTCGTGGGAAAGCCTCGTGGGAAAGACTCGAGGGAAAACCATAGATCCTTTGATCCACGCGGCGGACTGCGTGACACTGCTGCTACCGCTCTGGAGGAAAGCGCAATTGCATGTCCGCATTCGAGACGAGGACTGACTCCCCTGGGGAGACTCCAGAAGTACCCCAAGATCCATGTCAGCACTGGAGAGGAATCCTCAGGTTCCGGCCCCGACTCCACACAAGGTCGTAGGCCCCGGCATCGACGGGAGAGGAATCCCGAGAGGCCCCCGAGGAACTCGCATGGGGACTGGCCTTTCCTGAGGCCACCAGAGCGGGTCCCTGAGGTCCCCGTCGTAAGTCGAGAGCACCTGCCGCAACTCGAGAAAATCCAGGAGGTTTTGCCCTCCAGGCGAGATGAGGCCCATTTCCGCTGAGGCTTCTCGAGGCTAATCACATCTAACCACTGGAACTTCCAAAGGGTCCTTCACACCCTTGCTGCAACTCAAGAAGTTCCCCGACATACCCATCTCCACCCGAGAGGAAGCACGTGGGGTCCCGCACACATCCAGGGGAGCCCCGTTTCCGCCTCCTAGCTCGAGATGAGGGATCCTTTCCCTGTTTCTTAGGGAAAGAATTCCCGGCGTTTCCGTCGCATCTCAAGAGGAGGCGCTCTCCACAGGAAAGGCGAGAGGAACTCCAGGGTCGTGCCACCATTCCAAGAGGCCCCAGATATGTCAGTCCATTTCAGAGGAAGCTGTTTTCCCTGCACTGCCTTGACGTTCAAGCCGAGGATCGACTCCCACCACGTGTGCACGTGGGACAGCCCTGTGGGAAAGCCTTGTGGGAAAGCCTCGTGGGAAAGACTCGAGGGAAAACCATAGATCCTTTGATCCACGCGGCGGACTGCGTGACACTGCTGCTACTGCTCTGGAGGAAAACGCAAGTGCATGCCCGCATTCGAGACGAGGACTGACTCCCCTGGGGAGACTCCAGAATTACCCCAAGATCCATGTCAGCACTGGAGAGGAATCCTCAGGTTCCGGCCCTGACTCCACACAAGGTCTTAGGCCCCGGCATCGACGGGAGAGGAATCCCGAGAGGCCCCCGAGGAACTCGCATGGGGACTGGCCTTTCCTGAGGACACCAGAGCGGGTCCCTGAGGTCCCCGTCGTAAGTCGAGAGCACCTGCCGCAACTCGAGAAAATCCAGGAGGTTTTGCCCTCCAGGCGAGATGAGGCACATTTCCGCTGAGGCTTCTCGAGGCTAATCATGTCTAACCACTGGAACTTCCAAAGGGTCCTTCACAGCCTTGCTGCAACTCAAGAAGTTCCCCGACATACCCGTCTCCACTCGAGAGGAAGCACGTGGGGTCCCGCACACATCCAGGGGAGCCCCGTTTCCGCCTCCTAGCTCGAGATGAGGGATCCTTTCCCTGTTTCGTAAGGAAAGAATTCCCGGCGTTCCCGTCGCATCTCAAGAGGAGGCGCTCTCCACAGGAAAGGCGAGAGGAACTCCAGGGTCGTGCCACCATTCCAAGAGTCCCCCAGATGTGTCAGTCCATTCCAGAGGAACCTGTTTTCCCTGCACTGCCTTGACGTTCAAGCCGATGATCGACTCCCACCACGTGTGCACGTGGGACAGCCCTGTGGGAAAGCCTCGTGGGAAAGCCTCGTGGGAAAGACTCGAGGGAAAACCATAGATCCTTTGATCCAAGCGGCGGACTGCGTGACACTGCTCCTACCGCCCTGGAGGAAAGCGCAAGTGCATGCCCGCATTCGAGACGAGGACTGACTCCCCTGGGGAGACTCCAGAAGTACCCCAAGATCCATGTCAGCACTGGAGAGGAATCCTCAGGTTCCGGCCCCGACTCCACACAAGGTCTTAGGCCCCGGCATCGACGGGAGAGGAATCCCGAGAGGCCCCCGAGGAACTCGCATGGGGACTGGCCTTTCCTGAGGCCACCAGAGCGGGTCCCTGAGGTCCCCGTCGTAAGTCGAGAGCACCTGCCGCAACTCGAGAAAATCCAGGAGGTTTTGCCCTCCAGGCGAGATGAGGCCCATTTCCGCTGAGGCTTCTCGAGGCAAATCAAATCTAACCACTGGAACTTCCAAAGTGTCCTTCACACCCTTGCTGCAACTCAAGAAGTTCCCCGACATACCCGTCTCCACTCGAGAGGAAGCAAGAGGGTCCCGCACACAACCAGGGGAGCCCCGTTTCCGCCTCCTAGCTCGAGATGAGGGATCCTTTCCCTGTTTCGTAGGGAAAGAATTCCCGGCGTTCCCGTCGCATCTCAAGTGGAGGCGCTCTCCACAGGAAAGGCGAGAGGAACTCCAGGATCGTGCCACCATTCCAAGAGTCCCCCAGATGTGTCAGTCCATTCCAGAGGAACCTGTTTTCCCTGCACTGCCTTGACGTTCAAGCCGAGGATCGATTCCCACCACGTGTGCACGTGGGACAGCCCTGTGGGAAAGCCTCGTGGGAAAGCCTCGTGGGAAAGACTCGAGGGAAAGCCATAGATCCTTTGATCCACGCGGCGGACTGCGTGACACTGCTGCTACCGCCCTGGAGGAAAGCGCAAGTGCATGCCCGCATTCGAGACGAGGACTGACTCCCCTGGGGTGACTCCAGAAGTACCCCAAGATCCATGTCAGCACTGGAGAGGAATCCTCAGGTTCCGGCCCCGACTCCACACAAGGTCTTAGGCCCCGGCATCGACGGGAGAGGAATCCCGAGAGGCCCCCGAGGAACTCGCATGGGGACTGGCCTTTCCTGAGGCCACCAGAGCGGGTCCCTGAGGTCCCCGTCGTAAGTCGAGAGCACCTGCCGCAACTCGAGAAAATCCAGGAGGTTTTGCCCTCCAGGCGAGATGAGGCCCATTTCTGCTGAGGCATCTCGAGGCTAATCACGTCTAACCACTGGAACTTCCAAAGGGTCCTTCAAACCCTTGCTGCAACTCCAGTTGTTCCCCGACATACCCGTCTCCACTCGAGAGGAAGCACGTGGGGTCCCGCACACATCCAGGGGAGCCCCGTTTCCGCCTCCTAGCTCGAGATGAGGGATCCTTTCCCTGTTTCGTAGGGAAAGAATTCCCGGCGTTCCCGTCGCATCTCAAGAGGAGGCGCTCTCCACAGGAAAGGCGAGAGGAAATCCAGGGTCGTGCCACCATTCCAAGAGTCCCCCAGATGTGTCAGTCCATTCCAGAGGAACCTGTTTTCCCTGCACTGCCTTGACGTTCAAGCCGAGGATCGACTCCCACCACGTGTGCACGTGGGACAGCCCTGTGGGAAAGCCTCGTGGGAAAGCCTCGTGGGAAAGACTCGAGGGAAAACCATAGATCCTTTGATCCACGCGGCGGACTGCGTGACACTGCTGCTACCGCTCTGGAGGAAAGCGCAATTGCATGTCCGCATTCGAGACGAGGACTGACTCCCCTGGGGAGACTCCAGAAGTACCCCAAGATCCATGTCAGCACTGGAGAGGAATCCTCAGGTTCCGGCCCCGACTCCACACAAGGTCGTAGGCCCCGGCATCGACGGGAGAGGAATCCCGAGAGGCCCCCGAGGAACTCGCATGGGGACTGGCCTTTCCTGAGGCCACCAGAGCGGGTCCCTGAGGTCCCCGTCGTAAGTCGAGAGCACCTGCCGCAACTCGAGAAAATCCAGGAGGTTTTGCCCTCCAGGCGAGATGAGGCCCATTTCCGCTGAGGCTTCTCGAGGCTAATCACATCTAACCACTGGAACTTCCAAAGGGTCCTTCACACCCTTGCTGCAACTCAAGAAGTTCCCCGACATACCCATCTCCACCCGAGAGGAAGCACGTGGGGTCCCGCACACATCCAGGGGAGCCCCGTTTCCGCCTCCTAGCTCGAGATGAGGGATCCTTTCCCTGTTTCTTAGGGAAAGAATTCCCGGCGTTTCCGTCGCATCTCAAGAGGAGGCGCTCTCCACAGGAAAGGCGAGAGGAACTCCAGGGTCGTGCCCCCATTCCAAGAGGCCCCAGATATGTCAGTCCATTTCAGAGGAAGCTGTTTTCCCTGCACTGCCTTGACGTTCAAGCCGAGGATCGACTCCCACCACGTGTGCACGTGGGACAGCCCTGTGGGAAAGCCTCGTGGGAAAGCCTCGTGGGAAAGACTCGAGGGAAAACCATAGATCCTTTGATCCACGCGGCGGACTGCGTGACACTGCTGCTACCGCCCTGGAGGAAAGCGCAAGTGCATGACCGCATTCGAGACGAGGACTGACTCCCCTGGGGAGACTCCAGAAGTACCCCAAGATCCATGTCAGCACTGGAGAGGAATCCTCAGGTTCCGGCCCCGATTCCACACAAGGTCTTAGGCCCCGGCATCGACGGGAGAGGAATCCCGAGAGGCCCCTGAGGAACTCGCATGGGGACTGGCCTTTCCTGAGGCCACCAGAGCGGGTCCCTGAGGTCCCCGTCGTAAGTCGAGAGCACCTGCCGCAACTCGAGAAAATCCAGTAGGTTTTGCCCTCCAGGTTAGATGAGGCCCATTTCCGCTGAGGCTTCTCGAGGCAAATCACATCTAACCACTGGAATTTCCAAAGGGTCCTTCACACCCTTGCTGCAACTCAAGAAGTTCCCGACATACCCGTCTCCACTCGAGAGGAAGCACGTGGGGTCCCGCACACATCCAGGGGAGCCCCGTTTCCGCCTCCTAGCTCGAGATGAGGGATCCTTTCCCTGTTTCGTAGGGAAAGAATTCCCGGCGTTCCCGTCGCATCTCAAGAGGAGGCGCTCTCCACAGGAAAGAGGAGAGGAACTCCAGGGTCGTGGTACCATTCCAAGAGACCCCCAGATGTGTCAGTCCATTCCAGATGAACCTGTTTTCCCTGCACTGCCTTGGCGTTCAAGCCGAGGATCGACTCACACCACGTGTGCACGTGGGACAGCCCTGTGGGAAAGCCTCGTGGGAAAGCCTCGTGGGAAAGACTCGAGGGAAAACCATAGATCCTTTGATCCACGCGGCGGACTGCGTGACACTGCTGCTACCGCTCTGGAGGAAAGCGCAAGTGCATGCCCGCATTCGAGACGAGGACTGACTCCCCTGGGGAGACTCCAGAAGTACCCCAAGATCCATGTCAGCACTGGAGAGGAATCCTCAGGTTCCGGCTCCGAATCCACACAAGGTCTTAGGTCTCGGCATCGAAGGGAGAGGAATCCCGAGAGGCCCCCGAGGAACTCGCATGGGGACTGGCCATTCCTGAGGCCACCAGAGCGGGTCCCTGAGGTCCCCGTCATAATTGGAGAGCACCTGCCGCAACTCGAGAAAATCCAGGAGGTTTTGCCCTCCAGGCGAGATGAGGCACATTTCCGCTGAGGCTTCTCGAGGCTAATCACGTCTAACCACTGGAACTTCCAAAGGGTCCTTCACACCCTTGCTGCAACTCAAGAAGTTCCCCGACATACCCGTCTCCACTCGAGAGGAAGCACGTGGGGTCCCGCACACATCCAGGGGAGCCCCGTTTCCGCCTCCTAGCTCGAGATGAGGGATCCTTTCCCTGTTTCGTAGGGAAAGAATTCCCGGCGTTCCCGTCGCATCTCAAGAGGAGGCGCTCTCCACAGGAAAGGCGAGAGGAAATCCAGGGTCGTGCCACCATTCCAAGAGTCCCCCAGATGTGTCAGTCCATTCCAGAGGAACCTGTTTTCCCTGCACTGCCTTGACGTTCAAGCCGATGATCGACTCCCACCACGTGTGCACGTGGGACAGCCCTGTGGGAAAGCCTCGTGGGAAAGCCTCGTGGGAAAGACTCGAGGGAAAACCATAGATCCTTTGATCCACGCGGCGGACTGCGTGAAACTGCTCCTACCGCCCTGGAGGAAAGCGCAAGTGCATGCCCGCATTCGAGACGAGGACTGACTCCCCTGGGGAGACTCCAGAAGTACCCCAAGATCCATGTCAGCACTGGAGAGGAATCCTCAGGTTCCGGCCCCGACTCCACACAAGGTGTTAGGCCCCGGCATCGAAGGGAGAGGAATCCCGAGAGGCCCCCGAGGAACTCGCATGGGGACTGGCCTTTCCTGAGGCCACCAGAGCGGGTCCCTGAGGTCCCCGTCGTAAGTCGAGAGCACCTGCCGCAACTCGAGAAAATCCAGGAGGTTTTGCCCTCCAGGCGAGATGAGGCCCATTTCCGCTGAGGCTTCTCGAGGCTAAACACATCTAACCACTGGAATATCCAAAGGGTCCTTCTCACCATTGCTGCAACTCAAGAAGTTCCCCGACATACCCGTCTCCACTCAAGAGGAAGCACGAGGGTCCCGCACACATCCAGGGGAGCCCCGTTTCCGCCTCCTAGCTCGAGATGAGGGATCCTTTCCCTGTTTCGTAGGGAAAGAATTCCCGGCGTTCCCGTCGCATCTCAAGAGGAGGCGCTCTCCACAGGAAAGGCGAGAGGAACTCCAGGGTCGTGCCACCATTCCAAGAGTCCCCCAGATGTGTCAGTCCATTCCAGAGGAACCTGTTTTCCCTGCACTGCCTTGACGTTCAAGCCGAGGATCGACTCCCACCACGTGGGCACGTGGGACAGCCCTGTGGGAAAGCCTCGTGGGAAAGCCTCGTGGGAAAGACTCGAGGGAAAACCATAGACACTTTGATCCACGCGGTGGACTGCGTGACACTGCTGCTACCGCTCTGGAGGAAAGCGCAAGTGCATGCCCGAATTCGAGACGAGGACTGACTCCCCTGGGGTGACTCCAGAAGTACTCCAAGATCCATGTCAGCACAGGAGAGGAATCCTCAGGTTCCGGCCCCGACTCCACACAAGGTCTTAGGCCCCGGCATCGACGGGAGAGGAATCCCGAGAGGCCCCCGAGGAACTCGCATGGGGACTGGCCTTTCCTGAGGCCACCAGAGCGGGTCCCTGAGGTCCCCGTCGTAAGTCGAGAGCACCTGCCGCAACTCGAGAAAATCCAGGAGGTTTTGCCCTCCAGGTTAGATGAGGCCCATTTCCGCTGAGGCTTCTCGAGGCAAATCACATCTAACCACTGGAATTTCCAAAGGGTCCTTCACACCCTTGCTGCAACTCAAGAAGTTCCCGACATTCCCGTCTCCACTCGAGAGGAAGCACGTGGGGTCCCGCACACATCCAGGGGAGCACCGTTTCCGCCTCCTAGCTCGAGATGAGGGATCCTTTCCCTGTTTCGTAGGGAAAGAATTCCCGGCGTTCCCGTCGCATCTCAAGAGGAGGCGCTCTCCACAGGAAAGAGGAGAGGAACTCCAGGGTCGTGGTACCATTCCAAGAGACCCCCAGATGTGTCAGTCCATTCCAGATGAACCTGTTTTCCCTGCACTGCCTTGGCGTTCAAGCCGAGGATCGACTCACACCACGTGTGCACGTGGGACAGCCCTGTGGGAAAGCCTCGTGGGAAAGCCTCGTGGGAAAGACTCGAGGGAAAACCATAGATCCTTTGATCCGCGCGGCGGACTGCGTGACACTGCTGCTACCGCTCTGGAGGAAAGCGCAAGTGCATGCCCGCATTCGAGACGAGGACTGACTCCCCTGGGGAGACTCCAGAAGTACCCCAAGATCCATGTCAGCACTGGAGAGGAATCCTCAGGTTCCGGCTCCGAATCCACACAAGGTCTTAGGCCTCGGCATCGAAGGGAGAGGAATCCCGAGAGGCCCCCGAGGAACTCGCATGGGGACTGGCCATTCCTGAGGCCACAAGAGCGGGTCCCTGAGGTCCCCGTCATAATTGGAGAGCACCTGCCGCAACTGGAGAAAATCCAGGAGGTTTTGCACTCCAGGCGAGATGAGGCACATTTCCGCTGAGGCTTCTCGAGGCTAATCACGTCTAACCACTGGAACTTCAAAAGGGTCCTTCACACCCTTGCTGCAACTCAAGAAGTTCCCCGACATACCCGTCTCCACTCGAGAGGAAGCACGTGGGGTCCCGCACACATCCAGGGGAGCCCCGTTTCCGCCTCCTAGCTCGAGATGAGGGATCCTTTCCCTGTTTCGTAGGGAAAGAATTCCCGGCGTTCCCGTCGCATCTCAAGAGGAGGCGCTCTCCACAGGAAAGGCGAGAGGAAATCCAGGGTCGTGCCACCATTCCAAGAGTCCCCCAGATGTGTCAGTCCATTCCAGAGGAACCTGTTTTCCCTGCACTGCCTTGACGTTCAAGCCGATGATCGACTCCCACCACGTGTGCACGTGGGACAGCCCTGTGGGAAAGCCTCGTGGGAAAGCCTCGTGGGAAAGACTCGAGGGAAAACCATAGATCCTTTGATCCACGCGGCGGACTGCGTGAAACTGCTCCTACCGCCCTGGAGGAAAGCGCAAGTGCATGCCCGCATTCGAGACGAGGACTGACTCCCCTGGGGAGACTCCAGAAGTACCCCAAGATCCATGTCAGCACTGGAGAGGAATCCTCAGGTTCTGGCCCCGACTCCACACAAGGTGTTAAGCCAGGGCATCGAAGGGAGAGGAATCCCGAGAGGCCCCCGAGGAACTCGCATGGGGACTGGCCTTTCCTGAGGCCACCAGAGCGGGTCCCTGAGGTCCCCGTCGTAAGTCGAGAGCACCTGCCGCAACTCGAGAAAATCCAGGAGGTTTTGCCCTCCAGGCGAGATGAGGCCCATTTCCGCTGAGGCTTCTCGAGGCTAAACACATCTAACCACTGGAATATCCAAAGGGTCCTTCTCACCATTGCTGCAACTCAAGAAGTTCCCCGACATACCCGTCTCCACTCAAGAGGAAGCACGAGGGTCCCGCACACATCCAGGGGAGCCCCGTTTCCGCCTCCTAGCTCGAGATGAGGGATTCTTTCCCTGTTTCGTAGGGAAAGAATTCCCGGCGTTCCCGTCGCATCTCAAGAGGAGGCGCTCTCCACAGGAAAGGCGAGAGGAACTCCAGGGTCGTGCCACCATTCCAAGAGTCCCCCAGATGTGTCAGTCCATTCCAGAGGAACCTGTTTTCCCTGCACTGCCTTGACGTTCAAGCCGAGGATCGACTCCCACCACGTGGGCACGTGGGACAGCCCTGTGGGAAAGCCTCGTGGGAAAGCCTCGTGGGAAAGACTCGAGGGAAAACCATAGATCCTTTGATCCACGCGGTGGACTGCGTGACACTGCTGCTACCACTCTGGAGGAAAGCGCAAGTGCATGCCCGAATTCGAGACGAGGACTGACTCCCCTGGGGAGACTCCAGAAGTACCCCAAGATCCATGTCAGCACAGGAGAGGAATCCTCAGGTTCCGGCCCCGACTCCACACAAGGTCTTAGGCCCCGGCATCGACGGGAGAGGAATCCCGAGAGGCCCCCAAGGAACTCGCATGGGGACTGGCCTTTCCTGAGGGCACCAGAGCGGGTCCCTGAGGTCCCCGTCGTAAGGCGAGAGCACCTGCCGCAACTCGAGAAAATCCAGGAGGTTTTGCCCTCCAGGCGAGATGAGGCCCATTTCCGCTGAGGCTTCTCGAGGCTAAACACATCTAACCACTGGAACATCCAAAGGGTCCTTCTCACCCTTGCTGCAACTCAAGAAGTTCCCCGACATACCCGTCTCCACTCTAGAGGAAGCACGAGGGTCCCGCACACATCCAGGGGAGCCCCGTTTCCGCCTCCTAGCTCGAGATGAGGGATCCTTTCCCTGTTTCGTAGGGAAAGAATTCCCGGCGTTCCCGTCGCATCTCAAGAGGAGGCGCTCTCCACAGGAAAGGCGAGAGGAACTCCAGGGTCGTGCCACCATTCCAAGAGTCCCCCAGATGTGTCAGTCCATTCCAGAGGAACCTGTTTTCCCTGCACTGCCTTGACGTTCAAGCCTAGGATCGACTCCCACCACGTGTGCACGTGGGACAGCCCTGTGGGAAAGCCTCGTGGGAAAGCCTCGTGGGAAAGACTCGAGGGAAAACCATAGATCCTTTGATCCACGCGGCGGACTGCGTGACACTGCTCCTACCGCCCTGGAGGAAAGCGCAAGTGCATGCCCGCATACGAGACGAGCACTGACTCCCCCGGGGAGACTCCAGAAGTACCCCAAGATCCATGTCAGCACTGGAGAGGAAGCCTCAGGTTCCGGCCCCGACTACACACAAGGTCTCAGGCCCCGGCATCGACGGGAGAGGAATCCCGAGAGGCCCCCGAGGAACTCGCATGGGGACTGGCCTTTCCTGAGGCCACCAGAGCGGGTCCCTGAGGTCCCCGTCGTAAGTCGAGAGCACCTGCCGCAACTCGAGAAAATCCAGGAGGTTTTGCCCTCCAGGCGAGATGAGGCACATTTCCGCTGAGGCTTCTCGAAGCTAATCACGTCTAACCACAGGAACTTCCAAAGGGTCCTTCACACCCTTGCTGCAACTCAAGAAGTTCCCCGACATACCCGTCTCCACTCGAGAGGAAGCACGTGGGGTCCCGCACACATCCAGGGGAGCCCCGTTTCCGCCTCCTAGCTCGAGATGAGGGATCCTTTCCCTGTTTCGTAGGGAAAGAATTCCCGGCGTTCCCGTCGCATCTCATGAGGAGGCGCTCTCCACAGGAAAGGCGAGAGGAACTCCAGGGTCGTGCCACCATTCCAAGAGTCCCCCAGATGTGTCAGTCCATTCCAGAGGAACCTGTTTTCCCTGCACTGCCTTGACGTTCAAGCCGAGGATCGACTCCCACCACGTGTGCACGTGGGACAGCCCTGTGGGAAAGCCTCGTGGAAAAGCCTCGTGGGAAAGACTCGAGGGAAAACCATAGATCCTTTGATCCACGCGGCGGACTGCGTGACACTGCTGCTACCGCTCTGGAGGAAAGCGCAAGTGCATGCCCGCATTCGAGACGAGGACTGACTCCCCTGGGGAGACTCCAGAAGTACCCCAAGATCCATGTCAGCACTGGAGAGGAATCCTCAAGTTCCGGCCCCGACTCCACACAAGGTCTTAGGCCCCGGCATCGACGGGAGAGGAATCCCGAGAGGCCCCCGAGGAACTCGCATGGGGACTGGCCTTTCCTGAGGCCACCAGAGTGGGTCCCT
The DNA here is from genome assembly GCF_042477335.2 of Ovis canadensis. Classification (NCBI taxonomy): domain Eukaryota; kingdom Metazoa; phylum Chordata; class Mammalia; order Artiodactyla; family Bovidae; genus Ovis; species Ovis canadensis. The sequence continues at coordinate 7,473,169 of NC_091261.1, read as the reverse complement.
GAGGTCCCCGTCGTAAGTCGAGAGCACCTGCCGCAACTCGAGAAAATCCAGGAGGTTTTGCCCTCCAGGCGAGATGAGGCCCATTTCCGCTGAGGCTTCTCGAGGCTAATCACGTCTAACCACTGGAACTTCCAAAGGGTCCTTCACACCCTTGCTGCAACTCAAGAAGTTCCCCGACATACCCGTCTCCACTCGAGAGGAAGCACGTGGGGTCCAGCACACATCCAGGGGAGCCCCGTTTCCGCCTCCTAGCTCGAGATGAGGGATCCTTTCCCTGTTTCGTAGGGAAAGAATTCCCGGCGTTCCCGTCGCATCTCAAGAGGAGGCGCTCTCCACAGGAAAGGCGAGAGGAACTCCAGGGTCGTGCCACCATTCCAGGAGTCCCCCAGATATGTCAGTCCATTCCAGAGGAACCTGTTTTCCCTGCACTGCCTTGACGTTCAAGCCGAGGATCAACTCCCACCACGTGTGCACGTGGGACAGCCCTGTGGGAAAGCCTCGTGGAAAAGCCTCGTGGGAAAGACTCGAGGGAAAACCATAGATCCTTTGATCCACGCGGCGGACTGCGTGACACTGCTGCTACCGCCCTGGGGGAAAGCGCAAGTGCATGCCCGCATTCGAGACGAGGACTGACTCCCCTGGGGAGACTCCAGAAGTACCCCAAGATCCACGTCAGCACTGGAGAGGAATCCTCAGCTTCCGGCCCCGATTCCACACAAGGTCTTAGGCCCCGGCATCGACGGGAGAGGAATCCCGAGAGGCCCCCGAGGAACTCGCATGGGGACTGGCCTTTCCTGAGGCCACCAGAGCGGGTCCCTGAGGTCCCCGTCGTAAGTCGAGAGCACCTGCCGCAACTCGAGATAATCCAGGAGGTTTTGCCCTCCAGGCGAGATGAGGCCCATTTCCGCTGAGGCTTCTCGAGGCTAATCACATCTAACCACTGGAACATCCAAAGGGTCCTTCTCACGCTTGCTGCAACTCAAGAAGTTCCCCGACATACCCGTCTCCACTCGAGAGGAAGCACGAGGGTCCCGCACACATCCAGGGGAGCCCCGTTTCCGCCTCCTAGCTCGAGATGAGGGATCCTTTCCCTGTTTCGTAGGGAAAGAATTCCCGGCGTTCCCGTCGCATCTCAAGAGGAGGCGCTCTCAACAGGAAAGGCGAGAGGAACTCCAGGGTCGTGCCACCATTCTAAGAGTCCCCCAGATGTGTCAGTCCATTCCAGAGGAACCTGTTTTCCCTGCACTGCCTTGACGTTCAATCTGAGGATCGACTCCCACCACGTGTGCACGTGTGACAGCCCTGTGGGAAAGCCTCGTGGGAAAGCCTCGTGGGAAAGACTCGAGGGAAAAAAATAGATCCTTTGATCCACGCGGCCGACAGCGTAACACTGCTGCTACAGCTCTGGAGGAAAGCGCAAGGGCATGCCCGCATTCGAGATGAGGACTGACTCCCCTGGGGAGACTCCAGAAGTACCCCAAGATACATGTCAGCACTGGAGAGGAATCCTCAGGTTCCGGCCCCGACTCCACACAAGGTCTTAGGCACCGGCATCAACGGGAAAGGAATCCCGAGAGGCCCCCGAGGAACTCGCATGGGGACTGGCCTTTCCTGAGGCCACCAGAGCGGGTCCCCGAGGTCCCCGTCGTAAGTCGAGAGCACCTGCCGCAACTCGAGAAAATCCAGGAGGTTTTGCCCTCCAGGCGAGATGAGGCCCATTTCCGCTGAGGCTTATCGAGGCTAATCACATCTAACCACTGGAACTTCCAAAGGGTCCTTCACACCCTTGCTGCAACTCAAGCAGTTCCGCGGCATACCCGTCTCCACTCGAGAGGAAGCCCGTGGGGTGCCGCACACATCCAGGGGAGCCCCGTTTCCGCCTCCTAGTTCGAGATGAGGGATCCTATCCCTGTTTCGTAGGGAAAGAATTCCCGGCGTTCCCTTCGCATCTCAAGAGGAGGCGCTCTCCACTGGAAAGGCGAGAGGAACTCCAGGGTCGTGCCACCATTCCAAGAGTCCCCCAGATGTGTCAGTCCATTCCAGGGGAACATGTTTTCCCTGAACTGCCTTGACGTTCAAGCCGAGGATCGACTCCCACCACGTGTGCACGTGGGACAGCCCTGTGGGAAAGCCTCGTGGGAAAGCCTCGTGGGAAAGACTCGAGGGAAAACCATAGATCCTTTGATCCACGCGGCGGACTGCGTGACACTGCTGCTACCGCCCTGGGGGAAAGCGCAAGTGCATGCCCGAATTCGAGACGAGGACTGACTCCCCTGGGGAGACTCCAGAAGTACCACAAGATCCACGTCAGCACTGGAGAGGAATCCTCAGCTTCCGGCCCCGATTCCACACAAGGTCTTAGGCCCCGGCATCGACGGGAGAGGAATCCCGAGAGGCCCCCGAGGAACTCGCATGGGGACTGGCCTTTCCTGAGGCCACCAGAGCGGGTCCCTGAGGTCCCCGTCGTAAGTCGAGAGCACCTGCCGCAACTCGAGATAATCCAGGAGGTTTTGCCCTCCAGGCGAGATGAGGCCCATTTCCGCTGAGGCTTCTCGAGGCTAATCACATCTAACCACTGGAACATCCAAAGGGTCCTTCTCACGCTTGCTGCAACTCAAGAAGTTCCCCGACATACCCGTCTCCACTCGAGAGGAAGCACGAGGGTCCCGCACACATCCAGGGGAGCCCCGTTTCCGCCTCCTAGCTCGAGATGAGGGATCCTTTCCCTGTTTCGTAGGGAAAGAATTCCCGGCGTTCCCGTCGCATCTCAAGAGGAGGCGCTCTCAACAGGAAAGGCGAGAGGAACTCCAGGGTCGTGCCACCATTCTAAGAGTCCCCCAGATGTGTCAGTCCATTCCAGAGGAACCTGTTTTCCCTGCACTGCCTTGACGTTCAATCTGAGGATCGACTCCCACCACGTGTGCACGTGTGACAGCCCTGTGGGAAAGCCTCGTGGGAAAGCCTCGTGGGAAAGACTCGAGGGAAAACCATAGATCCTTTGATCCACGCGGCCGACAGCGTAACACTGCTGCTACAGCTCTGGAGGAAAGCGCAAGGGCATGCCCGCATTCGAGATGAGGACTGACTCCCCTGGGGAGACTCCAGAAGTACCCCAAGATACATGTCAGCACTGGAGAGGAATCCTCAGGTTCCGGCCCCGACTCCACACAAGGTCTTAGGCACTGGCATCAACGGGAAAGGAATCCCGAGAGGCCCCCGAGGAACTCGCATGGGGACTGGCCTTTCCTGAGGCCACCAGAGCGGGTCCCCGAGGTCCCCGTCGTAAGTCGAGAGCACCTGCCGCAACTCGAGAAAATCCAGGAGGTTTTGCCCTCCAGGCGAGATGAGGCCCATTTCCGCTGAGGCTTATCGAGGCTAATCACATCTAACCACTGGAGCTTCCAAAGGGTCCTTCACACCCTTGCTGCAACTCAAGCAGTTCCGCGGCATACCCGTCTCCACTCGAGAGGAAGCCCGTGGGGTGCCGCACACATCCAGGGGAGCCCCGTTTCCGCCTCCTAGTTCGAGATGAGGGATCCTATCCCTGTTTCGTAGGGAAAGAATTCCCGGCGTTCCCTTCGCATCTCAAGAGGAGGCGCTCTCCACTGGAAAGGCGAGAGGAACTCCAGGGTCGTGCCACCATTCCAAGAGTCCCCCAGATGTGTCAGTCCATTCCAGGGGAACATGTTTTCCCTGAACTGCCTTGACGTTCAAGCCGAGGATCGACTCCCACCACGTGTGCACGTGGGACAGCCCTGTGGGAAGCCTCGTGGGACAGCCTCGTGGGAAAGACTCGAGGGAAAACCATAGATCCTTTGATCCACGCGGCGGACTGCGTGACACTGCTGCTACCGCTCTGGAGGAAAGCGCAAGTGCATGCCCGCATTCGAGACGAGGACTGACTCCCCTGGGGAGACTCCAGAAGTAGCCCAAGTTCCATGTCAGCACTGGAGAGGAATCCTCAGGTTCCGGCCCCGACTCCACACAAGGTCTTAGGCCCCGGCATCGACGGGAGAGGAATCCCAAGAGGCCCCCTAGGAACTCGCATGGGGACTGGCCTTTCCTGAGGCCTCCAGAGCGGGTCCCTGAGGTCCCCGTCGTAAGTCGAGAGCACCTGCCGCAACTCGACAAAATCCAGGAGGTTTTGCCCTCCAGGCGAGATGAGGCCCATTTCCGCTGAGGCTTCTCGAGGCTAATCACATCTAACCACTGGAACTTCCAAAGGGTCCTTCACACCCTTGCTGCAACTCGAGAAGTTCCCCGACATACCCGTCTCCACTCGAGAGGAAGCACGTGGGGTCCCGCACACATCCAGGGGAGCCCCGTTTCCGCCTCCTAGCTCGAGATGAGGGATCCTTTCCCTGTTTCGTAGGGAAAGAATTCCCGGCGTTCCCGTCGCATCTCAAGAGGAGGCGCTCTCCACAGGAAAGGGGAGAGGAACTCCAGGGTCGTGCCACCATTCCAAGAGTCCCCCAGATGTGTCAGTCCATTCCAGAGGAACCTGTTTTCCCTGCACTGCCTTGACGTTCAAGCCGAGGATAGACTCCCACCACGTGTGCACGTGGGACAGCCCTGTGGGAAAGCCTCGTGGGAAAGCCTCGTGGGAAAGACTCGAGGGAAAACCATAGAACCTTTGATCCACGCGGCGGACTGCGTGACACTGCTGCTACCGCTCTGGAGGAAAGCGCAAGTGCATGCCCGCATTCGAGACGAGGACTGACTCCCCTGGGGAGACTCCAGAAGTATCCCAAGATCCATGTCAGCACTGGAGAGGAATCCTCAGGTTCCGGCCCCGACTCCACACAAGGTCTTAGTCCCCAGCATTGACGGGAGAGGAATCCCGAGAGGCCCCTGAGGAACTCGCATGGGGACTGGCCTTTCCTGAGGCCACCAGAGCGGGTCCCTGAGGTCCCCGTCGTAAGTCGAGAGCACCTGCCGCAACTCGAGAAAATCCAGGAGGTTTTGCCCTCCAGGCGAGATGAGGCCCATTTCCCCTGAGGCTTCTCGAGGCTAATCACGTCTAACAACTGGAACTTCCAAAGGGTCCTTCACACCCTTGCTGCAACTCAAGAAGTTCCCCGACATACCCGTCTCCACTCGAGAGGAAGCACGTGGGGTCCCGCACACATCCAGGGGAGCCGCGTTTCCGCCTCCTAGCTCGAGATGAGGGATCCTTTCCCTGTTTCGTAGGGAAAGAATTCCCGGCGTTCCCGTCGCATCTCAAGAGCAGGCGCTCTCCACAGGAAAGGCGAGAGGAACTCCAGGGTCGTGCCACCATTCCAAGAGTCCCCCAGATGTGTCAGTCCATTCCAGAGGAACCTGTTTTCCCTACACTGCCTTGACGTTCAAGCCTAGGATCGACTCCCACCACGTGTGCACGTGGGACAGCCCTGTGGGAAAGCCTCGTGGGAAAGCCTCGTGGGAAAGACTCGAGGGAAAACCATAGATCCTTTGATCCACGCGGCGGACTGCGTGACACTGCTGCTACCGCTCTGGAGGAAATCGCAAGTGCATGCCCGCATTCGAGACGAGGACTGACTCCCCTGGGGAGATTCCAGAAGTACCCCAAGATCCATGTCAGCACTGGAGAGGAATCCTCAGGTTCCTGCCCCGACTCCACACAAGGTCTTAGGCCCCGGCATCGACGGGAGAGGAATCCCAAGAGGCCCCCGAGGAACTCGCATGGGGACTGGCCTTTCCTGAGGCCTTCAGAGCGGGTCCCTGAGGTCCCCGTCGTAAGTCGAGAGCACCTGCCGCAACTCGAGAAAATCCAGGAGGTTTTGCCCTTCAGGCGAGATGAGGCCCATTTCCGCTGAGACTTCTCGAGGCTAATTACGTCTAACCACTGGAACTTCCTAAGGGTCCTTCACACCCTTGCTGCAACTCAAGAAGTTCCCCGACATACCCATCTCCACTCGAGAGGAAGCACGTGGGTTCCCGCACACATCCAGGGGAGCCCCGTTTCCGCCTCCTAGCTCGAGATGAGGGATCCTTTCCCTGTTTCGTAGGGAAAGAATTCCCGGCGTTCCCGTCGCATCTCAAGAGGAGGCGCTCTCCACAGGAAAGGCGAGAGGAACTCCAGGGTCGTGCCACCATTCCAAGAGTCCCCCAGATGTGTCAGTCCATTCCAGAGGAACCTGTTTTCCCTGCACTGCCTTGACGTTCAAGCCGAGGATCGACTCCCACCACGTGTGCACGTGGGACAGCCCTGTGGGAAAGCCTCGTGGGAAAGACTCGAGGGAAAACCATAGATCCTTTGATCCACGCGCCGGACTGCTTGACACTGCTGCTACCGCTATGGAGGAAAGCGCAAGTGCATGCCCGCATTCGAGACGAGGACTGACTCCCCTGGGGAGACTCCAGAAGTACCCCAAGATCCATGTCAGCACTGGAGAGTAATCCTCAGGTTCCGGCCCCGACTCCACACAAGGTCTTACGCCCCGGCATTGACGGGAGAGGAATCCCGAGAGTCCCCCGAGGAACTCGCATGGGGACTGGCCTTTTCTGAGGCCACCAGAGCGGGTCCCTGAGGTCCCCGTCGTAAGTCGAGAGCACCTGCCGCAACGCGAGAAAATCCAGGAGGTTTTGCGCTCCAGGCGAGATGAGGCCCATTTCCGCTGAGGCTTCTCGAGGCTAATCAAGTCTAACCAGTGGAACTTCCTAAGGTTCCTTCACACCCTTGCTGCAACTCAAAAGTTCCCCGACATACCCATCTTCACTCGAGAGGAAGCACGTGGGGTCCCGCACACATCCAGGGGAGCCCCGTTTCCGCCTCCTAGCTCGAGATGAGGGATCCTTTCCCTGTTTCGTAGGGAAAGAATTCCCGGCGTTCCCGTCGCATCTCAAGAGGAGGCGCTCTCCACAGGAAAGGCGAGAGTAACTCCATGGTCGTGCCACCATTCCAAGAGACCCCCAGATGTGTCAGTCCATTCCAGAGGAACCTGTTTTCCCTGCACTGCCTTGACCTTCAAGCCGACGATCGACTCCCACCACGTGTGCACGTGGGACAGCCCTGTGGGAAAGCCTCGTGGGAAAGCCTCGTGGGAAAGACTCGAGGGAAAACCATAGATCCTTTGATCCACGCGGCGGACTGCGTGACACTGCTGCTACCGCTCTGGAGGAAAGCGCAAGTGCATACCCGCATTCGAGAGAAGGACTGACTCCCCTGGGGAGACTCCAGAAGTACCCCATGATCCATGTCAGCACTGGAGAGGAATCCTCAGGTTCCGGCCCCGACTCCACACAAGGACTTAGGCCCCGGCATCGACGGGAGAGGAATCCCGAGAGGCCCGCGAGGAACTCGCATGGGGACTGGCCTTTCCTGAGGCCACCAGAGCGGGTCCCTGAGGTCGCGTCGTAAGTCGAGAGCACCTGCCGCAACTCGAGAAAATCCAGGAGGTTTTGCACTCCAGGCGAGATGAGGCCCATTTCTGCTGAGGCTTCTCGAGGCTAATCACATCTAACCACTGGAACATCCAAAGGATCCTTTTCACCCTTGCTGCAACTCAAGACGTTCCCCGAGATAGCCGTCTCCACTCCAGAGGAAGCACGAGGGTCCCGCACACATCCAGGGGAGCCCGGATTCCGCCTCCTAGCTCGAGATGAGGGATCCTTTCCCTGTTTCGTAGGGAAAGAATTCCCGGCGTTCCCGTCGCATCTCAAGAGGAGGCGCTCTGCACAGGAAAGGCGAGAGGAACTCCAGGGTCGTGCCACAATTCCAAGAGTCCCACAGATGTGTCAGTCCATTCCAGAGGAACCTGTTTTCCCTGCACTGCTTTGACGTTCAAGCTGAGAATCGACTCCCACCACGTGTGCACGTGGGACAGCCCTGTGGGAAAGCCTCGTGTGAAAGCCTCGTGGGAAAGACTCGAGGGAAAAACATAGATCCTTTGATCCACGCGGCGGACTGCGTGACACTGCTGCTACCGCTCTGGAGGAAAGCGCAAGTGCATGCCCGCATTCGAGACGAGGACTGACTCCCCTGGGGAGACTCCAGAAGTACCCCAAGATCCATGTCAGCACTGGAGAGGAATCCTCAGGTTCCGGCCCCGACTCCACACAAGGTCTTAGGCCCCGGCATCGACGGGAGAGGAATCCCAAGAGGCCCCCGAGGAACTCGCATGGGGACTGGCCTTTCCTGAGGCCTCCAGAGCGGGTCCCTGAGGTCCCCGTCGTAAGTCGAGAGCACCTGCCGCAACTCGAGAAAATCCAGGAGGTTTTGCCCTCCAGGCGAGATGAGGCCCATTTCCGCTGAGGCTTCTCGAGGCTAATCACATCTAACCACTGGAACATCCAAAGGGTCCTTCACACCCTTGCTGCAACTCAAGAAGTTCCCCGACATACCCTTCTGCACTCGAGAGGAAGCACGTGGGGTCCCGCACACATCCAGGGGAGCCCCGTTTCCGCCTCCTAGCTCGAGATGAGGGATCCTTTCCCTGTTTCGTAGGGAAAGAATTCCCGGCGTTCCCGTCGCATCTCAAGAGGAGGCGCTCTCCACAGGAAAGGCGAGAGGAACTCAAGGGTCGTGGCACCATTCCAAGAGACCCCCAGATGTGTCAGTCCATTCCAGAGGAACCTGTTTTCCCTGCACTGCCTTGACGTTCAAGCCGAGGATCGACTCCCACCACGTGTGCACGTGGGACAGCCCTGTGGGAAAGCCTCTTGGGAAAGACTCGAGGGAAAACAATAGTGCTTTTGTTCCACGCGGCGGACTGCGTGACACTGCTGCTACCGCTCTGGAAGAAAGGGCAAGTGCATGCCCGCATTCGAGACGAGGACTGACTCCCCTGGGGAGACTCCAGAAGTACCCCAAGATCCATGTCAGCACTGGAGAGTAATACTCAGGTTCCGGCCCTCACTCCACACAAGGTCTTAGGCCCCGGCATCGACGGGAGAGGAATCCCGAGAGGCCCCCGAGGAACTCGCATGAGGACTGGCCTTTCCTGAGGCCACCAGAGCGGGTCGCTGAGGTCCCCGTCGTAAGTCGAGAGCACCTGCTGCAACTCGAGAAAATCCAGGAGGTTTTGCCCTCCAGGCGAGATGAGGCCCATTTCCGCTGAGGCTTCTCGAGGCTAATCACATCTAACCACTGGAACATCCAAAGGGTCCTTCACACCCTTGCTGCAACTCAAGAAGTTCCCCGACATACGCGTCTCCACTCGAGAGGAAGCACGTGGGGTCCCGCACACATCCAGGGGAGCCCCGTTTCCGCCTCCTAGCTCGAGATGAGGGATCCTTTCCCTGTTTCTTAGGGAAAGAATTCCCGGCGTTCCCGTCGCATCTCAAGAGGAGGCGCTCTCCACAGGAAAGGCGAGAGGAACTCCAGGGTCGTGCCACCATTCCAAGAGTCCCCCAGATGTGTCAGTCCATTCCAGAGGAACCTGTTTTCCCTGCACTGCCTTGACGTTCAAGCCGAGGATAGACTCCCACCATCTGTGCACGTGGGACAGCCCTGTGGGAAAGCATCCTGGGAAAGCCTCGTGGGAAAGACTCGAGGGAAAACCATAGATCCTTTGATCCACGCGGCGGACTGCGTGACACTGCTGCTACCGCTCTGGAGGAAAGCGCAAGTGCATGCCCGCATTCGAGACGAGGACTCACTCCCCTGGGGAGACTCCAGAAGTACCCCTAGATCCATGTCAGCACTGGAGAGGAATCCTCAGGTTCCGGCCCCGACTCCACACAAGGTCTTAGGCCCCGGCATCGATGGGAAAGGATTCCCGAGAGGCCCCCGAGGAACTCGCATGGGGACTGGCCTTTCCTGAGGCCACCAGAGCGGGTCCCTGAGGTCCCCGTCGTAAGTCGAGAGCACCTGCCGCAACTCGAGAAATTCCAGGAGGTTTTGCCCTCCAGGCGAGATGAGGCCCATTTCCGCTGAGGCTTCTCGAGGCTAATCACATCTAACCACTGGAACTTCCAAAGGGTCCTTCACACCCTTGCTGCAACTCAAGAAGTTCCCCGACATAACCGTCTCCACTCGAGAGTAAGCACGAGGTTCCCGCACACATCCAGGGGAGCCCCGTTTCCGCCTCGTACCTCGAGATGAGGGATCCTTTCCCTGTTTTGTAGGGAAAGAATTCCCGGCGTTCCCGTCGCATCTCAAGAGGAGGCGCCCTCAACAGGAAAGGGGAGAGGATCTCCAGAGTCGTGCCACCATTCCAAGAGACCCCCAGATGTGTCAGTCCATTACAGAGGAACCTCTTTTCCCTGCACTGCCTTGACGTTCAAGCCGAGGATCGACTCCCACCACGTGTCCACGTGGGATAGCCCTGTGGGAAAGCCTCGTGGGAAAGCCTCGTGGGAAAGACTCGAGGGAAAACCATAGATCCTTTGATCCACGCGGCGGACTGCGTGACACAGCTGCTACCCCTCTGGAGGAAAGCGCAAGTGCATGGCCGCGTTCGAGACGAGGTCTGACTCCCCCGGGGAAACTCCAGAAGTACCCCAAGGTCCATGTCAGCACTGGAGAGGAATCCTCAGGTTCCGGCCCCGACTCCACACAAGGTCTTAGGCCCCGGCATCGACGGGAGAGGAATCCCGAGAGGCCCCCGAGGAACTCGCATGGGGACTGGCCGTTTCTGCGGCCACCAGACCGGGTCCCTGAGGTCCCCGTCGTAAGTTGAGAGCACCTGCCGCAACTCGAGAAATTCCAGGAGGTTTTGCCCTCCAGGCGAGATGAGGCCCATTTCCGCTGAGGCTTCTCGAGGCTAATCACATCTAACCACTGGAACTTCCTAAGGGTCCTTCACACCCTTGCTGCAACTCAAGGAGTTTCGCGACATACCCGTCTCCACTCGAGAGGAAGCACGTGGGGTGCCGCACACATCCAGGGGAGCCCCGTTTCCGCCTTCTAGCTCGAGATGAGGGATCTTTTCCCTGTTTCGTAGGGAAAGAATTCCCGGCGTTCCCGTCGCATCTCAAGAGGAGGCGCTCTCCACAGGAAAGGCGAGAGGAACTCCAGGGTCATGCCACCATTCCAAGAGACCCTCAGATGTGTCAGTCCATTCTAGCGGAACCTGTTTTCCCTGCACTGCCTTGACGTTCAATCTGAGGATCGACTCCCACCACGTGTGCACGTGTGACAGCCCTGTGGGAAAGCCTCGTGGGAAAGCCTCGTGGGAAAGACTCGAGGGAAAACCATAGATCCTTTGATCCACGCGGCCGACAGCGTAACACTGCTGCTACAGCTCTGGAGGAAAGCGCAAGGGCATGCCCGCATTCGAGATGAGGACTGACTCCCCTGGGGAGACTCCAGAAGTACCCCAAGATACATGTCAGCACTGGAGAGGAATCCTCAGGTTCGGGCCCCGACTCCACACAAGGTCTTAGGCACCGGCATCAACGGGAAAGGAATCCCGAGAGGCCCCCGAGGAACTCGCATGGGGACTGGCCTTTCCTGAGGCCACCAGAGCGGGTCCCCGAGGTCCCCGTCGTAAGTCGAGAGCACCTGCCGCAACTCGAGAAAATCCAGGAGGTTTTGCCCTCCAGGCGAGATGAGGCCCATTTCCGCTGAGGCTTATCGAGGCTAATCACATCTAACCACTGGAGCTTCCAAAGGGTCCTTCACACCCTTGCTGCAACTCAAGCAGTTCCGCGGCATACCCGTCTCCACTCGAGAGGAAGCCCGTGGGGTGCCGCACACATCCAGGGGAGCCCCGTTTCCGCCTCCTAGTTCGAGATGAGGGATCCTATCCCTGTTTCGTAGGGAAAGAATTCCCGGCGTTCCCTTCGCATCTCAAGAGGAGGCGCTCTCCACTGGAAAGGCGAGAGGAACTCCAGGGTCGTGCCACCATTCCAAGAGTCCCCCAGATGTGTCAGTCCATTCCAGGGGAACATGTTTTCCCTGAACTGCCTTGACGTTCAAGCCGAGGATCGACTCCCACCACGTGTGCACGTGGGACAGCCCTGTGGGAAGCCTCGTGGGACAGCCTCGTGGGAAAGACTCGAGGGAAAACCATAGATCCTTTGATCCACGCGGCGGACTGCGTGACACTGCTGCTACCGCTCTGGAGGAAAGCGCAAGTGCATGCCCGCATTCGAGACGAGGACTGACTCCCCTGGGGAGACTCCAGAAGTAGCCCAAGTTCCATGTCAGCACTGGAGAGGAATCCTCAGGTTCCGGCCCCGACTCCACACAAGGTCTTAGGCCCCGGCATCGACGGGAGAGGAATCCCAAGAGGCCCCCTAGGAACTCGCATGGGGACTGGCCTTTCCTGAGGCCTCCAGAGCGGGTCCCTGAGGTCCCCGTCGTAAGTCGAGAGCACCTGCCGCAACTCGACAAAATCCAGGAGGTTTTGCCCTCCAGGCGAGATGAGGCCCATTTCCGCTGAGGCTTCTCGAGGCTAATCACATCTAACCACTGGAACTTCCAAAGGGTCCTTCACACCCTTGCTGCAACTCGAGAAGTTCCCCGACATACCCGTCTCCACTCGAGAGGAAGCACGTGGGGTCCAGCACACATCCAGGGGAGCCCCGTTTCCGCCTCCTAGCTCGAGATGAGGGATCCTTTCCCTGTTTCGTAGGGAAAGAATTCCCGGCGTTCCCGTCGCATCTCAAGAGGAGGCGCTCTCCACAGGAAAGGGGAGAGGAACTCCAGGGTCGTGCCACCATTCCAAGAGTCCCCCAGATGTGTCAGTCCATTCCAGAGGAACCTGTTTTCCCTGCACTGCCTTGACGTTCAAGCCGAGGATAGACTCCCACCACGTGTGCACGTGGGACAGCCCTGTGGGAAAGCCTCGTGGGAAAGCCTCGTGGGAAAGACTCGAGGGAAAACCATAGAACCTTTGATCCACGCGGCGGACTGCGTGACACTGCTGCTACCGCTCTGGAGGAAAGCGCAAGTGCATGCCCGCATTCGAGACGAGGACTGACTCCCCTGGGGAGACTCCAGAAGTATCCCAAGATCCATGTCAGCACTGGAGAGGAATCCTCAGGTTCCGGCCCCGACTCCACACAAGGTCTTAGTCCCCAGCATTGACGGGAGAGGAATCCCGAGAGGCCCCTGAGGAACTCGCATGGGGACTGGCCTTTCCTGAGGCCACCAGAGCGGGTCCCTGAGGTCCCCGTCGTAAGTCGAGAGCACCTGCCGCAACTCGAGAAAATCCAGGAGGTTTTGCCCTCCAGGCGAGATGAGGCCCATTTCCCCTGAGGCTTCTCGAGGCTAATCACGTCTAACAACTGGAACTTCCAAAGGGTCCTTCACACCCTTGCTGCAACTCAAGAAGTTCCCCGACATACCCGTCTCCACTCGAGAGGAAGCACGTGGGGTCCCGCACACATCCAGGGGAGCCGCGTTTCCGCCTCCTAGCTCGAGATGAGGGATCCTTTCTCTGTTTCGTAGGGAAAGAATTCCCGGCGTTCCCGTCGCATCTCAAGAGGAGGCGCTCTCCACAGGAAAGGCGAGAGGAACTCCAGGGTCGTGCCACCATTCCAAGAGTCCCCCAGATGTGTCAGTCCATTCCAGAGGAACCTGTTTTCCCTACACTGCCTTGACGTTCAAGCCTAGGATCGACTCCCACCACGTGTGCACGTGGGACAGCCCTGTGGGAAAGCCTCGTGGGAAAGCCTCGTGGGAAAGACTCGAGGGAAAACCATAGATCCTTTGATCCACGCGGCGGACTGCGTGACACTGCTGCTACCGCTCTGGAGGAAAGCGCAAGTGCATGCCCGCATTCGAGACGAGGACTGACTCCCCTGGGGAGATTCCAGAAGTACCCCAAGATCCATGTCAGCACTGGAGAGGAATCCTCAGGTTCCTGCCCCGACTCCACACAAGGTCTTAGGCCCCGGCATCGACGGGAGAGGAATCCCAAGAGGCCCCCGAGGAACTCGCATGGGGACTGGCCTTTCCTGAGGCCTTCAGAGCGGGTCCCTGAGGTCCCCGTCGTAAGTCGAGAGCACCTGCCGCAACTCGAGAAAATCCAGGAGGTTTTGCCCTTCAGGCGAGATGAGGCCCATTTCCGCTGAGACTTCTCGAGGCTAATTACGTCTAACCACTGGAACTTCCTAAGGGTCCTTCACACCCTTGCTGCAACTCAAGAAGTTCCCCGACATACCCATCTCCACTCGAGAGGAAGCACGTGGGTTCCCGCACACATCCAGGGGAGCCCCGTTTCCGCCTCCTAGCTCGAGATGAGGGATCCTTTCCCTGTTTCGTAGGGAAAGAATTCCCGGCGTTCCCGTCGCATCTCAAGAGGAGGCGCTCTCCACAGGAAAGGCGAGAGGAACTCCAGGGTCGTGCCACCATTCCAAGAGTCCCCCAGATGTGTCAGTCCATTCCAGAGGAACCTGTTTTCCCTGCACTGCCTTGACGTTCAAGCCGAGGATCGACTCCCACCACGTGTGCACGTGGGACAGCCCTGTGGGAAAGCCTCGTGGGAAAGACTCGAGGGAAAACCATAGATCCTTTGATCCACGCGCCGGACTGCTTGACACTGCTGCTACCGCTATGGAGGAAAGCGCAAGTGCATGCCCGCATTCGAGACGAGGACTGACTCCCCTGGGGAGACTCCAGAAGTACCCCAAGATCCATGTCAGCACTGGAGAGTAATCCTCAGGTTCCGGCCCCGACTCCACACAAGGTCTTACGCCCCGGCATTGACGGGAGAGGAATCCCGAGAGTCCCCCGAGGAACTCGCATGGGGACTGGCCTTTTCTGAGGCCACCAGAGCGGGTCCCTGAGGTCCCCGTCGTAAGTCGAGAGCACCTGCCGCAACTCGAGAAAATCCAGGAGGTTTTGCGCTCCAGGCGAGATGAGGCCCATTTCCGCTGAGGCTTCTCGAGGCTAATCAAGTCTAACCAGTGGAACTTCCTAAGGTTCCTTCACACCCTTGCTGCAACTCAAAAGTTCCCCGACATACCCATCTTCACTCGAGAGGAAGCACGTGGGGTCCCGCACACATCCAGGGGAGCCCCGTTTCCGCCTCCTAGCTCGAGATGAGGGATCCTTTCCCTGTTTCGTAGGGAAAGAATTCCCGGCGTTCCCGTCGCATCTCAAGAGGAGGCGCTCTCCACAGGAAAGGCGAGAGTAACTCCATGGTCGTGCCACCATTCCAAGAGACCCCCAGATGTGTCAGTCCATTCCAGAGGAACCTGTTTTCCCTGCACTGCCTTGACCTTCAAGCCGACGATCGACTCCCACCACGTGTGCACGTGGGACAGCCCTGTGGGAAAGCCTCGTGGGAAAGCCTCGTGGGAAAGACTCGAGGGAAAACCATAGATCCTTTGATCCACGCGGCGGACTGCGTGACACTGCTGCTACCGCTCTGGAGGAAAGCGCAAGTGCATACCCGCATTCGAGAGAAGGACTGACTCCCCTGGGGAGACTCCAGAAGTACCCCATGATCCATGTCAGCACTGGAGAGGAATCCTCAGGTTCCGGCCCCGACTCCACACAAGGACTTAGGCCCCGGCATCGACGGGAGAGGAATCCCGAGAGGCCCGCGAGGAACTCGCATGGGGACTGGCCTTTCCTGAGGCCACCAGAGCGGGTCCCTGAGGTCGCGTCGTAAGTCGAGAGCACCTGCCGCAACTCGAGAAAATCCATGAGGTTTTGCCCTCCAGGCGAGATGAGGCCCATTTCCGCTGAGGCTTCTCGAGGCTAATCACATCTCACCACTGGAACTTCCAAAGGGTCCTTCACACCCTTGCTGCAACTCAAGCAGTTCCGCGACATACCCGTCTCCACAAGAGAGGAAGCACGAGGGTCCCGCACACATCCAGGGGAGCCCCGTTTCCGCCTCCTAGCTCGAGATGAGGGATCCTTTCCCTGTTTCGTAGGGAAAGAATTCCCGGCGTTCCCGTCGCATCTCAAGAGGAGGCGCTCTGCACAGGAAAGGCGAGAGGAACTCCAGGGTCGTGCCACCATTCCAAGAGTCCCCCAGATGTGTCAGTCCATTCCAGAGGAACCTGTTTTCCCTGCACTGCCTTGACGTTCAAGCCGAGGATCGACTCCCACCACGTGTGCACGTGGGACAGCCCTGTGGGAAAGCCTCGTGGGAAAGTCTTGTGGGAAAGACTCGAGGGAAAACCATAGATCCTTTGATCCACGCGGCGAACTGCGTGACACTGCTCCTACCGCCCTGGAGGAAAGCGCAAGTGCATGCCCGCATTCGAGACGAGGACTGACTCCCCTGGGGAGACTCCAGAAGTACCCCAAGATCCATGTCAGCACTGGAGAGGAAGCCTCAGGTTCCGGCCCCGACTCCACACAAGGTTCTAGGCCCCGGCATCGACGGGAGAGGAATCCCGAGAGGCCCCCAAGGAACTCGCATGGGGACTGGCCTTTCCTGAGGCCACCAGAGCGGGTCCCTGAGGTCCCCGTCGTAAGTCGAGAGCACCTGCCGCAACTCGAGAAAATCCAGGAGGTTTTGCACTCCAGGCGAGATGAGGCCCATTTCTGCTGAGGCTTCTCGAGGCTAATCACATCTAACCACTGGAAC
This sequence comes from Ovis canadensis, assembly GCF_042477335.2. Taxonomy (NCBI): domain Eukaryota; kingdom Metazoa; phylum Chordata; class Mammalia; order Artiodactyla; family Bovidae; genus Ovis; species Ovis canadensis. The sequence goes on along the minus strand of NC_091261.1, from coordinate 7,456,730 downwards.
ATCCAAAGGATCCTTTTCACCCTTGCTGCAACTCAAGACGTTCCCCGAGATAGCCGTCTCCACTCCAGAGGAAGCACGAGGGTCCCGCACACATCCAGGGGAGCCCGGATTCCGCCTCCTAGCTCGAGATGAGGGATCCTTTCCCTGTTTCGTAGGGAAAGAATTCCCGGCGTTCCCGTCGCATCTCAAGAGGAGGCGCACTGCACAGGAAAGGCGAGAGGAACTCCAGGGTCGTGCCACAATTCCAAGAGTCCCACAGATGTGTCAGTCCATTCCAGAGGAACCTGTTTTCCCTGCACTGCTTTGACGTTCAAGCTGAGAATCGACTCCCACCACGTGTGCACGTGGGACAGCCCTGTGGGAAAGCCTCGTGTGAAAGCCTCGTGGGAAAGACTCGAGGGAAAAACATAGATCCTTTGATCCACGCGGCGGACTGCGTGACACTGCTGCTACCGCTCTGGAGGAAAGCGCAAGTGCATGCCCGCATTCGAGACGAGGACTGACTCCCCTGGGGAGACTCCAGAAGTACCCCAAGATCCATGTCAGCACTGGAGAGGAATCCTCAGGTTCCGGCCCCGACTCCACACAAGGTCTTAGGCCCCGGCATCGACGGGAGAGGAATCCCAAGAGGCCCCCGAGGAACTCGCATGGGGACTGGCCTTTCCTGAGGCCTCCAGAGCGGGTCCCTGAGGTCCCCGTCGTAAGTCGAGAGCACCTGCCGCAACTCGAGAAAATCCAGGAGGTTTTGCCCTCCAGGCGAGATGAGGCCCATTTCCGCTGAGGCTTCTCGAGGCTAATCACATCTAACCACTGGAACATCCAAAGGGTCCTTCACACCCTTGCTGCAACTCAAGAAGTTCCCCGACATACCCTTCTGCACTCGAGAGGAAGCACGTGGGGTCCCGCACACATCCAGGGGAGCCCCGTTTCCGCCTCCTAGCTCGAGATGAGGGATCCTTTCCCTGTTTCGTAGGGAAAGAATTCCCGGCGTTCCCGTCGCATCTCAAGAGGAGGCGCTCTCCACAGGAAAGGCGAGAGGAACTCAAGGGTCGTGGCACCATTCCAAGAGACCCCCAGATGTGTCAGTCCATTCCAGAGGAACCTGTTTTCCCTGCACTGCCTTGACGTTCAAGCCGAGGATCGACTCCCACCACGTGTGCACGTGGGACAGCCCTGTGGGAAAGCCTCTTGGGAAAGACTCGAGGGAAAACAATAGTGCTTTTGTTCCACGCGGCGGACTGCGTGACACTGCTGCTACCGCTCTGGAAGAAAGGGCAAGTGCATGCCCGCATTCGAGACGAGGACTGACTCCCCTGGGGAGACTCCAGAAGTACCCCAAGATCCATGTCAGCACTGGAGAGTAATACTCAGGTTCCGGCCCTCACTCCACACAAGGTCTTAGGCCCCGGCATCGACGGGAGAGGAATCCCGAGAGGCCCCCGAGGAACTCGCATGAGGACTGGCCTTTCCTGAGGCCACTAGAGCGGGTCCCGAGGTACCCGTCGAAAGTCGAGAGCACCTGCCGCAAATCGAGAAAATCCAGGAGGTCCTGCCCTCCAGGCGAGATGAGGCCCATTTCCGCTGAGGCTTCTCGAGGCTAATCACATCTAACCACTGAAACTTCCAAAGGGTCCTTCACACCCTTGCTGCAACTCAAGAAGTTCCTCAACATACCCGTCTCCACTCGAGAGGAAGCACGAGGGTTCCGCACACTTCCAGGGGAGCCCCGTTTCTGCCTCCTAGCTCGAGACGAGGGATCCTTTCCCTGTTCCGTAGGGAAAGAATTCCCGGCGGTCCCGTCGCATCTCAAGAGGAGGCGCTCTCCACAGGAAAGGCGAGAGGAACTCCGGGGTCGTGCCACCATTCCAAGAGTCCCCCAGATGTGTCAGTCCATTCCAGAGGAACCTGTTTTCCCTGCACTGCCTTGACGTTCAAGCCGAGGATCGACTCCCACCACGTGTGCACGTGGGACAGCCCTGTGGGAAAGCCTCGTGGGAAAGCCTCGTTGGAAAGACTCGAGGGAAAACCATAGATCCTTTGATCCAGGCGGCGGACTGCGTGACACTGCTGCTACCGCTCTGGAGGAAAGCGCATGTGCATGCCCGCATTCGAGACGAGGACTGACTCCCCTGGGGAGACTCCAGAAGTAGCCCAAGATACATGTCAGCACTGGAGAGGAATCCTCAGGTTGCGGCCCCGACTCCACACAAGGTCTTAGGCCCCGGCATCGACGGGAGAAGAATCCCGAGAGGCCCCCGAGGAACTCGCATGGGGACTGGCCTTTCCTGCGGCCACCAGAGCGGGTCCCTGAGGTTCCCGTCGTAAGTCGAAAGCACCTGACGCAACTCGAGAAAATCCAGGAGGTTTTGCCCTCCAGGCGAGATGAGGCCCATTTCCGCTGAGGCTTCTCGAGGCCAATCACGTCTAACCACTGGAACTTCCAAAGGGACCTTCACACCCTTACTTCAACCTAAGAAGTTCCCCGACATACCCGTCTCCACTGGAGAGGAAGCACGTGTGGTCCCGCACACATCCAGGGGAGACCCGTTTCCGCCTCCTAGCTCGAGATGAGGGATCCTTTCCCTGTTTCGTAGGATAAGATTCCCGGCGTTCCCGTCGCATCTCAAGAGGAGGCGCTCTCCACAGGAAAGGCGAGAGGAACTCCAGGGTCGTGCCACCATTCCAAGAGTCACCCAGATGTGTCAGTCCATTCCAGAGGAAACTGTTTTCCCTGCACTTCCTTGACGTTCAAGCCGAGGATCGACTCCCACCATGTATGCACGTGGGACAGCCCTGTGGGAATGCCTCGTGGGAAAGCCTCGTGGGAAAGACTCAAGGGAAAACCATAGATCCTTTGATCCACGCGGCGGACTGCGTGACACTGCTGCTACCGCTCTGGAGGAAAGCGCAAGTGCATGCCCGCATTCGAGACGAGGACTGACTCCCCTGGGGAGACTCCAGAAGTACCACAAGATCCATGTCAGAACTGGAGAGGAATCCTCAGGTTCAGGCCCCGACTCCACAAAAGGTCTTAGGCCCCGGCATCGACGGGAGAGGAATCCCGAGAGGCCCCCGAGGAACTCGCATGGGGACTGGCCTTTCCTGAGGCCACCAGAGCGGGTCCCTGAGGTCCCCGTCGTAAGTTGAGAGCACCTGCCGCAACCCGAGAAAATCCAGGAGGTTTTGCCTTCCAGGCGAGATGAGGCCCATTTCCGCTGAGGCTTCTCGAGGCCAATCACATCTAACTACTGGAACTTCCAAAGGGTCCTTCAAACCATTGCTGCAACTCAAGAAGTTCCCCGACATACCCGTCTCCACTAGAGAGGAAGCACGTAGGGTCCCGCACACATCCAGGGGAGCCCCGTTTCCGCCTCCTCTTTCGAGATGAGGGACGTTTCCCTTTTTCGTAGGGAAGAATTCCCGGCGTTCCCGTCGCATCTCAAGAGGAAGCGCTCTCCACAGGAAAGTCGAGAGGAACTCCAGGGTCGTGCCACCATTCCAAGACTCCCCCAGATGTGTCAGTCCATTCCAGAGGAACCTGTTTTCCCTGCACTGCCTTCACGTTCAAGCCGAGGATCGACTCCCACCACGTGTGCACGTGGGACAGCCCTGTGGGAAAGCCTCGTGGGAAAGCCTCGTGGGAAAGACTCGAGGGAAAACCATAGATCCTTTGATCCACGCGGCGGACTGCGTGACACTGCTGCTACCGCTCTGGAGGAAAGCGCAAGTGCATGCCCGCATTCGAGACGAGGACTGACTCCCCTGGGGAGACTCCAGAAGTACCCCAAGATCCATGTCAGCACTGGAGAGGAATCCTCAGGTTCCGGCCCCGACTCCACACAACGTCTTAGGCCCCAGCATCGACGGGAGAGGAATCCCGAGAGGACCCCGAGGAACTCTCATGGGGACTGGCCTTTCCTGAGGCCACCAGAGCGGGTCCCTGTGGTCCCCTTCGTAAGGCGAGAGCACCTGCCGCAACTCGAGAAAATCCAGGAGGTTTTGCCCTCCAGGCGAGATGAGGCCCATTTCCGCTGAGGCTTCTCGAAGCTAATCACATCTAACCACTGGAACTTCCAAAGGGTCCTTCACATCCTTGCTGCAACACAATCAGTTCCGCGACATTCCCGTCTCCACTAGAGAGGAAGCACGTGGGGTTCCGCACACATCCAGGGGAGCCCCGTTTCCGCCTCCTAGTTCGAGATGAGGGACCTTTCCCTGTTTCCTAGGAAAAGAATTCCCGGCGTTCCCGTCGCATCTCAAGAGGAGGCGCTCTCCACAGGAAAGGCGAGAGGAACTTCAGGGTCGTGCCACCATTCCAAGAGTCCCCCAGATATGTCAGTCCATTCCAGAGGAACCTGTTTTCCCTGCACTGCCTTGACGTTCAAGCCGAGGATCGACTCCCACCACGTGTGCACTTGGGACAGCATTGTGGGAAAGACTCGAGGGAAAACGATAGATCCTTTGATCCACGTGGCGGACTGCGTGACACTGCTGCTACCGCTCTAGGCGAAAGCGCAAGTGCATGCCCGCATTCGAGACGAGGACTGACTCCCCTGGGGAGACTCCAGAAGTACCCCAAGATCCATGTCAGCACAGGAGAGGAATCCTCAGGTTCCGGCCCCGACTCCACACAAGGTCTTAGGCCCCGGCATCGACGGGAGAGGAATCCCGAGAGGCCCCAGAGGAACTCGCATGGGGACTGGCCTTTCCTGAGGCCACTAGAGCGGGTCCCGAGGTACCCGTCGAAAGTCGAGAGCACCTGCCGCAAATCGAGAAAATCCAGGAAGTCCTGCCCTCCAGGCGAGATGAGGCCCATTTCCGCTGAGGCTTCTCGAGGCTAATCACATCTAACCACTGAAACTTCCAAAGGATCCTTCACACCCTTGCTGCAACTCAAGAAGTTCCTCAACATACCCGTCTCCACTCGAGAGGAAGCACGAGGGTTCCGCACACTTCCAGGGGAGCCCCGTTTCTGCCTCTTAGCTCGAGATGAGGGATCCTTTCCCTGTTCCGTAGGGAAAGAATTCCCGGCGGTCCCGTCGCATCTCAAGAGGAGGCGCTCTCCACAGGAAAGGCGAGAGGAACTCCGGGGTCGTGCCACCATTCCAAGAGTCCCCCAGATGTGTGAGTCCATTCCAGAGGAACCTGTTTTCCCTGCACTGCCTTGACGTTCAAGCCGAGGATCGACTCCCACCACGTGTGCACGTTAGACTGCCCTGTGGGAAAGCCTCGTGGGAAAGCCTCGTTGGAAAGACTCGAGGGAAAACCATAGATCCTTTGATCCAGGCGGCGGACTGCGTGACACTGCTGCTACCGCTCTGGAGGAAAGCGCAAGTGCATGCCCGCATTCGAGACGAGGACTGACTCCCCTGGGGAGACTCCAGAAGTACCCCAAGATCCAGGTCAGCACTGGAGAGGAATCCTCAGGTTCCGGCCCCGACTCCACACAAGGTCTTAGGCCCCGGCATTGACGGGAGAGGAATCCTGAGAGGCCCCCGAGGAACTCGCATGGGGACTGGCCTTTCCTGCGGCCACCAGAGCGGGTCCCTGAGGTCCCCGTCGTAAGTCGAGAGCACCTGCCGCAACTCGAGAAAATCCAGGAGGTTTTGCCCTCCAGGCGAGATGAGGCCCATTTCCGCTGAGGCTTCTCGAGGCTAATCACATCTAACCACTGGAACTTCCAAAGGGTCATTCACACCCTTGATGCAACTCAAGAAGTTCCCCGACATACCCGTCTCCACTCGAGAGGAAGCACGAGGGTCCCGCACACATCCAGGGGAGCCCCGTTTCCGCCTCCTAGCTCGAGATGAGGGATCCTTTCCCTGTTTCGTAGGGAAAGATTCCCGGCTTTCCCGTCGCATCTCAAGAGGAGGCGCTCTCCACAGGAAAGGCGAGAGGAACTCCAGGGTCGTGCCACCATTCCAAGAGTCCCCCAGATGTGTCAGTGCATTCCAGAGGAACCTGTTTTCCCTGCACTGCCTTGACGTTCAAGCCGAGGATCGACTCCCACCACGTGTGCACGTGGGACAGCACTGTGGGAAAGCCTCGTGATAAAGCCTCGTGTGAAAGACTCGAGGGAAAGCCATAGATCCTTTGATCCACGCGGCGGACTGCGTGACACTGCTGCTACCGCTCTGGAGGAAAGCGCAAGTGCATGCCCGCATTCGAGACGAGGAATGACTCCCCTGGGGAGACTCCAGAAGTACCCCAAGATCCATGTCAGCACTGGAGAGGAATCCTCAGGTTCCGGCCCCCACTCCACACAAGGTCTTAGGCCCCGGCATCGACGGGAGAGGAATCCCGAGAGGCCCCTGAGGAACTCGCATGGGGACTGGCCTTTCCTGAGGCCACCAGAGCGGGTCCCTGTGGTCCCCGTCGTAAGTCGAGAGCACCTGCCGCAACTCGAAAAAATTCAGGAGGTTTTACCCTCCAGGCGAGATGAGGCCCATTTCCGCTGAGGCTTCTCGAGGCCAATCACGTCTAACCACTGGAACTTCCAAAAGGTCCTTCACACCCTTGCTGCAACTCAAGAAGTTCCCCGACATACCCGTGTCCTCTCGAGAGGAAGCACGAGGGTCCCGCACACATCCAGGGGAGCCCCGTTTCCGCCTCCTTGCTCGAGATGAGGGATCCTTTCCCTGTTTCGTAGGGAAAGAATTCCCGGCGTTCCCGTCGCATCTCAAGAGGAGGCGCTTTCCACAGGAAAGGCGAGAGGAACTCAAGGGTCGTGCCACCATTCCAAGTGTCCCCCAGATGTGTCAGTCCATTCCAGAGGAACCTGTTTTCCCTTCACTGCCTTGACGTTCAAGCCGAGGATCGACTCCCACCACGTGTGCACGTTGGACAGCCCTGTGGGAAAGCCTCGTGGGAAAGACTCGTGGGAAAGACTCGAGGGAAAACCATAGATCCTTTGATCCACGTGGCGGACTGCGTGACACTGCTGCTACCGCTCTGGGCGAAAGCGCAAGTGCATGCCCGCATTCGAGACGAGGACTGACTCCCCTGGGGAGACTTCTGAAGTACCCCAAGATCCATGTCAGCACAGGAGAGGAATCCTCAGGTTCCGGCCCTGACTCCACACAAGGTCTTAGGCCCCGGCATCGACGAGAGAGGAATCCCGAGAGGCCCCAGAGGAACTCGCATGGGGACTGGCCTTTCCTGAGGCCACTAGAGCCGGTCCCGAGGTACCCGTCGAAAGTCGAGAGCACCTGCCGCAAATCGAGAAAATCCAGGAGGTCCTGCCCTCCAGGCGAGATGAGGCCCATTTCCGCTGAGGCTTCTCGAGGCTCTTCACATCTAACCACTGAAACTTCCAAAGGGTCTTTAACACCCTTGCTGCAACTCAAGAAGTTCCCCAACATACCCGTCTCCACTCGAGAGGAAGCACGAGGGTCCCGCACACATCAAGGGGAGCCCCGTTTCCGCCTCCTAGCTCAAGATGAGGAATCCTTTCCCTGTTCCGTAGGGAAAGAATTCCCGGCGGTCCCGTCGCATCTCAAGAGGAGGCGCTCTCCACAGGAAAGGCGATAGGAACTCCGGGGTCGTGCCACCATTCCAAGAGTCCACCAGATGTGTCAGTCCATTCCAGAGGAAACTGTTTTCCCTGCACTGCCTTGACGTTCAAGCCGAGGATCGACTCCCACCACGTGTGCACGTGGGACAGCCCTGTGCAAAAGCCTCGTGGGAAAGCCTCGTGGGAAAGACTCGAGGGAAAACCATAGATCCTTTGATCCAGGCGGCGGACTGCGTGACACTGCTGCTACCGCTCTGGAGGAAAGCGCAAGTGCATGCCCGCATTGGAGACGAGGACTGACTCCCCTGGGGAGACTCCAGAAGTACCCCAAGATCCATGTCAGCACTGGAGAGGAATCCTCAGGTTCCGGCCCCGACTCCACACAAGGTCTTAGGCCCCGGCATCGACGGGAGAGGAATCCCGAGAGGCCCCCGAGGAACTCGCATGGGGACTGGCCTTTCCTGAGGCCACCAGAGCGGGTCCCCGAGGTCCCTGTGGTAAGTCGAGAGCACCTGCCGCAACTCGAGAAAATCCAGGAGGTTTTGCCCTCCAGGCGAGATGAGGCCCATTTCAGCTGAGGCTTCTCGAGGCTAATCACATCTAACCACTGGAACTTCCAAAGGGTCCTTCACACCCTTGCTGCAACTCAAGAAGTTCCCCGACATACACGTGTCCACTCGAGAGGAAGCACGAGGGTCCCGCACACATCCAGGGGAGCCCCGTTTCCGCCTCCTAGCTCGAGATGAGGGATCCTTTCCCTGTTTCGTAGGGAAAGAATTCCCGGCGTTCCCGTCGCATCTCAAGAGGAGGCGCTCTCCACAGGAAAGGCGAGAGGAACTCCAGGGTCGTGCCACCATTCCAAGAGCCCCCAGATGTGTCAGTCCATTCCAGAGGAACCTGTTTTCCCTGCACTGCCTTGACGTTCAAGCCGAGGATCGACTCCCACCACGTGTGCACGTGGGACAGCCCTGTGGGAAAGCCTCGTGGGAAAGCCTCGTGGGAAAGACTCGAGGGAAAGCCATAGATCCTTTGATCCACGCGGCGGACTGCGTGACACTGCTGCTACCGCTCTGGAGGAAAGCGCAAGTGCATGCCCGCATTCGAGACGAGGAATGACTCCCCTGGGGAGACTCCAGAAGTACCCCAAGATCCATGTCAGCACTGGAGAGGAATCCTCAGGTTCCGGCCCCGACTCCACACAAGGTCTTAGGCCCCGGCATCGACGGGAGAGGAATCCCGAGAGGCCCCCGAGGAACTCGCATGGGGACTGGCCTTTCCTGAGGCCACCAGAGCGGGTCCCTGAGGTCCCCGTCGTAAGACGAGAGCACCTGCCGCAACTCGAGAAAATCCTGGAGGTTTTGCCCTCCAGGCGAGATGAGGCCCATTTCCGCTGAGGCTTCTCGAGGCCAATCACATCTAACCACTGGAACTTCCAAAAGGTCCTTCACACCATTGCTGCAATTCAAGAACTTCCCAGACATACCCGTCTGCACTCGAGAGGAAGCACGTGGGGTCCCGCACATATCCAGGGGAGCCCCGTTTCCGCCTCCTACCTCCAGATGAAGGATCCTTTCCCTGTTTCGTAGGGAAAGAATTCCCGGCGTTCCCGTCGCATCTCAATAGGAGGCGCTCTCCACAGGAAAGGCGAGAGGAACTCCAGGGTCGTGCCACCATTCCAAGAGTCCCCCAGATGTGTCAGTCCATTCCAGAGGAACCTGTTTTCCCTGCACTGCCTTGACGTTCAAGCCGAGGATCGACTCCCATCACGTGTGCACGTGGGACAGCCCTGTGGGAAAGCCTCGTGGGAAAGCCTCGTGGGAAAGACTCGAGGGAAAACCATAGATCCTTTGATCCACGCGGCGGACTGCGTGACACTGCTGCTACCGCTCTGGAGGAAAGCGCAAGTGCATGCCCGCATTCGAGACGAGGACTGACTCCCCTGGGGAGACTCCAGAAGTACCCCAAGATCCATGTCAGCACTGGAGAGGAATCCTCAGGTTCCAGCCCCGACTCCACACAAGGTCTTAGGCCCCGGCATCGAAGGGAGAGGAATCCCGAGAGGCCCCCGAGGAACTCGCATGGGGACTGGCCTTTCCTGCAGCCAGCAGAGCGTGTCCCCGAGGTACCCATCGTAAGTCGAGAGCACCTGCCTCAACTCGAGAAATTCCAGGAGGTTTTGCCCTCCAGGCGAGATGAGGCCCATTTCCGCTAAGGCTTCTCGAGGCTAATCACATCTAACCACTGGAACTTCCAAAGGGTCCTTCACACCCTTGCTGCAACTCAAGAAGTTCCCCGACATACCCGTCTCCACTCGAGAGGACGCACGTGTGTCCCGCACACATCCAGGGGAGCCCCGTTTCCGCCTCCTAGCTCGAGATGAGGGATCCTTTCCCTGTTTCGTAGGGAAAGCATTCCCGGCGTTCCCGTCGCATCTCAAGAGGAGGCGCTCTCCACAGGAAAGGCGAGAGGAACTCCAGGGTCGTGCCACCATTCCAAGAGTCCCCCAGATGTGTCAGTCCATTCCAGAGGAACCTGTTTTCCCTGCACTGCCTTGACGTTCAAGCCGAGGATCGACTCCCACCACGTGTACACGTGGGACAGCCCTGTGGGAAAGCCTCGTGGGAAAGCCTCGTGGGAAAGACTCGAGGGAAAACCATAGATCCTTTGATCCAGGCGGCGGACTGCGTGACACTGCTGCTACCGCTCTGGGGGAAAGCGCAAGTGCATGCCCGCATTCGAGACAAGGACTGACTCCCCTGGGGAGACTCCAGAAGAACCCCAAGATCCATGTCAGCACTGGAGAGGAATCCTCAGGTTCCGACCCGATCCACACAAGGTCTTAGGCCCCGGCATCGACGGGAGAGGAATCCCGAGAGGCCCCCGAGGAAATCGCATGGGGACTGGCCTTTCCTGAGGCCACCAGAGCGGGTCCCCGAGGTCCCCGTCGTAAGCCGAGAGCACCTGCCGCAACTCGAGAAAATCCAGGAGGTTTTGCTCTCCAGGCGAGATGAGGCCCATTTCCACTGAGGCTTCTCGAGGCTAATCACATCTAACCACTGGAATTTCCAAAGGGTCCTTCACACCCTTGCTGCAACTCAAGAAGATCCCCGACATACCCGTCTCCACTCGAGAGGAAGCACGGGGGTCCCGCACACATCCAGGGGAGCCCCGTTTCCGACTCCTAGCTCGAGATGAGGGATCCTTTCCCTGTTTCGTAGGGAAAGAATTCCTGGCGTTCCCGTCGCATCTCAAGAGGAGGCGCTCTCCACAGGAAAGGCGAGAGGAACTCCAGGGTCGTGCCACCATTCCAAGAGTCCCCCAGATGTGTCAGTCCATTCCAGAGGAACCTGTTTTCCCTGCACTGCGTTGACGTTCAAGCTGAGGATCGACTCCCACCACGTGTGCACGTGGGACAGCCCTGTGGGAAAGCCTCGTGGGAAAGCCTCGTGGGAAAGACTCGAGGGAAAACCATAGATCCTGTGATCCACGCGGCAGACTGCGTGACACTGCTGCTGCCGATCTGGAGGAAAGCGCAAGTGCATGCCCGCATTCGAGACGAGGACTGACTCCCCTGGGGAGACTCCAGAAGTACCCCAAGATCCATGTCAGCACTGGAGAGGAAACCGCAGGTTTCGGCCCCGACTCCACACAAGGTCTTAGGCCCCGGCATCGACGGGAGAAGAATGCCGAGAGGCCCCCGAGGAACTCGCATGGGGACTGGCCTTTCCTGAGGCCACCAGAGCGGGTCCCTGAGGTCCCCATCGTAAGTCGAGAGCACCTGCCGCAACTCGAGAAAATCCAGGAGGTTTTGCCCTCCAGGCGAGATGATGCCCATTTCCGCTGAGGCTTCTCGAGGCTAATCACATCTAACCACTGGGACTTCCAAAGGGTCCTTCACACCCTTGCTGCAACTCAAGCAGTTTCGCGACATACCCGTCTACACTCGAGAGGAAGCACGTGGGGTCCCGCACACATCCAGGGGAGCCCCGTTTCCGCCTCCTAGCTCGAGATGAGGGATCCTGTCCCTGTTTCGTAGGGAAAGAATTCCCAGCGTTCCCGTCGCATCTCAAGAGGTGGGGCTCTCCACAGGAAAGGCGAGAGGAACTCCAGGGTCGTGGCACCATTACAAGAGACCCCCAGATGTGTCAGTCCATTCCAGAGGAACCTGTTTTCCCTGCACTGCCTTGACGTTCAAGCCGAGGATCGACTCCCACCACGTGTGCACGTGGGAAAGCCCTGTGGGAAAGCCTCGTGGGAAAGCCTCGTTGAAATACTCGAGGGAAAACCATAGATCCTTTGATCCACGCGGCGGACTGCGTGACACTGCTGCTACCGCTCTGGAGGAAAGCGCAAGTGCATGCCCGCATTCGAGACGAGGACTGACTCCCCTGGGGAGACTCCAGAAGTACCCCAAGATCCATGTCAGCACTGGAGAGGAATCCTCAGGATCCGGCCCCGACTCCACACAAGGTCTTAGGCCCCGGCATCGACGAGAGAGGAATCCCGAGAGGCCCCCGAGGAACTCGCATGGGGACTGGCCTTTCCTGAGGCCACCAGAGCGGGTCCCTGTGGTCCCCGTCGTAAGTCGAGAGCACCTGCCGCAACTCGAGAAAATCCAGGAGGTTTTGCCCTCCAGGCGAGATGAGGCCCATTTCCGCTGAGGCTTCTCGAGGCCAATCACGTCTAACCGCTGGAAATTCCAAAGGGTCCTTCACACCATTGCTGCAACTCAAGCAGTTCCGCGACATACCCGTCTCCACTCGAGAGGAAGCACGTGGGGTCCCGCACACATCCAGGGGAGCCCCGTTTCCGCCTCCTAGCTCGAGATGAGGGATCCTTTCCCTGTTTCGTAGGGAAAGAATTCCCGGCGTTCCCGTCGCATCTCAAGAGGAGGCGCTCTCCACAGGAAAGGCGAGAGGAACTCCAGGGTCGTGCCACCATTCCAAGAGTCCCCCAGATGTGTCAGTCCATTCCAGAGGAACCTGTTTTCCCTGCACTGCCTTGACGTTCAAGCCGAGCATCCACTCCCACCACGTGTGCACGTGGGACAGCCCTGTGGGAAAGCCTCGTGGGAAAGCCTCGTGGGAAAGCCTCGAGGGAAAACCATAGATCCTTTGATCCACGCGGTGGACTGCGTGACACTGCTGCTACCGCTCTGGAGGAAAGCACAAGTGCATGCCCGCATTCGAGACAAGGACTGACTCCCCTGGGGAGACTCCAGAAGTACCCCAAGATCCATGTCAGCACTGGAGAGGAATCCTCAGGTTCCGGCCCCGAGCCCACACAAGGTCTTAGGCCCCGGCATCGACGGGAGAGGAATGCCGAGAGGCCCCCGAGGAACTCGCATGGGGACTGGCCTTTCCTGAGGCCACCAGAGCGGGTCCCTGTGGTCCCTGTCGTAAGTCGAGAGCACCTGCCGCAACTCGAGAAAATCCAGGAGGTTTTGCCCTCCAGGCGAGATGAGGCCCATTTCCGCTGAGGCTTCTCGAGGCCAATCACGTCTAACCGCTGTAACTTCCAAAGGGTCCTTCACACCATTGCTGTAACTCAAGCAGTTCCGCGACATACCCGTCTCCACTCGAGAGGAAGCACGTGGGGTCCCGCACACATCCAGGGGAGCCCCGTTTCCGCCTCCTAGCTCGAGATGAGGGATCCTTTCCCTGTTTCGTAGGGAACGAATTCCCGGCGTTCCCGTCGCATCTCAAGAGGAGGCGCTCTCCACAGGGAAGGCGAGAGGAACTCCAGGGTCGTGCCACCATTCCAAGAGTCCCCCAGATGTGTCAGTCCATTCCAGAGGAACCTGTTTTCCCTGCACTGCCTTGACGTTCAAGCCGAGGATCCACTCCCACCACGTGTGCACGTGGGACAGCCCTGTGGGAAAGCCTCGTGGGAAAGCCTCGTGGGAAAGACTCGAGGGAAAACCATAGATCCTTTGATCCACGCGGCGGACTGCGTGACACTGCTGCTACCGCTCTGGAGGAAAGCGCAAGTGCATGCCCGCATTCGAGACGAGGACTGACTCCCCTGGGGAGACTCCAGAAGTACCCCAAGATCCATGTCAGCACTGGAGAGGAATCCTCAGGTTCCGGCCCCGAGCCCACACAAGGTCTTAGGCCCCGGCATCGACGGGAGAGGAATGCCGAGAGGCCCCCGAGGAACTCGCATGGGGACTGGCCTTTCCTGAGGCCACCAGAGCGGGTCCCTGTGGTCCCCGTCGTAAGTCGAGAGCACCTGTCGCAACTCGAGAAAATCCAGGAGGTTTTGCCCTCCAGGCGAGATGAGGCCCATTTCCGCTGAGGCTTCTCGAGGCGAATCACGTCTAACCGCTGGAACTTCCAAAGGGTCCTTCACACCATTGCTGCAACTCAAGCAGTTCCGCGACATACCCGTCTCCACTCGAGAGGAAGCACGTGGGGTCCCGCACCCATCCAGGGGAGCCCCGTTTCCGCCTCCTAGCTCGAGATGAGTGATCCTTTCCCTGTTTCGTAGGGAAAGAATTCCCGGCGTTCCCGTCGCATCTCAAGAGGAGGCGCTCTCCACAGGAAAGGCGAGAGGAACTCCAGGGTCGTGCCACCATTCCAAGAGTGCCCCAGATGTGTCAGTCCATTCCAGAGGAACCTGTTTTCCCTGCACTGCCTTGACGTTCAAGCCGAGGATCCACTCCCACCACGTGTGCACGTGGGACAGCCCTGTGGGAAAGCCTCGTGGGAAAGCCTCGTGGGAAAGACTCGAGGGAAAACCATAGATCCTTTGATCCACGCGGCGGACTGCGTGACACTGCTGCTACCGCTCTGGAGGAAAGCGCAAGCGCATGCCCGCATTCGAGACGAGGACTGACTCCCCTGTGGAGACTCCAGAAGTACCCCACGATCAATGTCAGCACTGGAGAGGAATCCTCAGGTTCCGGCCCCGACTCCACACAAGGACTTAGGCCCCGGCATCGATGGGAGAGGAATGCCGAGAGGCCCCCGAGGAACTCGCATGGGGACTGGCCTTTCCTGAGGTCACCAGAGCGGGTCCCCGAGGTCCCCGTCGTAAGTCAAGAGCACCTGCCGCAACTCGAGAAAATCCAGGAGGTTTTGCCCTCCAGGCGAGATGAGGCCCATTTCCGCTGAGGCTTCTCGAGGCTAATCACGTCGAACCACTGGAACTTCCAAAGGGTGCTTCACACCCTTGCTGCAACTCAAGAAGTTCCCCGACATACCCGTCTCCACTCCAGAGGAAGCACGTGGGGTCCCGCACACATCCAGGGGAGCCCCGTTTCCGCCTCCTAGCTCGAGATGAGGGATCATTTCCCTGTTTCATAGGGAAAGAATTCCCGGCGTTCCCGTCACATCTCAAGAGGTGGCGCTCTCCACAGGAAAGGCGAGAGGAACTCCAGGGTCGTGGCACCATTCCAAGAGACCCCCAGATGTGTCAGTCCATTCCAGAGGAACCTGTTTTCCCTGCACTGCCTGACGTACAAGCCGAGGATCGACTCCCACCACGTGTGCACGTGGGACAGCCCTGTGGGAAAGCCTCGTGGGAAAGCCTCGTGGGAAAGACTCGATGGAAAACCATAGATCCTTTGATCCACGCGGCGGACTGCGGGACACTGCTGCTACCGCTCTGGAGGAAAGCGCAAGTGCATGCCCGCATTCGAGACGAGGACTGACTCCCCTGGGGAGACTCCAGAAGTACCCCAAGATCAATGTCAGCACTGGAGAGGAATCCTCAGGTTCCGGCCCCGACTCCACACAAGGTCTTAGGCCCCGCCATCGGCGGGAGAGGAATCCCGAGAGGCCCCCGAAGAACTCGCATGGGGACTGGCCTTTCCTGAGGCCACCAGAGCGGGTCCCTGAGGTCCCCGTCGTAAGTCGAGAGCACCTGCCGCAACTCGAGAAAATCCAGGAGGTTTTGCCCTCCAAGCGAGATGAGGCCCATTTCCGCTGAGGCTTCTCGAGGCTAATCACGTCTAACCACTGGAACTTCCAAAGGGTCCTTCACACCCTTGCTGCAACTCAAGAAGTTCCCCGACATACCCGTCTCCACTCGAGAGGAAGCACGTGGGGTCCCGCACACATCCAGGGGAGCCCCGTTTCCGCCTCCTAGCTCGAGATGAGGGATCCTTTCCCTGTTTCGTAGGGAAAGAATTCCCGGCGTTCCCGTCGCATCTCAAGAGGAGGCGCTCTCCACAGGAAAGGCGAGAGGAACTCCAGGGTCGTGCCACCATTCCAAGAGTCCCCCAGATGTGTCAGTCCATTCCAGAGGAACCTGTTTTCCCTGCACTGCCTTGACGTTCAAGCCGAGGATCCACTCCCACCACGTGTGCACGTGGGACAGCCCTGTGGGAAAGCCTCGTGGGAAAGCCTCGTGGGAAAGACTCGAGGGAAAACCATAGATCCTTTGATCCACGCGGCGGACTGCGTGACACTGCTGCTACCGCTCTGGAGGAAAGCACAAGTGCATGCCCGCATTCGAGACGAGGACTGACTCCCCTGGGGAGACTCCAGAAGTACCCCAAGATCCATGTCAGCACTGGAGAGGAATCCTCAGGTTCCGGCCCCGACTCCACACAAGGTCTTAGGCCCCGGCATCGACGGGAGAGGAATGCCGAGAGGCCCCCGAGGAACTCGCATGGGGACTGGACTTTCCTGAGGCCACCAGAGCGGGTCCCTGTGGTCCCTGTCGTAAGTCGAGAGCACCTGCCGCAACTCGAGAAAATCCAGGAGGTTTTGCCCTCCAGGCGAGATGAGGCCCATTTCCGCTGAGGCTTCTCGAGGCCAATCACGTCTAACCGCTGTAACTTCCAAAGGGTCCTTCACACCATTGCTGTAACTCAAGCAGTTTCGCGACATACCCGTCTCCACTCGAGAGGAAACACGTGGGGTCCCGCACACATCCAGGGGAGCCCCGTTTCCGCCTCCTAGCTCGAGATGAGTGATCCTTTCCCTGTTTCGTAGGGAAAGAATTCCCGGCGTTCCCGTCGCATCTCAAGAGGAGGCGCTCTCCACAGGAAAGGCGAGAGGAACTCCAGGGTCGTGCCACCATTCCAAGAGTCCCCCAGATGTGTCAGTCCATTCCAGAGGAACCTGTTTTCCCTGCACTGCCTTGACGTTCAAGCCGAGGATCGACTCCCACCACCTGTGCACGTGGGACAGCCCTGTGGGAAAGCCTCGTGGGAAAGCCTCTTGGGAAAGACTCGAGGGAAAACCATAGATCCTTTGATCCATGCGGCGGACTGCGTGACACTGCTGCTACCGCTCTGGAGGAAAGCGCAAGTGCATGCCCGCATTCGAGATGAGGACTGACTCCCCTGGGGAGACTCCAGAAGTACCCCAAGATCCATGTCAGCACTGGAGAGGAATCCTCAGGTTCCGGCCCCGACTCCACACAAGGTCTTAGGCCCCGGCATCGACGGGAGAGGAATCCCGAGAGGTCCCCGAAGAACTCGCATGGGGACTGGCCTTTCCTGAGGCCACCAGAGCGGGTCCCTGATGTCCCCGTCGTAAGTCGAGAGCACCTGCCGCAACTCGAGAAAATCCAGGAGGTTTTGCCCTCCAAGCGAGATGAGGCCCATTTCCGCTGAGGCTTCTCGAGGCTAATCACGTCTAACCACTGGAACTTCCAAAGGGTCCTTCACACCCTTGCTGCAACTCAAGAAGTTCCCCGACATACCCGTCTCCACTCGAGAGGAAGCACGTGGGGTCCCGCACACATCCAGGGGAGCCCCGTTTCCGCCTCCTAGCTCGAGATGAGGGATCCTTTCCCTGTTTCGTAGGGAAAGAATTCCCGGCGTTCCCGTCGCATCTCAAGAGGAGGCGCTCTCCACAGGAAAGGCGAGAGGAACTCCAGGGTCGTGCCACCATTCCAAGAGTCCCCCAGATGTGTCAGTCCATTCCAGAGGAACCTGTTTTCCCTGCACTGCCTTGACGTTCAAGCCGAGGATCGACTCCCACCACGTGTGCACGTGGGACATCCCTGTGGGAAAGCCTCGTGGGAAAGCTTCGTGGGAAAACTCGAGGGAAAACCATAGATCCTTTGATCCACGCGGCGGACTGCGTGACACTGCTGCTACCGCTCTGGAGGAAAGAGCAAGCGCATGCCCGCATTCGAGACGAGGACTGAATCCCCTGTGGAGACTCCAGAAGTACCCCAAGATCCATGTCAGCACTGGAGAGGAATCCTCAGGTTCCGGACCCGACTCCACACAAGGTCTTAGGCCCCGGCATCGATGGGAGAGGAATCCCGAGAGGCCCCCGAGGAACTCGCATGGGGACTGGCCTTTCCTGAGGTCACAAGAGCGGGTCCCCGAGGTCCCCGTCGTAAGTCGAGACCACATGCCGCAACTAGAGAAAATCCAGGAGGTTTTGCCCTCCAGGCGAGATGAGGCCCATTTCCGCTGAGGCTTCTCGAGGCTAATCACATCTAACCACTGGAACTTCCAAAGGGTCCTTCACACCCTTGCTGCAACTCAAGAAGTTCCCCGACATACCCGTCTCCACTCGAGAGGAAGCACGTGGGGTCCCGCACACATCCAGGGGAGCCCCGTTTCCGCCTCCTAGCTCGAGATGAGGGATCCTTTCCCTGTTTCTTAGGGAAAGAATTCCCGGCGTTCCCGTCGCATCTCAAGAGGAGGCGCTCTCCACAGGAGAGGCGAGAGGAACTCCAGGGTCGTGCCACCATTCCAAGAGACGCCCAGATGTGTCAGTCCATTACAGAGGAACCTGTTTTCCCTGCACTGCCTTGACGTTCAAGCCGAGGATCGACTCCCACCACCTGTGCACGTGGGACAGCCCTGTGGGAAAGCCTCGTGGGAAAGCCTCTTGGGAAAGACTCGAGGGAAAACCATAGATCCTTTGATCCATGCGGCGGACTGCGTGACACTGCTGCTACCGCTCTGGAGGAAAGCGCAAGTGCATGCCCGCATTCGAGATGAGGACTGACTCCCCTGGGGAGACTCCAGAAGTACCCCAAGATCCATGTCAGCACTGGAGAGGAATCCTCAGGTTCCGGCCCCGACTCCACACAAGGTCTTAGGCCCCGGCATCGGCGGGAGAGGAATCCCGAGAGGCCCCCGAGGAACTCGCATGGGGACTGGCCTTTCCTGAGGCCACCAGAGCGGGTCCCTGAGGTCCCCGTCGTAAGTCGAGAGCACCTGCCGCAACTCGAGAAAATCCAGGAGGTTTTGCCCTCCAAGCGAGATGAGGTCCATTTCCGCTGAGGCTTCTCGAGGCTAATCACGTCTAACCACTGGAACTTCCAAAGGGTCCTTCACACCCTTGCTGCAACTCAAGAAGTTCCCCGACATACCCGTCTCCACTCGAGAGGAAGCACGTGGGGTCCCGCACACATCCAGGGGAGCCCCGTTTCCGCCTCCTAGCTCGAGATGAGGGATCCTTTCCCTGTTTCGTAGGGAAAGAATTCCCGGTGTTCCCGTCGCATCTCAAGAGGAGGCGCTCTCCACAGGAAAGGCGAGAGGAACTCCAGGGTCGTGCCACCATTCCAAGAGTCCCCCAGATGTGTCAGTCCATTCCAGAGGAACCTGTTTTCCCTGCACTGCCTTGACGTTCAAGCCGAGGATCGACTCCCACCACCTGTGCACGTGGGACAGCCCTGTGGGAAAGCCTCGTGGGAAAGCCTCTTGGGAAAGACTCGAGGGAAAACCATAGATCCTTTGATCCATGCGGCGGACTGCGTGACACTGCTGCTACCGCTCTGGAGGAAAGCGCAAGTGCATGCCCGCATTCGAGATGAGGACTGACTCCCCTGGGGAGACTCCAGAAGTACCCCAAGATCCATGTCAGCACTGGAGAGGAATCCTCAGGTTCCGGCCCCGACTCCACACAAGGTCTTAGGCCCCGGCATCGACGGGAGAGGAATCCCGAGAGGTCCCCGAAGAACTCGCATGGGGACTGGCCTTTCCTGAGGCCACCAGAGCGGGTCCCTGATGTCCCCGTCGTAAGTCGAGAGCACCTGCCGCAACTCGAGAAAATCCAGGAGGTTTTGCCCTCCAAGCGAGATGAGGCCCATTTCCGCTGAGGCTTCTCGAGGCTAATCACGTCTAACCACTGGAACTTCCAAAGGGTCCTTCACACCCTTGTTGCAACTCAAGAAGTTCCCCGACATACCCGTCTCCACTCGAGAGGAAGCACGTGGGGTCCCGCACACATCCAGGGGAGCCCCGTTTCCGCCTCCTAGCTCGAGATGAGGGATCCTTTCCCTGTTTCGTAGGGAAAGAATTCCCGGCGTTCCCGTCGCATCTCAAGAGGAGGCGCTCTCCACAGGAAAGGCGAGAGGAACTCCAGGGTCGTGCCACCATTCCAAGAGTCCCCCAGATGTGTCAGTCCATTCCAGAGGAACCTGTTTTCCCTGCACTGCCTTGACGTTCAAGCCGAGGATCGACTCCCACCACGTGTGCACGTGGGACATCCCTGTGGGAAAGCCTCGTGGGAAAGCTTCGTGGGAAAACTCGAGGGAAAACCATAGATCCTTTGATCCACGCGGCGGACTGCGTGACACTGCTGCTACCGCTCTGGAGGAAAGAGCAAGCGCATGCCCGCATTCGAGACGAGGACTGAATCCCCTGTGGAGACTCCAGAAGTACCCCAAGATCCATGTCAGCACTGGAGAGGAATCCTCAGGTTCCGGACCCGACTCCACACAAGGTCTTAGGCCCCGGCATCGATGGGAGAGGAATCCCGAGAGGCCCCCGAGGAACTCGCATGGGGACTGGCCTTTCCTGAGGTCACAAGAGCGGGTCCCCGAGGTCCCCGTCGTAAGTCGAGACCACATGCCGCAACTAGAGAAAATCCAGGAGGTTTTGCCCTCCAGGCGAGATGAGGCCCATTTCCGCTGAGGCTTCTCGAGGCTAATCACATCTAACCACTGGAACTTCCAAAGGGTCCTTCACACCCTTGCTGCAACTCAAGAAGTTCCCCGACATACCCGTCTCCACTCGAGAGGAAGCACGTGGGGTCCCGCACACATCCAGGGGAGCCCCGTTTCCGCCTCCTAGCTCGAGATGAGGGATCCTTTCCCTGTTTCTTAGGGAAAGAATTCCCGGCGTTCCCGTCGCATCTCAAGAGGAGGCGCTCTCCACAGGAGAGGCGAGAGGAACTCCAGGGTCGTGCCACCATTCCAAGAGACGCCCAGATGTGTCAGTCCATTACAGAGGAACCTGTTTTCCCTGCACTGCCTTGACGTTCAAGCCGAGGATCGACTCCCACCACCTGTGCACGTGGGACAGCCCTGTGGGAAAGCCTCGTGGGAAAGCCTCTTGGGAAAGACTCGAGGGAAAACCATAGATCCTTTGATCCATGCGGCGGACTGCGTGACACTGCTGCTACCGCTCTGGAGGAAAGCGCAAGTGCATGCCCGCATTCGAGATGAGGACTGACTCCCCTGGGGAGACTCCAGAAGTACCCCAAGATCCATGTCAGCACTGGAGAGGAATCCTCAGGTTCCGGCCCCGACTCCACACAAGGTCTTAGGCCCCGGCATCGGCGGGAGAGGAATCCCGAGAGGCCCCCGAGGAACTCGCATGGGGACTGGCCTTTCCTGAGGCCACCAGAGCGGGTCCCTGAGGTCCCCGTCGTAAGTCGAGAGCACCTGCCGCAACTCGAGAAAATCCAGGAGGTTTTGCCCTCCAAGCGAGATGAGGTCCATTTCCGCTGAGGCTTCTCGAGGCTAATCACGTCTAACCACTGGAACTTCCAAAGGGTCCTTCACACCCTTGCTGCAACTCAAGAAGTTCCCCGACATACCCGTCTCCACTCGAGAGGAAGCACGTGGGGTCCCGCACACATCCAGGGGAGCCCCGTTTCCGCCTCCTAGCTCGAGATGAGGGATCCTTTCCCTGTTTCGTAGGGAAAGAATTCCCGGTGTTCCCGTCGCATCTCAAGAGGAGGCGCTCTCCACAGGAAAGGCGAGAGGAACTCCAGGGTCGTGCCACCATTCCAAGAGTCCCCCAGATGTGTCAGTCCATTCCAGAGGAACCTGTTTTCCCTGCACTGCCTTGACGTTCAAGCCGAGGATCGACTCCCACCACGTGTGCACGTGGGACAGCCCTGTGGGAAAGCCTCGTGGGAAAGCCTCGTTGGAAAGACTCGAGGGAAAACCGTAGATCCTTTGATCCACGCGGCGGACTGCGTCACACTGCTGCTACCGCTCTGGAGGAAAGCGCAAGTGCATGCCCGCATTCGAGATGAGGACTGACTCCCCTGGGGAGACTCCAGAAGTACCCCAAGATCCATGTCAGCACTGGAGAGGAATCCTCAGGTTCCGGCCCCGACTCCACACAAGGTCTTAGGCCCCGGCATCGACGGGAGAGGTATCCCGAGAGGCCACCGAGGAACTCGCATGGGGACTGGCCTTTCCTGAGGCCACCAGAGCGGGTCCCTGAGGTCCCCGTCGTAAGTCGAGAGCACCTGCCGCAACTCGAGAAAATCCAGGAGGTTTTGCCCTCCAGGCGAGATGAGGCACATTTCCGCTGAGGCTTCTCGAGGCGAATCACGTCTAACCACTGGAACTTCCAAAGGGTCCTTCACACCCTTGCTGCAACTCAAGAAGTTCCCCGACATACCCGTCTCCACTCGAGAGGAAGCACGTGGGTCCCGCACACATCCAGGGGAGCCCCGTTTCCGACTCCTAGCTCGAGATGAGGGATCCTTTCCCTGTTTCGTAGGGAAAGAATTCCCTGTGTTCCCGTCGCTTTTCAAGAGGAGGCGCTCTCCACAGGAAAGGCGAGAGGAACTCCACGGTCGTGCCACCATTCCAAGAGTCCCCCAGATGTGTCAGTCCATTCCAGAGGAACCTGTTTTCCCTGCACTGCCTTGACGTTCAAGCCGAGGATCGACTCCCACCACGTGTGCACGTGGGACATCCCTGTGGGAAAGCCTCGTGGGAAAGCCTCGTGGGAACGACTCGAGGGAAAACCATAGATCCTTTGATCCACGCGGCGGACTGCGTGACACTGCTGCTACCGCTCTGGAGGAAAGCGCAAGTGCATGCCCGCATTCGAGACGAGGACTGACTCCCCTGGGGAGACTCCAGAAGTACCCCAAGATCCATGTCAGCACTGGAGAGGAATCCTCAGGTTCCGGCCCCGACTCCACACAAGGTCTTAGGCCCCGGCATCGACGGGAGAGGAATCCCGAGAGGCCCCCGAGGAACTCGCATGGGGACTGGCCTTTCCTGAGGCCACCAGAGCGGGTCCCTGAGGTCCCCGTCGTAAGTCGAGAGCACCTGCCGCAACTCGAGAAAATCCAGGATGTTTTGCACTCCAGGCGAGATGAGGCCCATTTCCGCTGAGGCTTCTCGAGGCCAATCACGTCTAACCAATGGAACTTCCAAAGGGTCCTTCACACCCTTGCTACAACTCAAGAAGTTCCCCGACATGCCCGTCTACACTCGAGAGGAAGCACGTGGGGTCCCGCACACATCCAGGGGAGCCCCGTTTCGGCCTCCTAGCTCGAGATGAGGGATCCTTTCCCTGTTTCGTAGGGAAAGAATTCCCGGCGTTCCCGTCGCATCTCAAGAGGAGGCGCTCTCCACAGGAAAGGCGAGGAACTCCAGGGTCGTGCCACCATTCCAAGAGTGCCCCAGATGTGTCAGTCCATTCCAGAGGAACCTGTTTTCCCTGCACTGCCTTGACGTTCAAGCCGAGGATCCACTCCCACCACGTGTGCACGTGGGACAGCCCTGTGGGAAAGCCTCGTGGGAAAGCATCGTGGGAAAACTCGAGGGAAAACCATAGATGCTTTGATCCACGCGGCGGACTGCATGACACTGCTGCTACCGCTCTGGAGGAAAGCGCAAGTGCATGCCCGCATTCGAGACGAGGACTGACTCCCCTGTGGAGACTCCAGAAGTACCCCAAGATCCATGTCAGCACTGGAGAGGAATCCTCAGGTTCCGGCCCCGACTCCACACAAGGTCTTAGGCCCCGGCATCGATGGGAGAGGAATCCCGAGAGGCCCCCGAGGAACTCGCATGGGGACTGGCCTTTCCTGAGGTCACCAGAGCGGGTCCCCGAGGTCCCCGTCGTAAGTCGAGACCACATGCCGCAACTAGAGAAAATCCAGGGGGTTTTGCCCTCCAGGCGAGATGAGGCCCATTTCCGCTGAGGCTTCTCGAGGCTAATCACATCTAACCACTGGAACCTCCAAAGGGTCCTTCACACCCTTGCTGCAACTCAAGAAGATCCCCGACATACCCGGCTCCAATCGAGAGGAAGCACGTGGGGTCCCGCACACATCCAGTAGAGCCCCCTTCGGCCTCCTAGCTCGAGATGAGGGATCCTTTCCCTGTTTCGTAGGGAAAGAATTCCCGGCGTTCCCGGCGCATCTCAAGAGGAGGCGCTCTCCACAGGAGAGGCGAGAGGAACTCCAGGGTCGTGCCACCATTCCAAGAGACGCCCAGATGTGTCAGTCCATTACAGAGGAACCTGTTTTCCCTGCACTGCCTTGACGTTCAAGCCGAGGATCGACTCCCACCACGTGTGCACGTGGGACAGCCCTGTGGGAAACCCTCGTGGGAAAGCCTCGTAGGAAAGACTCGAGGGAAAACCATAGATCCTTTGATCCACGCGGTGGACTGCGTGACACTGCTGCTACCGCTCTGGAGGAAAGCGCAAGTGCATGCCCGCATTCGAGACGAGGACTGACTCCCCTGGGGAGACTCCAGAAGTACCCCAAGATCCATGTCAGCACTGGAGAGGAATCCTCAGGTTCCGGCCCCGACTCCACACAAGGTCTTAGGCCTCGGCATCGACGGGAGAGGAATCCCGAGAGGACCCGAGGAACTCGCATGGGGACTGGCCTTTCTTGAGGCCACCAGAGCGGGTCTCTGAGGTCCCCGTCGTAAGTCGAGAGCACCTGCCGCAACTCGAGAAAATCCAGGAGGTTTTGCTCTCCAGGCGAGATGAGGCCCATTTCCGCTGAGGCTTCTCGAGGCTAATCACTTCTAACCACTGGAACTTCCAAAGGGTCCTTCACACCCTTGCTGCAACTCAAGAAGTTCCCCGACATACCCGTCTCCACTCGAGAGGAAGCACGTGGGGTCCCGCACACATCCAGGGGAGCCCCGTATCCGCCTCCTAGCTCGAGATGAGGGATCCTTTCCCTGTTTCTTAGGGAAAGAATTCCCGGCGTTCCGTTCGCATCTCAAGAGGAGGCGCTCTCCGCAGGAGAGGCGAGAGGAACTCCAGGGTCGTGCCACCATTCCAAGAGACGCCCAGATGTGTCAGTCCATTACAGAGGAACCTGTTTTCCCTGCACTGCCTTGACGTTCAAGCCGAGGATCGACTCCCACCACGTGTGCACGTGGGACAGCCCTGTGGGAAAGCCTCGTGGGAAAGCCTCGTGGGAAAGACTCGAGGGAAAACCATAGATCCTTTGTTCCACGCGGTGGACTGCGTGACACTGCTGCTACCGCTCTGGAGGAAAGCGCAAGTGCATGCCCGCATTCGAGACGAGGACTGACTCCCCTGGGGAGACTCCAGAAGGACCCCAAGATCCATGTCAGCACTGGAGAGGAATCCTCAGGTTCCGGCCCCGACTCCACACAAGGTCTTAGGCCTCGGCATCGACGGGAGAGGAATCCCGAGAGGACCCGAGGAACTCGCATGGGGACTGGCCTTTCTTGAGGCCACCAGAGCGGGTCTCTGAGGTCCCCGTCGTAAGTCGAGAGCACCTGCCGCAACTCGAGAAAATCCAGGAGGTTTTGCCCTCCAGGCGAGATGAGGCCCATTTCCGCTGAGGCTTCTCGAGTCTAATCACGTCTAACCACTGGAAATTCCAAAGGGTCCTTCACACCCTTGCTGCAACTCAAGAAGTTCCCCGACATACCCGTCTCCACTCGAGAAGAAGAACGTGGGGTCCCGCACACATCCAGGGGAGCCCCGTTTCCGCCTCCTAGCTCGAGATGAGGGATCCTTTCCCTGTTTCGTAGGGAAAGAATTCCCGGCGTTCCCGTCGCATCTCAAGAGGAGGCGCTCTCCACAGGAAAGGCGAGAGGACTCCAGCGTTGTGCCACCATTCAAAGAGTCCCCCAGATATGTCAGTCCTTTCCAGAGGAACATGTTTTCCCTGCACTGCCTTGACGTTCAAGCCGAGGATCGACTCCCACCACGTGTGCACGTGGGACAGCCCTGTGGGAAACCATCGTGGGAAAGCCTCGTGGGAAAGACTCGAGGGAAAACCATAGATCCTTTGATGCACGCGGCGGACTGCTTGAAACTGCTGCTACCGCTCTGGAGGACAGCGCAATTGCATGCCCGCATTCGAGACGAGGACTGACTCCCCTGGGGAGACTCCAGAAGTACCCCAAGATCCATGTCAGCACTGGAAAGGAATCCTCAGGTTCCGGCCCCGACTCCACACAAGGTCTTCGGCCCCGGCATCGACGGGAGAGGAATCTCGAGATGCCCCCGAAGAAGTCGCATGGGGACAGGCCTTTCCTGAGGCCACCAGAGCGGGTCCCTGAGGTCCCCGTCGTAAGTCGAGAGCACCTGCCGCAACTCGAGAAAATCCAGGAGGTTTTGCCCTCCAAGCGAGATGAGGCCCATTTCCGCTGAGGCTTCTCGAGGCTAATCACGTCTAACCACTGGAACTTCCAAAGGGTCCTTCACACCCTTGCTGCAACTCAAGCAGTTCCGCGACATACCCGTCTCCACTCGAGAGGAAGCACGTGGGTCCCGCACACATCCAGGGGAGCCCCGTTTCCGCCTCCTAGCTCGAGATGAGGGATCCTTTCCCTGTTTCGTAGGGAAAGAATTCCCGGCCTTCCCGTCGCATCTCAAGAGGAGGCGCTCTCCACAGGAGAGGCGAGAGGAACTCCAGGGTCGTGCAACCATTCCAAGAGACGCCCAGATGTGTCAGTCCATTACAGAGGAACCTGTTTTCCCTGCACTGCCTTGACGTTCAAGCCGAGGATCGACTCCCACCACGTGTGCACGTGGGACAGCCCTGTGGGAAAGCCTCGTGGGAAAGCCTCGTGGGAAAGACTCGAGGGAAAACCATAGATCCTTTGATCCACGCGGCGGACTGCGTGACACTGCTGCTACCGCTCTGGAGGAAAGCGAAAATGCATGCCCGCATTCGAGACGAGGACTGACGTCCCTGGGGAGACTCCAGAAGTACCCCAAGATCCATGTCAGCACTGGAGAGGAATCCTCAGGTTCCGGCCCCGACTCCACACAAGGTTTTAGGCCCCGGCATCGACGGGAGAGGAATGCCGAGAGGCCCCCGAGGAACTCGCATGGGGACTGGCCTTTCCTGAGGCCATCAGAGCGGGTCCCTGAGGTCCCCGTCGTAAGTCGAGAGCACCTGCCGCAACTCGAGAAAATCCAGGAGGTTTCGCCCTCCAGGCGAGATGAGGCCCATTTCCGCTGAGGCTTCTCGAGGCCAATCACATCTAACCACTGGAACTTCCAAACGGTCCTTCACACCCTTGCTGCAACTCAAGAAGTTCCCCGACATACCCGTCTCCACTCGAGAGGAAGCACGTGGGGTCCCGCACACATCCAGGGGAGCCCCGTTTCCGCCTCCTAGCTCGAGATTAGGGATCCTTTCCCTGTTTCGTAGGGAAAGAATTCCCGGCATTCCCGGCAGATCTCAAGAGTAGGCGCTCTCCAAAGGAAAGGCGAGAGGAACTCCAGGGTCGTGACACCATTCCAAGAGTCCCCCAGATGTGTCAGTCCATTCCAGAGGAACCTGTTTTCCCTGCACTGCCTTGACGTTCAAGCCGAGGATCCACTCCCACCACGTGTGCACGTGGGACAGCCCTGTGGGAAAGCCTCGTGGGAAAGCCTCGTGGGAAAGACTCGAGGGAAAACCATAGATCCTTTGATGCACGCGGTGGACTGCGTGACACTGTTGCTACCGCTCTAGAGGAAAGCGCAAGTGCATGCCCGCATTTGAGACGAGGACTGACTCCCCTGGGGAGACTCCAGAAATACCCCAAGATCCATGTCAGCACTGGAGAGGAATCCTCAGGTTCCGGCCCCGACTCCACACAAGGGCTTAGGCCCCAGCATCGACGGGAGAGGAATCCCGAGAGGAACGGAGGAATTCGCATGGGGACTGGCCTTTCCTGAGGCCACCAGAGCGGGTCTCTGAGGTCCTCGTCGTAAGTCGAGAGCACCTGCCGCAACTCGAGAAAATCCAGGAGGTTTTGCTCTCCAGGCGAGATGAGGCCCAATTCCGCTGAGTCTTCTCGAGTCTAATCACTTCTAACCACTGGAACTTCCAAAGGGTCCTTCACACCGTTGCTGCAACTCAAGAAGTTCCCCGACATACCCGTCTCCACTCGAGAGGAAGCACGTGGGGTCCCACACACACCCAGGGGAGCCCCGTTTCCGCCTCCTAGCTCGAGATGAGGGATCCTTTCCCTGTTTCGTATGGAAAGAATTCCCGGCGTTCCCGTCGCATCTCAAGAGGAGGCGCTCTCCACAGGAAAGGCGAGAGGAACTCCAGGGTCGTGCCACCATTCCAAGAGTCCCCCAGATGTGTCAGTCCATTCCAGAGGAACCTGTTTTCCCTGAACTGCCTTGATGTTCAAGCCGAGGATCCACTCCCACGACGTGTGCACGTGGGACAGCCCTGTGGGAAAGCCTCGTGGGAAAGCCTCGTGGGAAAGACTCGAGGGAAAACCATAGATCCTTTGACCCAGGCGGCGGACTGCGTGACACTGCTGCTACCGCTCTGGAGGAAAGCGTAAGTGCATGCCCGCATTCGAGACGAGGACTGACTCCCCTGGGGAGACTCCAGAAGTACCCCAAGATCCATGTCAGCACTGGAGAGGAATCCTCAGTTTCCGGCCCCGACTCCACACAAGGTCTTAGGTCCCGGCATCGACCGGAGAGGAATCTCGAGAGGCCTCTGAGGAAGTCGCATGGGGACTGGCCTTTCCTGAGGCCATCAGAGCGGGTCCCTGAGGTCCACGTCGTAAGTCGAGAGCACCTGCCGCAACTCGAGAAAATCCAGGAGGTTTTGCCCTCCAGGCGAGATGAGGCCCATTTCCGCTTAGTCTTCTCGAGGCTAATCACATCTAACCACTGGAACTTCCAACGGGTCCTTCACACCATTGCTGCAACTCAAGAAGTTCCCCGACATACCCGTCTCCACTCGAGAGGAAGCACGTGGGGTCCCGCACACATCCAGGGGAGCCCCGTTTCCGCCTCCTAGCTCGAGATTAGGGATCCTTTCCCTGTTTCGTAGGGAAAGAATTCCCGGCATTCCCGTCGCATCTCAAGAGTAGGCGCGCTCCAAAGGAAAGGCGAGAGGAACTCCAGGGTCGTGCCACCATTCCAAGAGTCCCCCAGATGTGTCAGTCCATTCCAGAGGAACCTGTTTTCCCTGCACTGCCTTGACGTTCAAGCCGAGGATCCACTCCCACCACGTGTGCACGTGGGACAGCCCTGTGGGAAAGCCTCGTGGGAAAGCCTCGTGGGAAAGACTCGAGGGAAAACCATAGATCCTTTGATGCACGCGGTGGACTGCGTGACACTGTTGCTACCGCTCTAGAGGAAAGCGCAAGTGCATGCCCGCATTCGAGACGAGGACTGACTCCCCTGGGGAGACTCCAGAAGTACCCCAAGATCCATGTCAGCACTGGAGAGGAATCCTCAGGTTCCGGCCCCGACTCCACACAAGGGCTTAGGCCCCAGCATCGACGGGAGAGGAATCCCGAGAGGAACCGAGGAACTCGCATGGGGACTGGACTTTCCTGAGGCCACCAGAGCGGGTCTCTGAGGTCCTCGTCGTAAGTCGAGAGCACCTGCCGCAACTCGAGAAAATCCAGGAGGTTTTGCTCTCCAGGCGAGATGAGGCCCATTTCCGCTGAGTCTTCTCGAGTCTAATCACTTCTAACCACTGGAACTTCCAAAGGGTCCTTCACACCGTTGCTGCAACTCAAGAAGTTCCCCGACATACCCGTCTCCACTCGAGAGGAAGCACGTGGGGTCCCACACACATCCAGGGGAGCCCCGTTTCCGCCTCCTAGCTCGAGATGAGGGATCCTTTCCCTGTTTCTTAGGGAAAGAATTCCCGGCGTTCCCGTCGCATCTCAAGAGGAGGCGCTCTCCACAGGAAAGGCGAGAGGAACTCCAGGGTCGTGCCACCATTCCAAGAGTCCCCCAGATGTGTCAGTCCATTCCAGAGGAACCTGTTTTCCCTGAACTGCCTTGATGTTCAAGCCGAGGATCCACTCCCACCACGTGTGCACGTGGGACAGCCCTGTGGGAAAGCCTCGTGGGAAAGCCTCGTGGGAAAGACTCGAGGGAAAACCATAGATCCTTTGATCCAGGCGGCGGACTGCGTGACACTGCTGCTACCGCTCTGGAGGAAAGCGCAAGGGCATGCCCGCATTCGAGACGAGGACTGACTCCCCTGGGGAGACTCCAGAAGTACCCCAAGATCCATGTCAGCACTGGAGAGGAATCCTCAGGTTCCGGCCCCGACTCCACACAAGGTCTTAGGCCCCGGCATCGACCGGAGAGGAATCCCGAGAGGCCCCTGAGGAAGTCGCATGGGGACTGGCCTTTCCTGAGGCCATCAGAGCGGGTCCCTGAGGTCCACGTCGTAAGTCGAGAGCACCTGCCGCAACTCGAGAAAATCCAGGAGGTTTTGCCCTCCAGGCGAGATGAGGCCCATTTCCGCTGAGGCTTCTCGAGGCTAATCACATCTAACCACTGGAACTTCCAAAGGGTCCTTCACACCCTTGCTGCAACTCAAGAAGTTCCCCGACATACCCGTCTCCACTCGAGAAGAAGCACGTGGGGTCCCGCACACATCCAGGGGAGCCCCGTTTCCGCCTCCTAGCTCGAGATGAGGGATCCTTTCCCTGTTTCGTAGGGAAAGAATTCCCGGCGTTCCCGTCGCATCTCAAGAGGAGCCGCTCTCCACAGGAGAGGCGAGAGGAACTCCAGGGTCGTGCCAATATTCCAAGAGACGCCCAGATGTGTCAGTCCATTACAGAGGAACCTGTTTTCCCTGCACTGCTTGACGTTCAAGCCGAGGATCGACTCCCACCACCTGTGCACGTGGGACAGCCCTGTTGGAAAGCCTCGTGGGAAAGCCTCGTGGGAAAGACTCGAGGGAAAACCATAGATCCTTTGATCCACGCGGCGGACTGCGTGACACTGCTGCTACCGCTCTGGAGGAAAGCGCAAGTGCATGCCCGCATTCAAGACGAGGACTGACTCCCCTGGGGAGACTCCAGGAGTACCCCAAGATCCATGTCAGCACTGGAGAGGAATCCTCAGGTTCCGGCCCCGACTCCACACAAAGGCTTAGGCCCCAGCATCGACGGGAGAGGAATCCCGAGAGGACCCGAGGAACTCGCATGGGGACTGGCCTTTCCTGAGGCCACCAGAGCGGGTCTCTGAGGTCCCCGTCGTAAGTCGAGAGCACCTGCCGCAACTCGAGAAAATCCAGGAGGTTTTGCCCTCCAGGCAAGATGAGGCCCATTTCCGCTGAGGCTTCTCGAGGCTAATCACATCTAACCACTGGAACTTCCAAAGGGTCCTTCACACCCTTGCAGCAACTAAAGAAGTTCCCCGACATACCCATCTCCACACGAGAGGAAGCACGAGGGTCCCGCACACATCCAGGGGAGCCCCGTTTCCGCCTCCTAGCTCGAGATGAGGGATCCTTTCCCCGTTTAGTAGGGAAAGAATTCCCGGCGTTTCCGTCGCATCTCAAGAGGAGGCGCTCTCCACAGGAAAGGCGAGAGGAACTCCAGGGTCGTGCCACCATTCCAAGAGTCCCCCAGATGTGTCAGTCCATGCAAGAGGAACCTGTTTTCCCTTCACTGCCTTGACGTTCAAGCCGAGGATCGACTCCCACCACGTGTGCACGTGGGACAGCCCTGTGGGAAAGCCTCGTGGGAAAGCCTCGTGGGAAAGACTCGAGGGAAAACCATAGATCCTTTGATCCACGCGGCGGACTGCGTGACACTGCTGCTACCGCTCTGGAGGAAAGCGCAAGTGCATGCCCGCATTCGAGACGAGGACTGACTCCCCTGGGGAGACTCGAGAATTACCCCAAGATCCATGTCAGCACTGGAGAGGAATCCTCAGGTTCCGGCCCCGACTCCACACAAGGTCTTAGGCCCCGGCATCGACGGGAGAGGAATCCCGAGAGGCCCCAGAGGAAGTCGCATGGGGACTGGCCTTTCCTGAGGCCAGCAGAGCGGGTCCCTGAGGTCCCCGTCGTAAGTCGAGAGCATCTGCCGCAACTCGAGAAAATCCAGGAGGTTTTGCCCTCCAGGCGAGATGAGGCCCATTTCCGCTGAGGCTTCTCGAGGCTAATCACATCTAACCACTGGAACTTCCAAAGGGTCCTTCACACCGTTGCAGCAACTAAAGAAGTTCCCCGACATACCCGTCTCCACCCGAGAGGAAGCACGAGGGTCCCGCACACATCCAGGGGAGCCCCGTTTCCGCCTCCTAGCTCGAGATGAGGGATCCTTTCCCTGTTTCGTAGGGAAAGAATTCCCGGCGTTCCCGTCGCATCTCAAGAGGAGCCGCTCTCCACAGGAGAGGCGAGAGGAACTCCAGGGTCGTGCCAATATTCCAAGAGACGCCCAGATGTGTCAGTCCATTACAGAGGAACCTGTTTTCCCTGCACTGCTTGACGTTCAAGCCGAGGATCGACTCCCACCACCTGTGCACGTGGGACAGCCCTGTTGGAAAGCCTCGTGGGAAAGCCTCGTGGGAAAGACTCGAGGGAAAACCATAGATCCTTTGATCCTCGCGGCGGACTGCGTGACACTGCTGCTACCGCTCTGGAGGAAAGCGCAAGTGCATGCCCGCATTCGAGACGAGGACTGACTCCCCTGGGGAGACTCCAGAATTACCCCAAGATCCATGTCAGCACTGGAGAGGAATCCTCAGGTTCCGGCCCCGACTCCACACAAGGTCTTAGGCCCCGGCATCGACGGGAGAGGAATCCCGAGAGGCCCCCGAGGAAGTCGCATGGGGACTGGCCTTTCCTGAGGCCACCAGAGCGGGTTCCCGAGGTCCCCGTCGTAAGTCGAGAGCACCTGCCGCAACTCGAGAAAATCCAGGAGGTTTTGCCCTCCAGGCGAGATGAGGCCCATTTCCGCTGAGGCTTCTCGAGGCTAATCACATCTAACCACTGGAACTTCCAAAGGGTCCTTCACACCCTTGCAGCAACTAAAGAAGTTCCCCGACATACCCGTCTCCACCCGAGAGGAAGCACGAGGGTCCCGCACACATCCAGGGGAGCCCCGTTTCCGCCTCCTAGCTCGAGATGAGGGATCCTTTCCCCGTTTCGTAGGGAAAGAATTCCCGGCGTTCCCGTCGCATCTCAAGAGAAGGCGCTCTCCACAGGAAAGGCGAGAGGAACTCCAGGGTCGTGCCACCATTCCAAGAGTCCCCCAGATGTGTCAGTCCATGCCAGAGGAACCTGTTTTCCCTTCACTGCCTTGACGTTCAAGACGAGGATCGACTCCCACCACGTGTGCACGTGGGACAGCCCTGTGGGAAAGCCTCGTGGGAAAGCCTCGTGGGAAAGACTCGAGGGAAAACCATAGATCCTTTGATCCACGCGGCGGACTGCAGGACACTGCTGCTACCGCTCTGGAGGAAAGCGCAAGTGCATGCCCGCATTCGAGACGAGGACTGACTCCCCTGGGGAGACTCAAGAAGTACCCCAAGATCCATGTCAGCACTGGAGAGGAATCCTCAGGTTCCGGCCCCGACTCCACACAAGGGCTTAGGCCCCAGCATCGACGGGAAAGGAATCCCGAGAGGACCCGAGGAACTCGCATGGGGACTGGCCTTTCCTGAGGCCACCAGAGCGGGTCTCTGAGGTCCACGTCGTAAGTCGAGAGCACCTGCCGCAACTCGAGAAAATCCAGGAGGTTTTGCCCTCCAGGCGAGATGAGGCCCATTTCCTCTGAGGCTTCTCGAGGCTAATCACATCTAACCACTGGAACTTCCAAAGGGTCCTTCACACCCTTGCAGCAACTAAAGAAGTTCCCCGACATACCCATCTCCACACGAGAGGAAGCACGAGGGTCCCGCACACATCCAGGGGAGCCCCGTTTCCGCCTCCTAGCTCGAGATGAGGGATCCTTTCCCCGTTTAGTAGGGAAAGAATTCCCGGCGTTCCCGTCGCATCTCAAGAGGAGGCGCTCTCCACAGGAAAGGCGAGAGGAACTCCAGGGTCGTGGCACCATTCCAAGAGACCCCCAGATGTGTCAGTCCATTCCAGAGGAACCTGTTTTTTCTGCACTGCCTTGACGTTCAAGCCGAGGATCGACTCCCACCACGTGTGCACGTGGGACAGCCCTGTGGGAAAGCCTCGTGGGAAAGCCCCGTGGGAAAGACTCGAGGGAAAACCATAGATCCTTTGATCCACGCGGCGGACTGCGTGACCCTGCTGCTACCGCTCTGGAGGAAAGCGCAAGTGCATGCCCGCATTCGAGACGAGGACTGACTCCGCTGGGGAGACTCCAGAAGTACCCCAAGATCCATGTCAGCACTGGAGAGGAATCCTCAGGTTCCGGACCCGACTCCACACAAGGTCTTCGGCCCCGGCATCGACGGGAGAGGAATCCTGAGAGGCCCCCGAGGACCTCGCATGGGGACTGGCCTTTCCTGAGGCGACCAGATCGGGTCCCTGAGGTCCTCGTCGTAAGTCGAGAACACCTGCCGCAACTCGAGAAAATCCAGGAGGTTTTGCCCTCCAGGCGAGATAAGGCCCATTTCCGCTGAGGCTTCTCGAGGCTAATCACGTCTAAATACTGGAACTTCCAACGGGTCCTTCACACCCTTGCTGCAACTCAAGAAGTTCCCTGACATACCCGTCTCCTCTCCAGAGGAAGCACGTGGGGTCCCGCACACATCCAGGGGAGCCCCGTTTCCGCCTCCTAGCTCGAGATGAGGGATCCTTTCCCTGTTTCGTAGGGAAAGAATTCCCGGCGTTCCCGTCGCATCTCAAGAGGAGGCGCTCTCCACAGGAAAGGCGAGAGGAACGCCAAGGTCGTTCCACCATTCCAAGAGTCCCCCAGATGTGTCAGTCCATTCCAGAGGAACCTGTTTTCCCTGCACTGCCTTGACGTTCAAGCCGAGGATCGACTCCCACCACGTGTGCACGTGGGACAGCCCTGTGGGAAAGCCTCGTGGGAAAGCCTCGTGGGAAAGACTCGAGGGAAAACCATAGATCCTTTGATCCACGCGGCGGACTGCGTGACACTGCTGCTACCGCTCTGGAGGAAAGCGCAAGTGCATGCTCGCATTCGAGACGAGGACTGACTCCCCTGGGGAGACACCAGAAGTACCCCAAGATCCATGTCAGCACTGGAGAGGAATCCTCAGGTTCCGGCCCCGACTCCACACAAGGTCTTAGGCCCCGGCATCGACGGGAGAGGAATCCCGAGAGGGCCCCGAGGAACTCGCATATGGACTAGCCTTTCCTGAGGCCACCAGAGCGGGTCCCTGAGGTCCCCGTCGTAAGTCGAGAGCACCTGCCGCAACTCGAGAAAATCCAGGAAGTTCTGCCCTCCAGGCCAGATGAGGCCGATTTCCGATGAGGCTTCTCGAGGCCAATCACATCTAACCACTGGAACTTCCAAAGGGTCCTTCACACCCTTGCTGCAACTCAAGAAGTTCCCCGACATACCCGTCTCCACTCGAGAGTAAGCACGTGGGGTCCCGCACACATCCAGGGGAGCCCCGTTTCCGCCTCCTAGCTCGAGATGAGGGATCCTTTCCCTGTTTCGTAGGGAAAGAATTCCCGGCGTTCCCGTCGCATCTCAAGAGGAGGCGCTCTCCACAGGAAAGGCGAGAGGAACTCCAGGGTCGTGCCACCATTGCAAGAGTCCCCCAGATGTGTCAGTCCATTCCAGAGGAACCTGTTTTCCCTGCACTGCCTTGACGTTCAAGCCGAGGATCCACTCCCACCACGTGTGCACGTGGGACAGCCCTGTGGGAGAGCCTCGTGGGAAAGCCTCGTGGGAAAGACTCGAGGGAAAACCATAGATCCTTTGATCCACGCGGCGGACTGCGTGACACTGCTGCTACCGCTCTGGAGGAAAGCACAAGTGCATGCCCGCATTCGAGACGAGGACTGACTCCCCTGGGGAGACTCCAGAAGTACCCCAAGATCCATGTCAGCACTGGAGAGGAATCCTCAGGTTCCGGCCCCGACTCCACACAAGGTCTTAGGCCCCGGCATCGACGGGAGAGGAATGCCGAGAGGCCCCCGAGGAACTCGCATGGGGACTGGCCTTTCCTGAGGCCACCAGAGCGGGTCCCTGTGGTCCCCGTCGTAAGTCGAGAGCACCTTTCGCAACTCGAGAAAATCCAGGAGGTTTTGCCCTCCAGGCGAGATGAGGCCCATTTCCGCTGAGGCTTCTCGAGTCGAATCACGTCTAACCGCTGGAACTTCCAAAGGGTCCTTCACACCATTGCTGCAACTCAAGAAGTTCCCCGACATACCCGTCTCCACTCGAGAGGAAGCACGTGGGGTCCCGCACCCATCCAGGGGAGCCCCGTTTCCGCCTCCTAGCTTGAGATGAGGGATCCTTTCCCTGTTTCGTAGGGAAAAAATTCCCGGCGTTCCCGTCGCATCTCAAGAGGAGGCGCTCTCCACAGGAAAGGCGAGAGGAACTCCAGGGTCGTGCCACCATTCCAAGAGTCCCCCAGATGTGTCAGTCCATTCCAGAGGAACCTGTTTTCCCTGCACTGCCTTGACGTTCAAGCCGAGGATCGACTCCCACCACGTGTGCACGTGAGACAGCCCTGTGGGAGAGCCTCGTGGGAAAGCCTCGTGGGAAAGACTCGAGGGAAAACCATAGATCCTTTGATCCACGCGGCGGACTGCGTGACACTGCTGCTACCGCTCTGGAGGAAAGCACAAGTGCATGCCCGCATTCGAGACGAGGACTGACTCCCCTGGGGAGACTCCAGAAGTACCCCAAGATCCATGTCAGCACTGGAGAGGAATCCTCAGGTTCCGGCCCCGACTCCACACAAGGTCTTAGGCCCCGGCATCGACGGGAGAGGAATGCCGAGAGGCCCCCGAGGAACTCGCATGGGGACTGGCCTTTCCTGAGGCCACCAGAGCGGGTCCCTGTGGTTCCCGTCGTAAGTCGAGAGCACCTTTCGCAACTCGAGAAAATCCAGGAGGTTTTGCCCTCCAGGCGAGATGAGGCCCATTTCCGCTGAGGCTTCTCGAGTCGAATCACGTCTAACCGCTGGAACTTCCAAAGGGTCCTTCACACCATTGCTGCAACTCAAGAAGTTCCCCGACATACCCGTCTCCACTCGAGAGGAAGCACGTGGGGTCCCGCACCCATCCAGGGGAGCCCCGTTTCCGCCTCCTAGCTTGAGATGAGGGATCCTTTCCCTGTTTCGTAGGGAAAAAATTCCCGGCGTTCCCGTCGCATCTCAAGAGGAGGCGCTCTCCACAGGAAAGGCGAGAGGAACTCCAGGGTCGTGCCACCATTCCAAGAGTCCCCCAGATGTGTCAGTCCATTCCAGAGGAACCTGTTTTCCCTGCACTGCCTTGACGTTCAAGCCGAGGATCGACTCCCACCACGTGTGCACGTGAGACAGCTCTGTGGGAAAGCCTCGTGGGAAAGCCTTGTGGGAAAGACTCGAGGGAAAACCATAGATCCTTTGATCCACGCGGCGGACTGCGTGACACAGCTGCTACAGCTCTGGAGGAAAGCGCAAGGGCATGCCCGCATTCGAGACGAGGACTGACTCCCCTGGGGAGACTCCAGAAGTACCCCAAGATCCATGTCAGCACTGGAGAGGAATCCTCAGGTTCCGGCCCCGACTCCACACAAGGTCTTCGGCGCCGGCATCGACGGGAGAGGAATCCCGAGAGGCCCCCGAGGAACTCGCATGGGGACTGGCCTTTCCTGAGGCCACCAGAGCGGGTCCCTGAGGTCCCCGGCGTAAGTCGAGAGCACCTGCCGCAACTCGAGAAAATCCAGGAGGTTTTGCCCTCCAGGCGAGATGAGGCCCATTTCCGCTGAGGCTTCTCGAGGCTAATCACGTCTAACCACTGGAACTTCCAAAGGGTCCTTCACACCCTTGCTGCAACTCAAGAAGTTCCCCGACATACCCGTCTCCACTCGAGAGGAAGCACGTGGGGTCCCGCACACATCCAGGGGAGCCCCGTTTCCGCCTCCTAGCTCGAGATGAGGGATCCTTTCCCTGTTTCGTAGGGAAAGAATTCCCGGCGTTCCCGTCGCATCTCAAGAGTTGTCGCTCTCCACAGGAAAGGCGAGAGGAACTCCAGGGTCGTGGCACCATTCCAAGAGACCCCCAGATGTGTTAGTCCATTCCAGAGGAACCTGTTTTCCCTGCACTGCCTGACGTTCAAGCCGAGGATCGACTCCCACCACGTGTGCACGTGGGACAGCCCTGTGGGAAAGCCTCGTGGGAAAGCCTCGTGGGAAAGACTCGAGGGAAAACCATAGATCCTTTGATCCAGAGCGGCGGACTGCGTGACACTGCTGCTACCGCTCTGGAGGAAAGCGCAAGTGCATGCCCGCATTCGAGACGAGGACTGACTCCCCTGGGGAGACTCCAGAAGTACCCCAATATCCATGTCAGCACTGGAGAGGAATCCTCAGGTTCCGGCCCCGACTCCACACAAGGTCTTAGGCCCCGGCAACGACGGGAGAGGAATGCCGAGAGGCCCCCGAGGAAATCGCATGGGGACTGGCCTTTCCTGAGGCCACCAGAGCGGGTCCCTGAGGTCCCCGTCGTAAGTCGAGAGCACCTGCCGCAACTCGAGAAAATCCAGGAGGTTTTGCCCTCCAGGCGAGATGAGGCCCATTTCCGCTGAGGCTTCTCGAGGCTAATCACATCTAACCACTGGAACTTCCAAAGGGTCCTTCACACCCTTGCTGCAACTCAAGAAGCTCCCCGACATACCCGTTTCCACTCGAGAGGAAGCACGTGGGGTCCTGCACACATCCAGGGGAGCCCCGTTTCCGCCTCCTAGCTCGAGATTAGGGATCCTTTCCCTGTTTCGTAGGGAAAGAATTCCCGGCGTTCCCGTCGCATCTCAAGAGGAGGTGCTCTCCACAGGAAAGGCGAGAGGAACTCCAGGGTCGTGCCACCATTCCAAGAGTCCCCCAGATTTGTCAGTCCATTCCAGAGGAACCTGTTTTCCCTGCACTGCCTTGACGTTCAAGCCGAGGATCGACTCCCACCACGTGTGCACGTGGGACAGCCCTGTGGGAAAGCCTCGTGGGAAAGCCTCGTGGGAAAGCCTCGAGGGAAAACCATAGATCCTTTGATCCACGCGGCGGACTGCGTGACACTGCTGCTACCGCTCTGGAGGAAAGCGCAAGTGCATGCCCGCATTCGAGACGAGGACTGACTCCCCCGGGGAGACTCCAGAAGTACCCCAAGATCCATGTCAGCACTGGAGAGGAATCCTCAGGTTCCGGCCCCGACTCCACACAAGGTCTTAGGCCCCGGCATCGACGGGAGAGGAATGCCGAGAGGCCCCCGAGGAACTCGCATGGGGACTGGCCTTTCCTGAGGCCACCAGAGCGGGTCCCTGTGGTCCCCGTCGTAAGTCGAGAGCCCCTGCCGCAACTCGAGAAAATCCAGGAGGTTTTGCCCTCCAGGCGAGATGAGGCCCATTTCCGCTGAGGCTTCTCGAGGCCAATCACGTCTAACCGCTGGAACTTCCAAAGGGTCCTTCACACCATTGCTGCAACTCAAGCAGTTCCGCGACATACCCGTCTCCACTCGAGAGGAAGCACGTGGGGTCCCGCACACATCCAGGGGAGCCCCGTTTCCGCCTCCTAGCTCGAGATGAGGGATCCTTTCCCCGTTTCGTAGGGAAAGAATTCCCGGCGTTCCCGTCGCATCTCAAGAGGAGGCGCTCTCCACAGGAAAGGCGAGAGGAACTCCAGGGTCGTGCCACCATTCCAAGAGTCCCCCAGATGTGTCAGTCCATTCCAGAGCAACCTGTTTTCCCTGCACTGCCTTGACGTTCAAGCCGAGGATCGACTCCCACCACGTGTGCACGTGAGACAGCCCTGTGGGAAAGCCTCGTGGGAAAGCCTCGTGGGAAAGACTCGAGGGAAAACCATAGATCCTTTGATCCACGCGGCGTACTGCGTGACACTGCTGCTACCGCTCTGGAGGAAAGCGCAATTGCATGCCCGCATTCGAGACGAGGACTGACTCCCCTGGGGAGACTCCAGAAGTACCCCAAGATCAATGTCAACACTGGAGAGGAATCCTCAGGTTCCGGCCTCGACTCCACAGAAGGTCTTAGGCTCCGGCATCGACGGGAGAGGAATCCCGAGAGGCCCACGAGGAACTCGCATGGGGACTGGCCTTTCCTGAGGCCACCAGAGCGGGTCCCTGAGGTCCCCGTCGTAAGTCGAGAGCACCTGCCGCAACTCGAGAAAATCCAGGAGGTTTTGCCCTCCAGGCGAGATGAGGCCCATTTCCGCTTAGGCTTCTCGAGGCCAATCACATCTAACCACTGGAACTTCCAAAGGGTCCTTCACACCCTTGCTGCAACTCAAGAAGTTCCCCGACATACCCGTCTTCACTCGATAGGAAGCACGTGGTGTCCCGCACACATCCAGGGGAGCCCCGTTTCCGCCTCCTAGCTCGAGATGAGTGATCCTTTCCCTGTTTCGTAGGGAAAGAATTCCCGGCGTTCCCGTCGCATCTCAAGAGGATGCGCTCTCCACAGAAAAGGCGAGAGGAACTCCAGGGTCGTGCCACCATTCCAAAAGTGCCCCAGATGTGTCAGTCCATTCCAGAGGAACCTGTTTTCCCTGCACTGCCTTGACGTTCAATCCGAGGATCCACTCCCACCACGTGTGCACGTGGGACAGCCCTGTGGGAAAGCCTCGTGGGAAAGCCTCGTGGGAAAACTCGAGGGAAAACAATAGATCCTTTGATCCACGCGGCGGATTGCGTGACACTGCTGCTACCGCTCTGGAGGAAAGCGCAAGTGCATGCCCGCATTCGAGACGAGGACTGACTCCCCTGTGGAGACTCCAGAAGTACCCCAAGATCCATGTCAGCACTGGAGAGGAATCCTCAGGTTCCGGCCCCGACTCCACACAAGGTGTTCGGCCCCGGCACCGACGGGAGAGGAATGCCGAGAGGCCCCCGAGGAACTCGCATGGGGACTGGCCTTTCCTGAGTCCACCAGAGCTGGTCCCTGAGGTCCCCGTCGAAAGTCGAGAGCACCTGCCGCAACTCGAGAAAATCCAGGAGGTTTTGCCCTCCAGGCGAGATGAGGCCCATTTCCGCTGAGGCTTCTCGAGGCTAATCACATCTAACCACTGGAACTTCCAAAGGGTCCTTCACACCCTTGCTGCAACTCAAGAAGTTCCCCGACATACCAGTCTCCACTCGAGAGGAAGCAAGTGGGGTCCCGCACACATCGAGGGGAGCCCGGTTTCCGCCTCCTAGCTCGAGATGAGGGATCCTTTCCCTGTTTCGTAGGGAAAGAATTCCCGGCGTTCCCGTCGCATCTCAAGAGGAGGTGCTCTCCACAGGAAAGGCGAGAGGACTCCAGGGTCGTGCCACCATCCAAAGTGACCCCAGATATGTCAGTCCATTCCAGAGGAACCTGTTTTCCCTGCACTGCCTTGACGTTCAAGCCGAGGATCGAGTCCCACCACGTGTGCACGTGGGACAGCCCTGTGGAAAGCCTTGTGGGACAGCCTCGTGGGAAAGACTCGAGGGAAAACCATAGATCCTTTGATCCACGCGTCGGACTGCGTGACACTGCTGCTACCGCTCTGGAGGAAAGCGCAAGTGCATGCCCGCATTCGAGACGAGGACTGACTCCCCTGGGGAGACTCCAGAAGTACCCCAAGATCCATGTCAGCACTGGAGAGGAATCCTCAGGTTCCAGCCCCGACTCCACACAAGGTCTTAGGCCCCGGCATCGACGGGAGAGGAATCCCGAGAGGCCCCCGAGGAAGTCGCATGGGGACTGGCCTTTCCTGAGGCCACCAGAGCGGGTCCCTGAGGTCCCCGTCGTAAGTCGAGAGCACCTGCCGCAACTCGAGAAAATCCAGGAGGTTTTGCCCTCCAGGCGAGATGAGGCCCCTTTCCGCTGTGTCTTCTCGAGGCTAATCACGTCTAACCACTGGAGCTTCCAAAGGGTCCTTCACACCCTTGCTGCAACTCCAGAAGTTCCCCGACATACCCGTCTCCACTAGAGAGGAAGCACGTGGGGTCCCGCACACATCCAGGGGATCCCCGTTTCTGCCTCCTAGCTCGAGATGAGGGATCCTTTCCCTGTTTCGTAGGGAAAGAATTCCCGGCGTTCCCGTCGCATCTCAAGAGGAGGCGCTCTCCACAGGAAAGGCGAGAGGAACTCCAGGGTCGTGCCACCATTCCAAGAGTCCCCCAGATGTGTCAGTCCATTCCAGAGGAACCTGTTTTCCCTGCACTGCCATGACGTTCAAGCCGAGGATCGACTCCCACCACGTGTGCACGTGGGAAAGCCCTGAGGGAAAGCCTCGTGGGAAAGCCTCGTGGGAAAGACTCGAGGGAAAACCATAGATCCTTTGATCCACGCGGCGGACTGCGTGACACTGCTGCTACCGCTCTGGAGGAAAGCGCAAGTGCATGCCCGCATTCGAGACGAGGACTGACTCCCCTGGGGAGACTCCAGAAGTAGCCCAATATCCATGTCAACACTGGAGAGGAATCCTCAGGTTCCGGCCCCGACTCCACACAAGGTCTTAGGCCCCGGCATCGACGGGAGAGGAATCCCCAGAGGCCCCCGAGGAACTCGCATGGGGACTGGCATTTCCTGAGGCCACCAGAGCGGGTCCCTGAGATCCCCGTCGTAAGTCGAGAGCACCTGCCGCAACTCGAGAAAATCCAGGAGGTTTTGCCCTCAAGGCGAGATGAGGCCCATTTCCGCTGAGGCTTCTGCAGGCTAATCACGTGTAACCAGTGGAACTTCCAAAGGGTCCTTCACACCCTTGCTGCAACTCAAGAAGTTCCCCGACATACCCGTCTCCACTCGAGAGGAAGCACGTGGGGTCCCGAACACATCCAGGGGAGCCCCGTTTCCGCCCCCTAGCTCGAGATGAGGGATCCTTTCCCTGTTTCGTAAGGAAAGAATTCCCGGCGTTCCCGTCGCATCTCAAGAGGAGGCGCTCTCCACAGGAAAGGCGAGAGGAACTCCAGGGTCGTGCCACCATTCCAAGATTCCCCCAGATGTGTCAGTCCATTCCAGAGGAACCTGTTTTCCCTGCACTGCCTTGACGTTCAAGCCGAGGATCGACTCCCACCACGTGTGCACGTGGGACAGCCCTGTGGGAAAGCCTCGTGGGAAAGCCTCGTGGGAAAGACTCGAGGGAAAACCATAGATCCTTTGATCCACGCGGCGGACTGCGTGACACTGCTGCTACCGCTCTGGAGAAAAGCGCAAGTGCATGCCCGCATTCGAGACGAGGACTGACTCCCCTGGGGAGACTCCAGAAGTAGCCCAAGATCCATGTCAGCACTGGAGAGGAATCGTCAGGTTCCGGTCCCGACTCCACACAAGGTCTTGGCCCCGGCATCGACGGGAGAGGAATCCCGAGAGGCCCCCGAGGAACTCGCATGGGGACTGGCCTTTCCTGAGGCCACCAGAGCGGGTCCCTGAGGTCCTCGTCATAAGTCGAGAGCACCTGGCGCAACTCGAGAAAATCCAGGAGGTTTTGCCCTCCAGGCAAGATGAGGCCCATTTCCGCTGAGGCTTCTCGAGGCTAATCACATCTAACCACTGGAACTTCCAAAGGGTCCTTCACACCCTTGCTGCAACTCAAGAAGTTCCCCTACATACCCGTCTCCACTCGAGAGGAAGCACAAGGGTCCCTCACACATCCAGGGGAGCCCCGTTTCCGCCTCCCACCTCGAGATGAGGGATCCTTTCCCTGTTTCGTAGGGAAAGAATTCCCGGCGTTCCCGTCGCATCTCAAGAGGAGGCGCTCTCCACAGGAAAGGCGAGAGGAACTCCAGGGTCGTGCCACCATTCCAAGAGTCCCCCAGATGTGTCAGTTCATTCCAGAGGAACCTGTTTGCCCTGCACTGCCTTGACGTTCAAGCCGAGGATCGACTCCCACCACGTGTGCACGTGGGACAGCCCTGTGGGAAAGCCTCGTGGGAAAGCCTCGTGGGAAAGACTCGAGGGAAAACCATAGATCCTTTGATGCACGGGGCGGACTGCGAGACACTGCTGCTACAGGTCTGGAGGAAAGCGCAAGTGCATGCCCGCATTCGAAACGAGGACTGACTCCCCTGGGGAGACTCTAGAAGTACCCCAAGATCCATGTCAGCACTGGAGAATAATCCTCACTTTCGGAACCCGAATCCACACAAGGTCTTAGGCCCCGGCATCGACGGGAGAGGAATCCCTAAGGGCCCCCTAGGAACTCGCATGGGGACTGGCCTTTCCTTAGGCCACCAGAGCGGGTCCCTGAGGTCCCCGTCGTAAGTCGAGAGCACCTGCCGCAACTCGAGAAAATCCATGAGTTTTTGCCCTCCAGGCGAGATGAGGCCCATTTCCGCTGAGGCTTCTCGAGGCTAATCACATCTAACCACTGGAACTTCCAAAGGGTCCTTCACACCCTTGCTGCAACTCAAGAAGTTCCCCGCCATAACCGTCTCCACTCGAGAGGAAGCACGAGGGTCCCTCACACATCCAGGGGAGCCCCGTTTCCGCCTCCTAGCTCGAGATGAGGGATCCTTTCCCTGTTTCATAGGGAAAGAATTCCCGGCGTTCCCGTCGCATCTCAAGAGGAGGCGCTCTCCAAAGGAAAGGCGAGAGGAACTCCAGGGTCGTGCCACCATTCCAAGAGTCCCCCAGATGTGTCAGTCCATTCCAGAGGAACCTGTTTTCCCTGCACTGCCTTGACGTTCAAGCCGAGGATCGACTCCCACCACGTGTGCACGTGGGACAGCCCTGTGGGAAAGCCTCGTGGGAAAGCCTCGTGGGAAAGTCTCGAGAGAAAACCATAGATCCTTTGATCCACGCGGCGGACTGCGTGACACTGCTGCTACCGCTCTGGAGGAAAGTGCAAGTGCATGCCCCCATTCGAGATGAGGACTGACTCCCCTGGGGAGACTCCAGAATTACCCCATGATCCATGTCAGCACTGGAGAGGAATCCTCAGGTTCCGGCCCCGACTCCACACAAGGTCTTAGGACCCGGCATCGACGGGAGAGGAATCCCGAGTGGCCCCCGTAGAACTCGCATGGGGACTGGGCTTTCCTGAGGCCACCAGAGCGGGTCCCTGAGGTCCACGTCATAAGTAGAGAGCACCTGCCGCAACTCGAGAAAATCCAGGAGGTTTTGACCTCCAGGCGAGATGAGGCTCATTTCCACTGAGGCTTCTCGAGGCTAATCACATCTAACCGCTGGAATTTCCAAAGGGTCCTTCACACCCTCGCTGCAACTCAAGAAGTTCCCCGACATACCCGTCTCCCCTCGAGAGGAAGCACAAGGTTCC
This sequence comes from Ovis canadensis, assembly GCF_042477335.2. Lineage (NCBI taxonomy): Eukaryota > Metazoa > Chordata > Mammalia > Artiodactyla > Bovidae > Ovis > Ovis canadensis. The sequence continues at coordinate 7,411,744 of NC_091261.1, read as the reverse complement.
CGCACACATCCAGGGGAGCACCGTTTCCGCCTCCCAGCTCGATATGAGGGATCCTTTCCCTGTTTCATAGGGAAAGAATTCCCGGCGTTCCCGTCGCATCTCAAGAGGAGGCGCTCTCCACAGGAAAGGCGAGAGGAACTGCAGGGTCGTGCCACCATTCCAAGAGTCCCCCAGATGTGTCAGTCCATTCCAGAGGAACCTGTTTTCCCTGCACTGCCTTGACGTTCAAGCCGAGGATCGACTCCCACCACGTGTGCACGTGGGACAGCCCTGTGGGAAAGCCTCGTGGGAAAGCCTCGTGGGTAAGACTCGAGGGAAAACCATAGATCCTTTGATCCACGCGGAGGACTGCGGAACACTGCTGCTACCGCTCTGGAGGAAAGGGCAGTGCATGCCCGCATTCGAGACGAGGACTGACTCCCCTGGGGAGATTCCAGAAGTACCCCAAATCCATGTCAGCACTGGAGAGGAATCCTCAGGTTCCGGCCCCGAGCCCACACAAGGTCTTAGGCCCCGGCATCGACGGGAGAGGAATCCCGAGAGGCCCCCGAAGAACTCGCATGGGGACTGGCCTTTCCTGAGGCCACCAGAGCGGGTCCATGAGGTCCTCGTCGTAAGTCGAGAGCACCTGCCGCAACTCGCGAGAATCCAGGAGGTTTTGCCCTCCAGGCGAGATGAGGCCCATTTCCGCTGAGGCTTCTCGAGGCTAATCAAGTCTAAATACTGGAACTTCCAACGGGTCCTTCACACCCTTGCTGCGACTCAAGAAGTTCCCCGACATACCCGTCTCCACTCGAGAGGAAGCACGTGGGGTCCCGCTCACATCCAGGGGAGCACCGTTTCCGCCTCCTAGCTCGAGATGAGGTATCCTTTCCCTGTTTCGTAGGGAAAGAATTCCCGGCGTTCCCGTTGCATCTCAAGAGGAGGAGCTCTGCACAGGAAAGGCGAGAGGAACTCCAGGGTCGTGCCACCATTCCAAGAGTCCCCCAGATGTGTCAGTCCATTCCAGAGGAACCTGTTTTCCCTGCACTGCCTTGACGTTCAAGCCGAGGATCGACTCCCACCACGTGTGCACGTGGAACAGCCCTGTGGGAAAGCCTCGTGGGAAAGCCTCGTGGGAAAGACTCGAGGGAAAAACATAGATCCTTTGATCCACGCGGCGGACTGTGTGACACTGCTGCTACCGCTCTGGAGGAAAGCGCAAGTGCATGCCCGCATTCGAGACGAGGACTGACTCCCCTGGGGAGACTCCAGAAGTACCCCAAGATCCATGTCAGCACTGGAGAGGAATCCTCAGGTTCCGGTCCCGACTCCACACAAGGTCTTCGGCCCCGGCATCGACGGGAGAGGAATCCCGAGAGGCCCCCGAGGAACTCGCAAGGGGACTGGCCTTTCCTGAGGCCACCAGAGCGGGTACCTGAGGTCCTCGTCATAAGTCGAGAGCACCTGGCGCAACTCGAGAAAATCCAGGAGGTTTTGCCCTCCAGGCGAGATGAGGCCCATTTCCGCTGAGGCTTCTCGAGGCTAATCACGTCTAAATACTGGAACTTCCAACGGGTCCTTCACAACCTTGCTGCGACTCAAGAAGTTCCCCGACATACCGGTCTCCACTCCAGAGGAAGCACGTGGGGTCCCGCACACATCCAGGGGTGCACCGTTTCCACCTCCTAGCTCGAGATGAGGGATCCTTTCTCTGTTTCGTAGGGAAAGAATTCCCGGCGTTCCCGTCGCATCTCAAGAGGAGGCGCTCTCCACAGGAAAGGCGAGAGGAACTCCAGGGTCGTGCCACCATTCCAAGAGTCCCCCAGATGTGTCAGTCCATTCCAGAGGAACCTGTTTTCCCTGCACTGCCTTGACGTTCAAGCCGAGGATCCACTCCCACCACGTGTGCACGTGGGACAGCCCTGTGGGAAAGCCTCGTGGGAAAGCCTCGTGGGAAAGACTCGAGGGAAAACCATAGATCCTTTGATCCACGCGGCGGACTGCGGGACACTGCTGCTACCGCTCTGGAGGAAAGCGCAAGTGCAGGCCCGCATTCGAGACGAGGACTGACTCCCCTGGGGAGACTCCAGAAGTACCCCAAGATCCATGTCAGCACTGGAGAGGGATCCTCAGGTTCCGGCCCCGACTCCACACAAGGTCTTAGGCCCCGGCATCGACGGGAGAGGAATCCCGAGAGGCCCCCGAGGAACTCGCATGGGGACTGGCCTTTCCTGAGGCCACCAGAGCGGGTCCCTGAGGTCCCCGTCGTATGTCGAGAGCACCTGCCGCAACTGGAGAAAATCCAGGAGGTTTTGCCCTCCAGGCGAGATGAGGCCCATTTCCGCTGAGGCTTCTCGAGGCTAATCACGTCTAACCACTGGAACTTCCAAAGGGTCCTTCACACCCTTGCTGCAACTCAAGAAGTTCCCCGACATACCCGTCTCCACTCGAGAGGAAGCACGTGGGGTCCCGCACACATCCAGGGGAGCCCCGTTTCCGCCTCCTAGCTCGAGATGAGGGATCCTTTCCCTGTTTCGTAGGGAAAGAATTCCCGGCGTTCCCGTCGCATCTCAAGAGGAGGCGCTCTCCACAGGAAAGGCGAGAGGAACTCCAGGGTCGTGCCACCATACCAAGAGTCCCCCAGATGTGTCAGTCCATTCCAGAGGAACCTGTTTTCCCTGCACTGCCTTGACGTTCAAGCCGAGGATCCACTCCCACCACGTGTGCACGTGGGACAGCCCTGTGGGAAAACCTCGTGGGAAAGCCTCGTGGGAAAGACTCGAGGGAAAACCATAGATCTTTGATCCACTCGGCGGACTGCGTGACACTGCTGCTACCGCTCTGGAGGAAAGCGCAAGTGCATGCCCGCATTCGAGACGAGGACTGACTCCCCTGGGGAGACTCCAGAAGTACCCCAAGATCCATGTCAGCACTGGAGAGGAATCCTCAGGTTCCGGCCCCGACTCCACACAAGGTCTTAGGCCCTGGCGTCGACGGGAGAGGAATGCCGAGAGGCCCCCGAGGAACTCGCATGGGGACTGGCCTTTCCTGAGGCCACCAGAGCGGGTCCCTGAGGTCCCCGTCGTAAGTCGAGAGCACCTGCCGCAACTGGAGAAAATCCAGGAGGTTTTGCCCTCCAGGCGAGATGAGGCCCATTTCCGCTGAGGCTTCTCGAGGCTAATCACGTCTAACAACTGGAACTTCCAAAGGGTCCTTCACACCCTTGCTGCAACTCAAGAAGTTCCCCGACATACCCGTCTCCACTCGAGAGGAAGCACGTGGGGTCCCGCACACATCCAGGGGAGCCCCGTTTCCGCCTCCTAGCTCGAGATGAGGGATCCTTTCCCTGTTTCGTAGGGAAAGAATTCCCGGCGTTCCCGTCGCATCTCAAGAGGAGGCGCTCTCCACAGGAAAGGCGAGAGGAACTCCAGGGTCGTGGCACCATTCCAAGAGACCCCCAGATGTGTCAGTCCATTCCAGAGGAACCTGTTTTCCCTGCACTGCATTGACGTTCAAGCCGAGGATCGACTCCCACCACGTGTGCACGTGGGAGAGCCCTGTGGGAAAGCCTCGTGGGAAAGCCTCCTGGGAAAGACTCGAGGGAAAACCATAGATCCTTTCATCCACGCGGTGGACTGCGTGACACTGCTGCTACCGCTCTGGAGGAAAGCGCAAGTGCAATCCCGCATTCGAGACGAGGACTGACTCCCCTGGGGAGACTCCAGAAGTACCCCAAGATCCTTGTCAGCACTGGAGAGGAATCCTCAGGTTCCGGCCCCGACTCCACACAAGTTCTTAGGCCCCAGCATCGACGGGAGAGGAATCCCGAGAGGACCCGAGGAACTCGCATGGGGACTGGCCTTTCCTGAGGCCATCAGAGCGTGTCTCTGAGGTCCCCGTCGTAAGTCGAGAGTACCTGCCGCAACTCGAGAAAATCCAGGAGGTTTTGCTCTCCAGGCGAGATGAGGCCCATTTCCGCTGAGGCTTCTCGGGGCTAATCACTTCTAACCACTGGAACTTCCAAAGGGTCCTTCACACCCTTGCTGCAACTCAAGAAGTTCCCCGACATACCCGTCTCCAATCGAGAGGAAGCACGTGGGGTCCCGCACACATCCAGGGGAGACCCGTTTCCGCCTCCTAGCTCGAGATGAGGGATCCTTTCCCTGTTTCGGAGGGATAGAATTCCCGGCGTTCCCGTCGCATCTCAAGAGGAGGCGCTCTCCACAGGAGAGGCGAGAGGAACTCCAGGGTTGTGCCACCATTCCAAGAGACGCCCAGATGTGTCAGTCCATTACAGAGGAACGTGTTTTCCCTGCACTGCCTTGACGTTCAAGCCGAGGATCGACTCCCACCACCTGTGCACGTGGGACAGCACTGTGGGAAAGCCTCGTGGGAAAGCCTCGTGGGAAAGACTCGAGGGAAAACCATAGATCCTTTGATCCACGCGGCGGACTGCGTGACACTGCTGCTACCGCTCTAGAGGATAGCGCAAGTGCATGCCCGCATTCGAGACGAGGACTGACTCCCCTGGGGAGACTCCAGAAGTACCCCAAGATCCATGTCAGCACTGGAGAGGAATCCTCAGGTTCCGGCCCCGACTCCACACAAGGTCTTAGGCCCCGGCATCGACGGGAGAGTAATCCCGAGAGATCCCCGAGGAATTCGCATGGGGACTGGCCTTTCCTGAGGCCACCAGAGCGGGTCCCTGAGGTCCCGGTCGTAAGTCGAGAGCACCTGCCGCAACTCGAGAAAATCCAGGAGGTTTTGCCCTCCAGGCGAGATGAGGCGCATTTCCGCTGAGGCTTCTCGAGGCTAATCACATCTAAACACTGGAACTTCCAAAGGGTCCTTCACACCCTTGCTGCAACTCAAGAAGTTCCCCGACATATCCGTCTCCACTCGAGAGGAAGCACGAGGGTCTCGCACACATCCAGGGGAGCCCCGTTTCCGCCTCCTAGCTCGAGATGAGGGATCCTTTCCCTGTTTCGTAGGGAAAGAATTCCCGGCGTTCCCGTCGCATCTCAAGAGGAGGAGCTCTCCACAGGAAAGGCGAGAGGACTCCAGCGTCGTGCCACCATCCAAAGTGTCCCCCAGATATGTCAGTCCATTCCAGAGGAACCTGTTTTCCCTGCACTGCCTTGACGTTCAAGCCGAGGATCGACTCCCACCACGTGTGCACGTGGGACAGCCCTGTGGGAAGGCCTCGTGGGAAAGCCTCGTGGGAAAGACTCGAGGGAAAACCATAGATCCATTGATGAACGCGGCGGACTGCTTGACACTGCTGCTACCGCTCTGGAGGATAGCGCAAGTGCATGGCCGCATTCGAGACGAGGACTGACTCCCCTGGGGAGACTCCAGAAGTACCCCAAGATCCATGTCAGCACTGGAGAGGAATCCTCAGGTTCCGGCCCCGACTCCACACAAGGTCTTCGGCCCCGGCATCGACGGGAGAGAATCCCGAGAGGCCCCCGAGGAACTCGCATGGGGACTGGCCTTTCCTGAGGCCACCAGAGCGGGTCCCTGAGGTCCCCGTCGTAAGTCGAGAGCACCTGCCGCAACTCGAGAAAATCCAGGAGGTTTTGCCCTCCAGGCGAGATGAGGCCCATTTCCGCTGAGGCTTCTCGAGGCCAATCACATCTAACCACTGGAACTTCCAAAGGGTCCTTCACACCCTTGCTGCAACTCAAGAAGTTCCCCGACATACCCGTCTCCACTCGAGAGGAAGCACGTGGGGTCCCGCAAACATCCAGGGGAGCCCCATTTCCGCCTCCTAGCTCGAGATGAGGGATCCTTTCCCTGTTTCGTAGGGAAAGAATTCCCGGTGTTCCCGTCGCATCTCAAGAGGAGGCGCTCTCCACAGGAAAGGCGAGAGGAACTCCAGGGTCGTGCCACCATTCCAAGAGTCCCCCAGATGTGTCAGTCCATTCCAGAGGAACCTGTTTTCCCTGCACTGCCTTGACGTTCAAGCCGAGGATCGACTCCCACCACGTGTGCACGTGGGACAGCCCTGTGGGAAAGCCTCGTGAGAAAGCTTCGTGGGAAAGACACGAGGGAAAACAATAGATCCTTTGATCCACGCGGCGGACTGCGTGACACTGCTGCTACCGCTCTGGAGGAAAGCACAAGTGCATGCCCGCATTCGAGACGAGGACTGACTCCCCTGGGGAGACTCCAGAAGTACCCCAAGATCCATGTCAGCACTGGAGAGGAATCCTCAGGTTCCGGCCCCGACTCCACACAAGGTCTTAGGCCCCGGCATTGACGGGAGAGGAATGCCGAGAGGCCCCCGAGGAACTCGCATTGGGACTGGCCTTTCCTGAGGCCACCAGAGCGGGTCCCTGAGGTCCCCGTCGTAAGTCGAGAGCACCTGCCGCAACTCGAGAAAATCTAGGAGGTTTTGCCCTCCAGGCGAGATGAGGCCCATTTCCGCTGAGGCTTCTCGAGGCCAATCACATCTAACCACTGGAACTTCCAAAGGGTCCTTCACACCCTTGCTGCAACTCAAGAAGTTCCCCGACATACCCGTCTCCACTCGAGAGGAAGCACGTGGTGTCCCGCACACATCCAGGGGAGCCCCGTTTCCGCCTCCTAGCTCGAGATGAGTGATCCTTTCCCTGTTTCGTAGGGAAAGAATTCCCGGCGTTCCCGTCGCATCTCAAGAGGAGGCGCTCTCCACAGGAAAGGCGAGAGGAACTCCAGGGTCGTGCCACCATTCCAAGAGACGCCCAGATGTGTCAGTCCATTCCAGAGGAACCTGTTTTCCCTGCACTGCCTTGACGTTCAAGCCGAGGATCGAGTCCCACCACGTGTGCACGTGGGACAGCCCTGTGGAAAGCCTCGTGGGAAAGCCTCGTGGGAAAGACTCGAGGGAAAACCATAGATCCTTTGATCCACGCGGCGGACTGCGTGACAGTGCTGCTACCGCTCTGGAGGAAAGCGCAAGTGCATGCCCGCATTCGAGACGAGGACTGACTCCCCTGGGGAGACTCCAGAAGTACCCCAAGATCCATGTCAGCACTGGAGAGGAATCCTCAGGTTCCGGCCCCGACTCCACACAAGGTCTTAGGCCCCGGCATCGACGGGAGAGGAATCCCGAGAGGCCCCCGTGGAACTCGCATGGGGACTGGCCTTTCCTGAGGCCACCAGAGCGGGTCCCTGAGTTCCCCATCGTAAGTCGAGAGCACCTGCTGCAACTCGAGAAAATCCAGGAGGTTTTGCCCTCCAGGCGAGATGAGGCCCATTTCCGCTGAGGCTTCTCGAGGCTAATCACATCTAACCACTGGAACTTCCAAAGGGTCCTTCACACCCTTGCTGCAACTCAAGCAGTTCCGCGACATACCCGTCTCCACTCGAGAGGAATCACGTGGGGTCCCGCAAACATCCAGGGGAGCCCCGTTTCCGCCTCCTTGCTCGAGATGAGGGATCCTTTCCCTGTTTCGTAGGGAAAGAATTCCCGGCGTTCCCGTCGCATCTCAAGAGGAGGCGCTCTCCACAGGAAAGGCGAGAGGAACTCCAGGGTCGTGATACCATTCCAAGAGTCCCCCAGATGTGTCAGTCCATTCCAGAGGAACCTGTTTGCCCTGCACTGCCTTGACGTTCAAGCCGAGGATCGACTCCCACCACGTTTGCACGTTAGATAGCCCTGTGGGAAAGCCTCGTGGGAAAGCCTCGTGGGAAAGACTGGAGGGAAAACCATAGATCCTTTGATGTACGCGGCGGACTGCTTGACACTGCTGCTACAGCTCTGGAGGAAAGCGCAAGTGCATGCCCGCATTCGAGACGAGGACTGACTCCCCTGGGGAGACTCTAGAAGTACCACAAGATCCATGTCAGCACTGGAGAGGAATCCTCACTTTCGGAACCCGAATCCAGACAAGGTCTTAGGCCCCGGCATCGACGGGAGAGGAATCCCTAAGGGCCCCCTAGGAACTCGCATGGGCACTGGCCTTTCCTGAGGCCACCAGAGCGGGTCCCTGAGGTCCCCGTCGTAAGTCGAGAGCACCTGCCGCAACTCGAGAAAATCCAGGAGGTTTTGCCCTCCAGGCGAGATGAGGCCCATTTCCGCTGAGGCTTCTCGAGGCTAATCACGTCGAACCACTGGAACTTCCAAAGGGTCCTTCACACCCTTGCTGCAACTCAAGAAGTTCCCCAACATACCCGTCTCCACTCGAGAGTAAGCACGTGGGGTCCCGCACACATCCAGGGGAGCCCGGTTTCAGCCTCCTAGCTCGAGATGAGGGATCCTTTCCCTGTTTCGTAGGGAAAGAATTCCCGGCGTTCCCGTCGCATCTCAAGAGGAGGCGCTCTCCACAGGAAAGGCGAGAGGACTCCAGGGTCGTGCCACCATCCAAAGTGTCCCCCAGATATGTCAGTCCATTCCAGAGGAACCAGTTTTCCCTGCACTGCCTTGACGTTCAAGCCGAGGATCGACTCCCAGCACGTGTGCACGTGGGACAGCCTGTGGGAAGGCCTCGTGGGAAAGCCTCGTGGGAAAGACTCGAGGGAAAACCATAGATCCTTTGATGCACGCGGCGGACTGCTTGACACTGCTGCTACCGCTCTGGAGGATAGCGCAAGTGCATGCCCGCATTCCAGACGAGCACTGACTCCCCTGGGGAGACTCCAGAAGAACCCCAAGATCCATGTAAGCACTGGAGAGGAATCCTCAGGTTCCGGCCCCGAATCCACACAAGATCTAAGGCCCCGGCATCGACGGGAGAGGAATCCCGAGAGGCCCCCGAGGAACTCGCATGGGGACTGGCCTTTCCTGAGGCCACCAGAGCGGGTCCCTGAGGTCCCCGTCGTAAGTCGAGAGCACCTGCCGCAACTGGAGAAAATCCAGGAGGTTTTGCCCTCCAGGCGAGATGAGGCCCATTTCCGCTGAGGCTTCTCGAGGCTAATCACGTCTAACCACTGGAACTTCCAAAGGGTGCTTCACACCCTTGCTGCAACTCAAGAAGTTCCCCGACATACCCGTCTCCACTCGAGAGGAAGCACGTGGGGTCCCGCACACATCCAGGGGAGCCCCGTTTCAGCCTCCTAGCTCGAGATGAGGGATCCTTTCCCTGTTTCGTAGGGAAAGAATTCCCGGCGTTCCCGTCACATCTCAAGAGGTGGCGCTCTCCACAGGAAAGGCGAGAGGAACTCCACGGTCGTGGCACCATTCCAAGAGACCCCCAGATGTGTCAGTCCATTCCAGAGGAACCTGTTTTCCCTGCACTGCCTTGACGTTCAAGCCGAGGATCGACTCCCACCACGTGTGCACGTGGGACAGCCCTGTGGGAAAGCCTCGTGGGAAAGCCTCGTGGGAAAGACTCGATGGAAAATCATAGATCCTTTGATCCACGCGGCGGACTGCGGGACACTGCTGCTACCGCTCTGGAGGAAAGCGCAAGTGCATGCCCGCATTCGAGACGAGGACTGACTCCCCTGGGGAGACTCCAGAAGTACCCCAAGATCAATGTCAACACTGGAGAGGAATCCTCAGGTTCCGGCCCCGACTCCACACAAGGTCTTAGGCTCCGGCATCGACGGGAGAGGAATCCCGAGAGGCCCCCGAGGAACTCGCATGGGGACTGGCCTTTCCTGAGACCACCAGAGCGGGTCCCTGAGGTCCCCGTCGTAAGTCGAGAACACCTGCCGTAACTCGAGAAAATCCAGGAGGTTTTGCCCTCCAGGCCAGATGAGGCCCATTTCTGCTGAGGTTTCTCGAGGCCAATCACATCTAACCACTGGAACTTCCAAAGGGTCCTTCACACCCTTGCTGCAACTCGAGAAGTTCCCCGACATACCAGTCTCCACTCGATAGGAACCACGTGGTGTCCCGCACACATCCAGGGGAGCCCCGTTTCCGCCTCCCAGCTCGAGATGAGTGATCCTTTCCCTGTTTCGTAGGGAAAGAATTCCCGGCGTTCCCGTCGCATCTCAAGAGGAGGCGCTCTCCACAGGAAAGGCGAGAGGAACTCCAGGGTCGTGCCACCATTCCAAGAGTGCCCCAGATGTGTCAGTCCATTCCAGAGGAACCTGTTTTCCCTGCACTGCCTTGACGTTCAAGCCGAGGATCGACTCCCACCACGTGTGCACGTGGGACAGCCCTGTGGGAAAGCCTCGTGGGAAAGCCTCTTGGGAAAGACTCGAGGGAAAACCATAGATCCTTTGATCCACGCGGCGGACTGCGTGACACTGCTGCTACCGCTCTGGAGGAAAGCGCAAGTGCATGCCCGCATTCGAGACGAGGACTGACTCCCCTGGGGAGACTCCAGAAGTACCCCAAGATCCATGTCAGCACTGGAGAGGAATCCTCAGGTTCCGGCCCCGACTCCACACAAGGTCTTAGGCCCCGGCATCGACGGGAGAGGAATCCCGAGAGGCCCCCGAGGAACTCGCATGGGGACTGGCCTTTCCTGAGGCCACCAGAGCGGGTCCCTGAGGTCCCCGTCGTAAGTCGAGAGCACCTGCCGCAACTCGAGAAAATCCAGGAGGTTTTGCCCTCCAGGCGAGATGAGGCCCATTTCCGCTGAGGCTTCTGCAGGCTAATCACGTCTAACCAGTGGAACTTCCAAAGGGTCCTTCACACCCTTGCTGCAACTCAAGAAGTTCCCCGACATACCCGTCTCCACTCGAGAGGAAGCACGTGGGGTCTCGCACCCATCCAGGGGAGCCCCGTTTCCGCCCCCTAGCTCGAGATGAGGGATCCTTTCCCTGTTTCGTAAGGAAAGAATTCCCGGCGTTCCCGTCGCATCTCAAGAGGAGGCGCTCTCCACAGGAAAGGCGAGAGGAACTGCAGTGTCGTGCCACCATTCCAAGAGTCCCCCAGATGTGTCAGTCCATTCCAGAGGAACCTGTTTTCCCTGCACTGCCTTGACGTTCAAGCCGAGGATCGACTCCCACCACGTGTGCACGTGGGACAGCCCTGTGGGAAAGCCTCGTGGGAAAGCCTCGTGGGTAAGACTCGAGGGAAAACCATAGATCCTTTGATCCACGCGGAGGACTGCGGAACACTGCTGCTACCGCTCTGGAGGAAAGGGCAAGTGCATGCCCGCATTCGAGACGAGGACTGACTCCCCTGGGGAGATTCCAGAAGTACCCCAAATCCATGTCAGCACTGGAGAGGAATCCTCAGGTTCCGTCCCCGAGCCCACACAAGGTCTTAGGCCCCGGCATCGACGGGAGAGGAATCCCGAGAGGCCCCCGAGGAACTCGCATGGGGACTGGCCTTTCCTGAGGCCACCAGAGCGGGTCCATGAGGTCCTCGTCGTAAGTCGAGAGCACCTGCCGCAACTCGCGAGAATCCAGGAGGTTTTGCCCTCCAGGCGAGATGAGGCCCATTTCCGCTGAGGCTTCTCGAGGCTAATCACGTCTAAATACTGGAACTTCCAACGGGTCCTTCACACCCTTGCTGCGACTCAAGAAGTTCCCCGACATACCCGTCTCCACTCGAGAGGAAGCAAAAGGGTCCCGCACACATCCAGGGAAGCCCCGTTTCCGCCTCCCACCTCGAGATGAGGGATCCTTTCCCTGTTTCGTAGGGAAAGAATTCCCGGCGTTCCCGTCGCATCTCAAGAGGAGGCGCTCTCCACAGGAAAGGCGAGAGAAACTCCAGGGTCGTGCCACCATTCCAAGAGTCCCCCAGATGTGTCAGTTCATTCCAGAGGAACCTGTTTGCCGTGCACTGCCTTGACGTTCAAGCCGAGGATCGACTCCCACCACGTTTGCACGTTAGACAGCCCTGTGGGAAAGCCTCGTGGGAAAGCCTCGTGGGAAAGACTCGAGGGAAAACCATAGATCCTTTGATGCACGGGGCGGACTGCGTGACACTGCTGCTACAGGTCTGGAGGAAAGCACAAGTGCATGCCCGCATTCGAAACGAGGACTGACTCCCCTGGGGAGACTCTAGAAGTACCCCAAGATCCATGTCAGCACAGGAGAATAATCCTCACTTTCGGAACCCGACTCCACACAAGGTCTTAGGCCCCGGCATCGACGGGAGAGGAATCCCTAAGGGCCCCCTAGGAACTCGCATGGGGACTGGCCTTTCCTGAGGCCACCAGAGCGGGTCCCTGAGGTCCCCGTCGTAAGTCGAGAGCACCTGCCGCAACTCGAGAAAATCCAGGAGGTTTTGCCCTCCAGGCGAGATGAGGCCCATTTCCGCTGAGGCTTCTGCAGGCTAATCACGTCTAACCAGTGGAACTTCCAAAGGGTCCTTCACACCCTTGCTGCAACTCAAGAAGTTCCCCGACATACCCGTCTCCACTCGAGAGGAAGCACGTGGGGTCCCGCACACATCCAGGGGAGCCCCGTTTCCGCCCCCTAGCTCGAGATGAGGGATCCTTTCCCTGTTTCGTAAGGAAAGAATTCCCGGCGTTCCCGTCGCATATCAAGAGGAGGCGCTCTCCACAGGAAAGGCTAGAGGAACTCCAGGGTCGTGCCACCATTCCAAGATTCCCCCAGATGTGTTAGTCCATTCCAGAGGAACCTGTTTTCCCTGCACTGCCTTGACGTTCAAGCCGAGGATCGACTCCCACCACGTGTGCACGTGGGACAGCCCTGTGGGAAAGCCTCGTGGGAAAGCCTCGTGGGAAAGACTCGAGGGAAAACCATAGATCCTTTGATCCACGCGGCGGACTGCGTGACACTGCTGCTACAGGTCTGGAGGAAAGCGCAAGTGCATGCCCGCATTCGAAACGAGGACTGACTCCCCTGGGGAGACTCTAGAAGTACCCCAAGATCCATGTCAGCACTGGAGAATAATCCTCACTTTCGGAACCCGACTCCACACAAGGTCTTAGGCCCCGGCATCGACGGGAGAGGAATCCCTAAGGGCACCCTAGGAACTCGCATGGGGACTGGCCTTTCCTTAGGCCACCAGAGCGGGTCCCTGAGGTCCCCGTCGTAAGTCGAGAGCACCTGCCGCAACTCGAGAAAATCCAGGAGTTTTTGCCCTCCAGGCGAGATGAGTCCCATTTCCGCTGAGGCTTCTCGAGGCTAATCACATCTAACCACTGGAACTTCCAAAGGGTCCTTCACACCCTTGCTGCAACTCAAGAAGTTCCCCGACATAACCGTCTCCACTCGAGAGGAAGCACGAGGGTCCCTCACACATCCAGGGGAGCCCCGTTTAGGCCTCCTAGCTCGAGATGAGGGATCCTTTCCCTGTTTCATAGGGAAAGAATTCCCGGCGTTCCCGTCGCATCTCAAGAGGAGGCGCTCTCCAAAGGAAAGGCGAGAGGAACTCCAGGGTCGTGCCACCATTCCAAGAGTCCCCCAGATGTGTCAGTCCATTCCAGAGGAACCTGTTTTCCCTGCACTGCCTTGACGTTCAAGCCGAGGAGCGACTCCCACCACGTGTGCACTTGGGACAGCCCTGTGGCAAAGCCTCGTGGGAAAGCCTCGTGGGAAAGACTCGAGGGAAAACCATAGATCCTTTGATCCACGCGGCGGACTGCGTGACACTGCTGCTACCGCTCTGGAGGAAAGCGCAAGTGCATGCCCGCATTCGAGACGAGGACTGACTCCCCTGGGGAGACTCCAGAAGTACCCCAAGATCCATGTCAGCACTGGAGAGGAATCCTCAGGTTCCGGTCCCGACTCCACACAAGGTCTTCGGCCCCGGCATCGACGGGAGAGGAATCCCGAGAGGCCCCCGAGGAACTCGCAAGGGGACTGGCCTTTCCTGAGGCCACCAGAGCGGGTACCTGAGGTCCTCGTCATAAGTCGAGAGCACCTGGCGCAACTCGAGAAAATCCAGGAGGTTTTGCCCTCCAGGCGAGATGAGTCCCATTTCCGCTGAGGCTTCTCGAGGCTAATCACATCTAACCACTGGAACTTCCAAAGGGTCCTTCACACCCTTGCTGCAACTCAAGAAGTTACCCGACATAACCGTCTCCACTCGAGAGGAAGCACGAGGGTCCCTCACACATCCAGGGGAGCCCCGTTTCCGCCTCCTAGCACGAGATGAGGGATCCTTTCCCTGTTTCATAGGGAAAGAATTCCCGGCGTTAGCGTCGCATCTCAAGAGGAGGCGCTCTCCACAGGAAAGGCGAGAGGAACTCCAGGGTCGTGCCACCATTCCAAGAGTCCCCCAGATGTGTCAGTCCATTCCAGAGGAACCTGTTTTCCCTGCACTGCCTTGACGTTCAAGCCGAGGATCCACTCCCACCACGTGTGCACGTGGGACAGCCCTGTGGGAAAGCCTCGTGGGAAAGCCTCGTGGGAAAGACTGGAGGGAAAACCATAGATCCTTTGATCCACACGTCGGACTGCGTGACACTGCTGCTACCGCTCTGGAGGAAAGCGCAAGTGCATGCCCGCATTCGAGACGAGGACTGACTCCCCTGGGGAGACTCCAGAATTACCCCAAGATCCATGTCAGCACTAGAGAGGAATCCTCAGGGTCCGGCCCCGACTCCACACAAGGTCTTAGGCCCCGGCATCGACGGGAGAGGAATCCCGAGAGGCCCCCGAGGAACTCGCATGGGGACTGGCCTTTCCTGAGGCCACCAGAGCGGGTCCCTGAGGTCCCCGTCGTAAGTCGAGAGCACCTGCCGCAACTCGAGAAAATCCAGGAGGTTTTGCCCTCCAGGCGAGATGAGGCCCATTTCCGCTGAGGCTTCTGCAGGCTAATCACGTCTAACCAGTGGAACTTCCAAAGGGTCCTTCACACCCTTGCTGCAACTCAAGAAGTTCCCCGACATACCCGTCTCCACTCGAGAGGAAGCACGTGGGGTCCCGCACACATCCAGGGGAGCCCCGTTTCTGCCCCCTAGCTCGAGATGAGGGATCCTTTCCCTGTTTCGTAAGGAAAGAATTCCCGGCGTTCCCGTCGCATCTCAAGAGGAGGCGCTCTCCACAGGAAAGGCGAGAGGAACTCCAGGGTCGTGCCACCATTCCAAGATTCCCCCAGATGTGTCAGTCCATTCCAGAGGAACCTGTTTTCCCTGCACTGCCTTGACGTTCAAGCCGAGGATCGACTCCCACCACGTGTGCACGTGGGACAGCCCTGTGGGAAAGCCTCGTGGGAAAGCCTCGTGGGAAAGACTCGAGGGAAAACCATAGATCCTTTGATCCACGCGGCAGACTGCGTGACACTGCTGCTACCGCTCTGGAGAAAAGCGCAAGTGCATGCCCGCATTCGAGACGAGGACTGACTCCCCTGGGGAGACTCCAGAAGTACCCCAAGATCCATGTCAGCACTGGAGAGGAATCGTCAGGTTCCGGTCCCGACTCCACACAAGGTCTTGGCCCCGTCATCGACGGGAGAGGAATCCCGAGAGGCCCCCGAGGAACTCGCATGGGGACTGGCCTTTCCTGAGGCCACCAGAGCGGTTCCCTGAGGTCCTCGTCATAAGTCGAGAGCACCTGGCGCAACTCGAGAAAATCCAGGAGGTTTTGCCCTCCTGGCGAGATGAGGCCCATTTCCGCTGAGGCTTCTCGAGGCTAATCACATCTAACCACTGGAACTTCCAAAGGGTCCTTCACACCCTTGCTGCAACTCAAGAAGTTCCCCGACATACCCGTCTCCCCTCGAGAGGAAGCAAAAGGGTCCCGCACACATCCAGGGAAGCCCCGTTTCCGCCTCCCACCTCGAGATGAGGGATCCTTTCCCTGTTTCTTAGGGAAAGAATTCCCGGCGTTCCCGTCGCATCTCAAGAGGAGGCGGTCTCCACAGGAAAGGCGAGAGAAACTCCAGGGTCGTGCCACCATTCCAAGAGTCCCCCAGATGTGTCAGTTCATTCCAGAGGAACCTGTTTGCCCTGCACTGCCTTGACGTTCAAGCCGAGGATCGACTCCCACCACGTTTGCACGTTAGACAGCCCTGTGGGAAAGCCTCGTGGGAAAGCCTCGTGGGAAAGACTCGAGGGAAAACCATAGATCCTTTGATGCACGGGGCGGACTGCGTGACACTGCTGCTACAGGTCTGGAGGAAAGCGCAAGTGCATGCCCGCATTCGAAACGAGGACTGACTCCCCTGGGGAGACTCTAGAAGTACCCCAAGATCCATGTCAGCACTGGAGAATAATCCTCACTTTCGGAACCCGACTCCACACAAGGTCTTAGGCCCCGGCATCGACGGGAGAGGAATCCCTAAGGGCCCCCTAGGAACTCGCATGGGGACTGGCCTTTCCTTAGGCCACCAGAGCGGGTCCCTGAGGTCCCCGTCGTAAGTCGAGAGCACCTGCCGCAACTCGAGAAAATCCAGGAGTTTTTGCCCTCCAGGCGAGATGAGGCCCATTTCCGCTGAGGCTTCTCGAGGCTAATCACGTCTAACCACTGGAACTTCCAAAGGGTCCTTCACACCCTTGCTGCAACTCAAGAAGTTCCCCGACATAACCGTCTCCACTCGAGAGGAAGCACGAGGGTCCCTCACACATCCAGGGGAGCCCCGTTTAGGCCTCCTAGCTCGAGATGAGGGATCCTTTCCCTGTTTCATAGGGAAAGAATTCCCGGCGTTCCCGTCGCATCTCAAGAGGAGGCGCTCTCCAAAGGAAAGGCGAGAGGAACTCCAGGGTCGTGCCACCATTCCAAGAGTCCCCCAGATGTGTCAGTCCATTCCAGAGGAACCTGTTTTCCTTGCACTGCCTTGACGTTCAAGCCGAGGAGCGACTCCCACCACGTGTGCACTTGGGACAGCCCTGTGGCAAAGCCTCGTGGGAAAGCCTCGTGGGAAAGACTCGAGGGAAAACCATAGATCCTTTGATCCACGCGGCGGACTGCGTGACACTGCTGCTACCGCTCTGGAGGAAAGCGCAAGTGCATGCCCGCATTCGAGACGAGGACTGACTCCCCTGGGGAGACTCCAGAAGTACCCCAAGATCCATGTCAGCACTGGAGAGGAATCCTCAGGTTCCGGTCCCGACTCCACACAAGGTCTTCGGCCCCGGCATCGACGGGAGAGGAATCCCGAGAGGCCCCCGAGGAACTCGCAAGGGGACTGGCCTTTCCTGAGGCCACCAGAGCGGGTACCTGAGGTCCTCGTCATAAGTCGAGAGCACCTGGCGCAACTCGAGAAAATCCAGGAGGTTTTGCCCTCCAGGCGAGATGAGTCCCATTTCCGCTGAGGCTTCTCGAGGCTAATCACATCTAACCACTGGAACTTCCAAAGGGTCCTTCACACCCTTGCTGCAACTCAAGAAGTTACCCGACATAACCGTCTCCACTCGAGAGGAAGCACGAGGGTCCCTCACACATCCAGGGGAGCCCCGTTTCCGCCTCCTAGCACGAGATGAGGGATCCTTTCCCTGTTTCATAGGGAAAGAATTCCCGGCGTTAGCGTCGCATCTCAAGAGGAGGCGCTCTCCACAGGAAAGGCGAGAGGAACTCCAGGGTCGTGCCACCATTCCAAGAGTCCCCCAGATGTGTCAGTCCATTCCAGAGGAACCTGTTTTCCCTGCACTGCCTTGACGTTCAAGCCGAGGATCCACTCCCACCACGTGTGCACGTGGGACAGCCCTGTGGGAAAGCCTCGTGGGAAAGCCTCGTGGGAAAGACTCGAGGGAAAACCATAGATCCTTTGATCCACACGTCGGACTGCGTGACACTGCTGCTACCGCTCTGGAGGAAAGCGCAAGTGCATGCCCGCATTCGAGACGAGGACTGACTCCCCTGGGGAGACTCCAGAATTACCCCAAGATCCATGTCAGCACTAGAGAGGAATCCTCAGGGTCCGGCCCCGACTCCACACAAGGTCTTAGGCCCCGGCATCGACGGGAGAGGAATCCCGAGAGGCCCCCGAGGAACTCGCATGGGGACTGGCCTTTCCTGAGGCCACCAGAGCGGGTCCCTGAGGTCCCCGTCGTAAGTCGAGAGCACCTGCCGCAACTCGAGAAAATCCAGGAGGTTTTGCCCTCCAGGCGAGATGAGGCCCATTTCCGCTGAGGCTTCTGCAGGCTAATCACGTCTAACCAGTGGAACTTCCAAAGGGTCCTTCACACCCTTGCTGCAACTCAAGAAGTTCCCTGACATACCCGTCTCCACTCGAGAGGAAGCACGTGGGGTCCCGCACACATCCAGGGGAGCCCCGTTTCCGCCCCCTAGCTCGAGATGAGGGATCCTTTCCCTGTTTCGTAAGGAAAGAATTCCCGGCGTTCCCGTCGCATCTCAAGAGGAGGCGCTCTCCACAGGAAAGGCGAGAGGAACTCCAGGGTCGTGCCACCATTCCAAGATTCCCCCAGATGTGTCAGTCCATTCCAGAGGAACCTGTTTTCCCTGCACTGCCTTGACGTTCAAGCCGAGGATCGACTCCCACCACCTGTGCACGTGGGACAGCCCTGTGGGAAAGCCTCGTGGGAAAGCCTCGTGGGAAAGACTCGAGGGAAAACCATAGATCCTTTGATCCACGCGGCGGACTGCGTGACACTGCTGTTACCGCTCTGGAGAAAAGCGCAAGTGCATGCTCGCATTCGAGACGAGGACTGACTCCCCTGGGGAGACTCCAGAAGTACCCCAAGATCCATGTCAGCACTGGAGAGGAATCGTCAGGTTCCGGTCCCGACTCCACACAAGGTCTTGGCCCCGGCATCGACGGGAGAGGAATCCCGAGAGGCCCCCGAGGAACTCGCATGGGGACTGGCCTTTCCTGAGGCCACCAGAGCGGGTCCCTGAGGTCCTCGTCATAAGTCGAGAGCACCTGGCGCAACTCGAGAAAATCCAGGAGGTTTTGCCCTCCTGGCGAGATGAGGCCCATTTCCGCTGAGGCTTCTCGAGGCTAATCACATCTAACCACTGGAACTTCCAAAGGGTCCTTCACACCCTTGCTGCAACTCAAGAAGTTCCCCGACATACCCGTCTCCCCTCGAGAGGAAGCAAAAGGGTCCCGCACACATCCAGGGAAGCCCCGTTTCCGCCTCCCACCTCGAGATGAGGGATCCTTTCCCTGTTTCGTAGGGAAAGAATTCCCGGCGTTCCCGTCGCATCTCAAGAGGAGGCGCTCTCCACAGGAAAGGCGAGAGAAACTCCAGGGTCGTGCCACCATTCCAAGAGTCCCCCAGATGTGTCAGTTCATTCCAGAGGAACCTGTTTGCCGTGCACTGCCTTGACGTTCAAGCCGAGGATCGACTCCCACCACGTTTGCACGTTAGACAGCCCTGTGGGAAAGCCTCGTGGGAAAGCCTCGTGGGAAAGACTCGAGGGAAAACCATAGATCCTTTGATGCACGGGGCGGACTGCGTGACACTGCTGCTACAGGTCTGGAGGAAAGCGCAAGTGCATGCCCGCATTCGAAACGAGGACTGACTCCCCTGGGGAGACTCTAGAAGTACCCCAAGATCCATGTCAGCACTGGAGAATAATCCTCACTTTCGGAACCCGACTCCACACAAGGTCTTAGGCCCCGGCATCGACGGGAGAGGAATCCCTAAGGGCCCCCTAGGAACTCGCATGGGGACTGGCCTTTCCTGAGGCCACCAGAGCGGGTCCCTGAGGTCCCCGTCGTAAGTCGAGAGCACCTGCCGCAACTCGAGAAAATCCAGGAGGTTTTGCCCTCCAGGCGAGATGAGGCCCATTTCCGCTGAGGCTTCTGCAGGCAAATCACGTCTAACCAGTGGAACTTCCAAAGGGTCCTTCACACCCTTGCTGCAACTCAAGAAGTTCCCCGACATACCCGTCTCCACTCGAGAGGAAGCACGTGGGGTCCCGCACACATCCAGGGGAGCCCCGTTTCCGCCCCCTAGCTCGAGATGAGGGATCCTTTCCCTGTTTCGTAAGGAAAGAATTCCCGGCGTTCCCGTCGCATATCAAGAGGAGGCGCTCTCCACAGGAAAGGCGAGAGGAACTCCAGGGTCGTGCCACCATTCCAAGATTCCCCCAGATGTGTTAGTCCATTCCAGAGGAACCTGTTTTCCCTGCACTGCCTTGACGTTCAAGCCGAGGATCGACTCCCACCACGTGTGCACGTGGGACAGCCCTGTGGGAAAGCCTCGTGGGAAAGCCTCGTGGGAAAGACTCGAGGGAAAACCATAGATCCTTTGATCCACGCGGCAGACTGCGTGACACTGCTGCTACAGCTCTGGAGAAAAGCGCAAGTGCATGCCCGCATTCGAGACGAGGACTGACTCCCCTGGGGAGACTCCAGAAGTACCCCAAGATCCATGTCAGCACTGGAGAGGAATCGTCAGGTTCCGGTCCCGACTCCACACAAGGTCTTGGCCCCGGCATCGACGGGAGAGGAATCCCGAGAGGCCCCCGAGGAACTCGCATGGGGACTGGCCTTTCCTGAGGCCACCAGAGCGGGTCCCTGAGGTCCTCGTCATAAGTCGAGAGCACCTGGCGCAACTCGAGAAAATCCAGGAGGTTTTGCCCTCCAGGCGAGATGAGGCCCATTTCCGCTGAGGCTTCTCGAGGCTAATCACATCTAACCACTGGAACTTCCAAAGGGTCCTTCACACCCTCGCTGCAACTCAAGAAGTTCCCCGACATAACCGTCTCCACTCGAGAGGAAGCACGAGGGTCCCTCACACATCCAGGGGAGCCCCGTTTAGGCCTCCTAGCTCGAGATGAGGGATCCTTTCCCTGTTTCATAGGGAAAGAATTCCCGGCGTTCCCGTCGCATCTCAAGAGGAGGCGCTCTCCAAAGGAAAGGCGAGAGGAACTCCAGGGTCGTGCCACCATTCCAAGAGTCCCCCAGATGTGTCAGTCCATTCCAGAGGAACCTGTTTTCCCTGCACTGCCTTGACGTTCATGCCGAGGATCGACTCCCACAACGTGTGCACTTGGGACAGCCCTGTGGGAAAGCCTCGTGGGAAAGCCTCGTGGGAAAGTCTCGAGAGAAAACCATAGATCCTTTGATCCACGCGGCGGACTGCGTGACACTGCTGCTACCGCTCTGGAGGAAAGTGCAAGTGCATGCCCCCATTCGAGACGAGGACTGACTCCCCTGGGGAGACTCCAGAATTACCCCATGATCCATGTCAGCACTGGAGAGGAATCCGCAGGTTCCGGCCCCGACTCCACACAAGGTCTTAGGACCCGGCATCAACGGGAGAGGAATCCCGAGTGGCCCCCGAAGAACTCGCATGGGGACTGGGCTTTCCTGAGGCCACCAGAGCGGGTCCCTGAGGTCCACGTCATAAGTAGAGAGCACCTGCCGCAACTCGAGAAAATCCAGGAGGTTTTGACCTCCAGGCGAGATGAGGCTCATTTCCGCTGAGGCTTCTCGAGGCTAATCACATCTAACCGCTGGAATTTCCAAAGGGTCCTTCACACCCTCGCTGCAACTCAAGAAGTTCCCCGACATACCCGTCTCCCCTCGAGAGGAAGCACAAGGTTCCCGCACACATCCAGGGGAGCACCGTTTCCGCCTCCCAGCTCGATATGAGGGATCCTTTCCCTGTTTCATAGGGAAAGAATTCCCGGTGTTCCCGTCGCATCTCAAGAGGAGGCGCTCTCCACAGGAAAGGCGAGAGGAACTGCAGGGTCGTGCCACCATTCCAAGAGTCCCCCAGATGTGTCAGTCCATTCCAGAGGAACCTGTTTCCCCTGCACTGCCTTGACGTTCAAGCTGAGGATCGACTCCCACCACGTGTGCACGTGGGACAGCCCTGTGGGAAAGCCTCGTGGGAAAGCCTCGTGGGTAAGACTCGAGGGAAAAACATAGATCCTTTGATCCACGCGGAGGACTGCGGAACACTGCTGCTACCGCTCTGGAGGAAAGGGCAAGTGCATGCCCGCATTCGAGACGAGGACTGACTCCCCTGGGGAGATTCCAGAAGTACCCCAAATCCATGTCAGCACTGGAGAGGAATCCTCAGGTTCCGGCCCCGAGCCCACACAAGGTCTTAGGCCCCGGCATCGACGGGAGAGGAATCCCGAGAGGCCCCGGAGGAACTCGCAAGGGGACTGGCCTTTCCTGAGGCCACCAGAGCGGGTCCATGAGGTCCTCGTCGTAAGTCGAGAGCACCTGCCGCAACTCGCGAGAATCCAGGAGGTTTTGCCCTCCAGGCGAGATGAGGCCCATTTCCGCTGAGGCTTCTCGAGGCTAATCACGTCTAAATACTGGAACTTCCAACGGGTCCTTCACACCCTTGCTGCGACTCAAGAAGTTCCCCGACATACCCGTCTCCACTCGAGAGGAAGCACGTGGGGTCCCGCTCACATCCAGGGGAGCACCGTTTCCGCCTCCTAGCTCGAGATGAGGTATCCTTTCCCTGTTTCGTAGGGAAAGAATTCCCGGCGTTCCCGTTGCATCTCAAGAGGAGGAGCTCTGCACAGGAAAGGCGAGAGGAACTCCAGGGTCGTGCCACCATTCCAAGAGTCCCCCAGATGTGTCAGTCCATTCCAGAGGAACCTGTTTTCCCTGCACTGCCTTGACGTTCAAGCCGAGGATCCACTCCCACCACGTGTGCACGTGGAACAGCCCTGTGGGAAAGCCTCGTGGGAAAGCCTCGTGGGAAAGACTCGAGGGAAAACCATAGATCCTTTGATCCACGCGGCGGACTGTGTGACACTGCTGCTACCGCTCTGGAGAAAAGCGCAAGTGCATGCCCGCATTCGAGACGAGGACTGACTCCCCTGGGGAGACTCCAGAAGTACCCCAAGATCCATGTCAGCACTGGAGAGGAATCCTCAGGTTCCGGTCCCGACTCCACACAAGGTCTTCGGCCCCGGCATCGACGGGAGAGGAATCCCGAGAGGCCCCGGAGGAACTCGCAAGGGGACTGGCCTTTCCTGAGGCCACCAGAGCGGGTACCTGAGGTCCTCGTCATAAGTCGAGAGCACCTGGCGCAACTCGAGAAAATCCAGGAGGTTTTGCCCTCCAGGCGAGATGAGGCCCATTTCCGCTGAGGCTTCTCGAGGCTAATCACATCTAACCACTGGAACTTCCAAAGGGTCCTTCACACCCTTGCTGCAACTCAAGAAGTTCCCCGACATAACCGTCTCCACTCGAGAGGAAGCACGAGGGTCCCTCACACATCCAGGGGAGCCCCGTTTCCGCCTCCTAGCTCGAGATGAGGGATCCTTTCCCTGTTTCATAGGGAAAGAATTCCCGGCGTTCCCGTCGCATCTCAAGAGGAGGCGCTCTGCACAGGAAAGGCGAGAGGAACTCCAGGGTCGTGCCACCATTCCAAGAGTCCCCCAGATGTGTCAGTCCATTCCAGAGGAACCTGTTTCCCTGCACTGCCTTGACGTTCAAGCCGAGGATCGACTCCCACCACGTGTGCACGTGGGACAGCCCTGTGGGAAAGCCTCGTGGGAAAGCCTCGTGGGAAAGACTCGAGGGAAAACCATAGATCCTTTGATCCACGCGGAGGACTGCGGGACACTGCTGCTACCGCTCTGGAGGAAAGCGCAAGTGCTTGCTCGCATTCGAGACGAGGACTGACTCCCCTGGGGAGACTCCAGAAGTACCCCAAGATCCATGTCAGCACTGGAGAGGAATCCTCAGGTTCAGGCCCCGACTCCACACAAGGTCTTCGGCCCCGGCATCGACGGGAGAAGAATCCCGAGAGGCCCCCGAGGAACTCGCATGGGGACTGGCCTTTCCTGAGGCCACCAGAGCGGGTCCCTGAGGTCCTCGTCGTAAGTCGAGAGCACCTGCCGCAACTCGAGAAAATCCAGGAGGTTTTGCCCTCCAGGCGAGATGAGGCCCATTTCCGCTGACGCTTCTCGAGGCTAATCACGTCTAAATACTGGAACTTCCAAAGGGTCCTTCACACCCTTGCTGCAACTCAAGAAGTTCCCCGACATACCCGACTCCACTCGAGAGGAAGCACGTGGGGTCCCGCACACATCCAGGGGAGCCCCGTTTCCGCCTCCTAGCTCGAGATGAGGGATCCTTTCCCTGTTTCGTAGGGAAAGAATTCCCGGCGTTCCCGTCGCATCTCAAGAGGAGGCGCTCTCCACAGCAAAGGCGAGAGGAACTCCAGGGTCGTGCCACCATTCCAAGAGTCCCCCAGATGTGTCAGTCCATTCCAGAGGAAACTGTTTTCCCTGAACTGCCTTGACGTTCAAGCCGAGGATCCACTCCCACCACGTGTGCACGTGGGACAGCCCTGTGGGAAATCCTCGTGGGAAAGCCTCGTGGGAAAGACTCGAGGGAAAACCATAGATCCTTTGATCCACGCGGCGGACTGTGTGACACTGCTGCTACCTCTCTGGAGGAAAGCGCAAGTGCATGCCCGCATTCGAGACGAGGACTGACTCCATTGGGGAGACTCCAGAAGTACCCCAAGATCCATGTCAGCACTGGAGAGGAATCCTCAGGTTCCGGCCCCGACTCCACACAAGGTCTTAGGCCCCGGCATCGACGGGAAAGGAATCCCGAGAGGCCCCCGAGGAACTCGCATGGGGACTGGCCTTTCCTGAGGCCACCAGAGCGGGTCCCTGAGGTCCTCGTCATAAGTCGAGAGCACCTGGCGCAACTCGAGAAAATCCAGGAGGTTTTGCCCTCCAGGCGAGATGAGGCCCATTTCCGCTGAGGCTTCTCGAGGCTAATCACGTCTAACCACTGGAACTTCCAAAGGGTCCTTCACACCCTTGCTGCAACTCAAGAAGTTCCCCGACATACACGTCTCCCCTCGAGAGGAAGCACAAGGGTCCCGCACACATCCAGGGAAGCCCCGATTAGGCCTCCTAGCTCGAGATGAGGGATCCTTTCCCTGTTTCATAGGGAAAGAATTCCCGGCGTTCCCGTCGCATCTCAAGAGGAGGCGCTCTCCAAAGGAAAGGCGAGAGGAACTCCAGGGTCGTGCCACCATTCCAAGAGTCCCCCAGATGTGTCAGTCCATTCCAGAGGAACCTGTTTTCCCTGCACTGCCTTGACGTTCAAGCCGAGGATCGACTCCCACCACCTGTGCACGTGGGACAGCCCTGTGGGAAAGCCTCGTGGGAAAGCCTCGTGGGAAAGACTCGAGGGAAAACCATAGATCCTTTGATCCACGCGGCGGACTGCGTGACACTGCTGCTACCGCTCTAGAGGAAAGCGCAAGTGCATGCCCGCATTCGAGACGAGGACTGAGTCCCCTGGGGAGACTCCAGAAGTACCCCAAGATCCATGTCAGCACTGGAGAGGAATCCTCAGGTTCCGGCCCCGACTCCACACAAGGTCTTAGGCCCCGGCATCGACGGGAGAGTAATCCCGAGAGGCCCCCGAGGAATTCGCATGGGGACTGGCCTTTCCTGAGGCCACCAGAGCGGGTCCCTGAGGTCCCGGTCGTAAGTCGAGAGCACCTGCCGCAACTCGAGAAAATCCAGGAGGTTTTGCCCTCCAGGCGAGATGAGGCGCATTTCCGCTGAGGCTTCTCGAGGCTAATCACATCTAAACACTGGAACTTCCAAAGGGTCCTTCACACCCTTGCTGCAACTCAAGAAGTTCCCCGACATACCCATCTCCACTCGAGAGGAAGCACGTGGGGTCCCGCACACATCCAGGGGAACCCCGTTTCCGCCTCCTAGCTCGAGATGAGGGATCCTTTCCCTGTTTCTTAGGGAAAGAATTCCCGGCGTTCCCGTCGCATCTCAAGAGGAGGCGCTCTCCACAGGAAAGGCGAGAGGAACTCCAGGGTCGTGCCACCATTCCAAGAGACCCCCAGATGTGTCAGTCCATTCCAGAGGAACCTGTTTTCCCTGCACTGCCTTGACGTTCATGCCGAGGATCGACTCCCACCACGTGTGCACGTGGGACAGCCCTGTAGGAAGGCCTCGTGGGAAAGCCTCGTGGGAAAGACTCGAGGGAAAACCATAGATCCTTTGATCCACGCGGAGGACTGCGGAACACTGCTGCTACCGCTCTGGAGGATAGCGCAAGTGCATGCCCGCATTCGAGACGAGGACTGACTCCCCTGGGGAGACTCCAGAAGTACCCCAAGATCCATGTCAGCACTGGAGAGGAATCCTCAGGTTCCGGCCCCGACTCCACACAAGGACTTAGGCCCCGGCATCGACGGGAGAGGAATCCCGAGAGGCCCCCGAGGAACTCGCATGGGGACTGGCCTTTCCTGAGGCCACCAGAGCGGGTCCCAGAGGTCCCCGTCGTAAATCGAGAGCACCTGCCGCAACTCGAGAAAATCCAGGAGGTTTTGCCCTCCAGGCGAGATGAGGCCCATTTCCGCTGAGGCTTCTCGAGGCTAATCACGTCTAACCACTGGAACTTCCAAAGGGTCCTTCACACCCTTGCTGCAACTCAAGAAGTTCCCCGACATACCCGTCTCCACTCGAGAGGAAGCACGTGGGGTCCCGCACACATCCAGGCGAGCCCCGTTTCCGCCTCCTAGCTCGAGATGAGGGATCCTTTCCCTGTTTCGTAGGGAAAGAATTCCCGGCGTTCCCGTCGCATCTCAAGAGGAGGCGCTCTTCACAGGAAAGGCGAGAGGAACTCCAGGGTCGTGCCACCATTTCAAGAGTCCCCCAGATGTGTCAGTCCATTCCAGAGGAACCTGTTTTCCCTGCACTGCCTTGACGTTCAAGCCGAGGATCCACTCCCACCACGTGTGCACGTGGGACAGCCCTGTGGGAAAACCTCGTGGGAAAGCCTCGTGGGAAAGACTCGAGGGAAAACCATAGATCTTTGATCCACTCGGCGGACTGCGTGACACTGCTGCTACCGCTCTGGAGGAAAGCGCAAGTGCATGCCCGCATTCGAGACGAGGACTGACTCCCCTGGGGAGACTCCAGAAGTACCCCAAGATCCATGTCAGCACTGGAGAGGAATCCTCAGGTTCCGGCCCCGACTCCACACAAGGTCTTAGGCCCCGGCATCGACGGGAGAGGAATCCCGAGAGGCCCCCGAGGAACTCGCATGGGGACTGGCCTTTCCTGAGGCCACCAGAGCGGGTCCCTGAGGTCCCCGTCGTAAGTCGAGAGCACCTGCCGCAACTCGAGAAAATCCAGGAGGTTTTGCCCTCCAGGCGAGATGAGGCCCATTTCCGCTGAGGCTTCTCGAGGCTAATCACGTCTAACCACTGGAACTTCCAAAGGGTCCTTCACACCCTTGCTGCAACTCAAGAAGTTCCCCGACATACCCGTCTCCAATCGAGAGGAAGCACGTGGGGTCCCGCACATATCCAGGGGAGCCCCGATTCCGCCTCCTAGCTCGAGATGAGGGATCCTTTCCCTGTTTCGTAGGGAAAGAATTCCCGGCGTTCCCGTCGCATCTCAAGAGGACGCACTCTCCACAGGAAAGGAGAGAGGAACTCCAGGGTCGTGCCACCATTCCAAGAGTCCCCCAGATGTGTCAGTCCTTCCAGAGGAACCTGTTTTCCCTGCACTGCCTTGACGTTCAAGCCGAGGATCCACTCCCACCACGTGTGCAAGTGGGACAGCCCTGTGGGAAAGCCTCGTGGGAAAGCCTCGTGGGAAAGACTCGAGGGAAAACCATGGATCCTTTGATCCACGCGGCGGAATGAGTGACACTGCTGCTACCGCTCTGGAGGAAAGCGCAAGTGCATGCCCGCATTCGAGACGAGGACTGACTCCCCTGGGGAGACTCCAGAAGTACCCCAAGATCCATGTCAGCACTGGAGAGGAATCCTCAGGTTCCGGCCCCGACTCCACACAAGGTCTTAGGCCCTGGCGTCGACGGGAGAGGAATCCCGAGAGGCCCCCGAGGAACTCGCATGGGGACTGGCCTTTCCTGAGGCCACCAGAGCGGGTCCCTGAGGTCCCCGTCGTAAGTCGAGAGCACCTGCCGCAACTCGAGAAAATCCAGGAGGTTTTGCCCTCCAGGCGAGATGAGGCCCATTTCCGCTGAGGCTTCTCGAGGCTAATCACGTCTAACAACTGGAACTTCCAAAGGGTCCTTCACACCCTTGCTGCAACTCAAGAAGTTCCCCGACATACCCGTCTCCACTCGAGAGGAAGCACGTGGGGTCCCGCACACATCCAGGGGAGCCCCGTTTCCGCCTCCTAGCTCGAGATGAGGGATCCTTTCCCTGTTTCTTAGGGAAAGAATTCCCGGCGTTCCCGTCGCATCTCAAGAGGAGGCGCTCTCCACAGGAAAGGCGAGAGGAACTCCAGGGTCGTGCCACCATTCCAAGAGTCCCCCAGATGTGTTAGTCCATTCCAGAGGAACCTGTTTTCCCTGAACTGCCTTGATGTTCAAGCCGAGGATCCACTCCCACCACTTGTGCACGTGGGGCAGCCCTGTGGGAAAGCCTCGTGGGAAAGCCTCGTGGGAAAGACTCGAGGGAAAACCATAGATCCTTTGATGCACGGGGCGGACTGCGTGACACTGCTGCTACAGCTCTGGAGGAAAGCGCAAGTGCGTGCCCGCATTCGAGACGAGGACTGACTCCCCTGGGGAGACTCTAGAAGTACCCCAAGATCCATGTCAGCACTGGAGAGGAATCCTCACTTTCGGAACCCGAATCCACACAAGGTCTTAAGCCACGGCATCAACGGGAGAGGAATCCCTAAGGGCCCCCTAGGAACTCGCATGGGGACTGGCCTTTCCTGAGGCCACCAGAGCGGGTCCATGAGGTCCTCGTCGTAAGTCGAGAGCACCTGCCGCAACTCGCGAAAATCCAGGAGGTTTTGCCCTCCAGGCGAGATGAGGCCCATTTCCGCTGAGGCTTCTCGAGGCTAATCACATCTAACCACTGGAACTTCCAAAGGGTCCTTCACACCCTTGCTGCAACTCAAGAAGTTCCCCGATATCCCCGTCTGCACTCGAGAGGAAGCACAAGGTTCCCGCACACATCCAGGGGAGCACCGTTTCCGCCTCCCAGCTCGAGATGAGGGATCCTTTCCCTGTTTCATAGGGAAAGAATTCCCGGCGTTCCCGTCCCATCTCAAGAGGAGGCGCTCTCCACAGGAAAGGCGAGAGGAACTCCAGGGTCGTGCCACCATTCCAAGAGTCCCCCAGATGTGTCAGTCCATTCCAGTGGAACCTGTTTTCCCTGAACTGCCTTGACGTTCAAGCCGAGGATCGACTCCCACAACGTGTGCACGTGGGACAGCCCTGTGGGAAAGCCTCGTGGGAAAGCCTCGTGGGAAAGACTCGAGGGAAAACCATAGATCCTTTGATCCACGCGGCGGACTGCGTGACACTGCTGCTACCGCTCTGGAGGAAAGCGCAAGTGCATGCCCGCATTCGAGACGAGGACTGACTCCCCTGGGGAGACTCCAGAAGTACCCCAAGATCCATGTCAGCACTGGAGAGGAATCTTCAGTTTCCGGTCCCGACTCCACACAAGGTCTTCGGCCCCGGCATCGACGGGAGAGGAATCCCGAGAGGCCCCCGAGGAACTCGCATGGGGACTGGCCTTTCCTGAGGCCACCAGAGCGGGTCCCTGAGGTCCTCGTCATAAGTCGAGAGCACCTGGCGCAACTCGCGAAAATCCAGGAGGTTTTGCCCTGCAGGCGAGATGAGGCCCATTTCCGCTGAGGCTTCTCGAGGCTAATCACGTCTAAATACTGGAACTTCCAACGGGTCCTTCACACCCTTGCTGCGACTCAAAAAGTTCCCCGACATACCCGTCTCCACTCGAGAGGAAGCACGTGGGGTCCCGCTCACTTCCAGGGGAGCACCGTTTCCGCCTCCTAGCTCGAGATGAGGGATCCTTTCCCTGTTTCGTAGGGAAAGAATTTCCGGCGTTCCCGTCGCATCTCAAGAGGAGGCGCTCTGCACAGGAAAGGCGAGAGGTACTCCAGGGTCGTGCCACCATTCCAAGAGTCCCCCAGATGTGTCAGTCCATTCCAGAGGAACCTGTTTTCCCTGCACTGCCTTGACGTTCAAGCCGAGGATCCACTCCCACCACGTGTGCACGTGGGACAGCCCTGTGGGAAAGCCTCGTGGGAAAGCCTCGTGGGAAAGACTCGAGGGAAAACCATAGATCCTTTGATCCACGCGGCGGACTGCGTGACACTGCTGCTACCGCTCTGGAGAAAAGCGCAAGTGCATGCCCGCATTCGAGACGAGGACTGAGTCCCCTGGGGAGACTCCAGAAGTACCCCAAGATCCATGTCAGCACTGGAGAGGAATCGTCAGGTTCCGGTCCCGACTCCACACAAGGTCTTCGGCCCCGGCATCGACGGGAGAGGAATCCCGAGAGGCCCCCGAGGAACTCGCATGGGGACTGGCCTTTCCTGAGGCCACTAGAGCGGGTCCCTGAGGTCCTCGTCATAAGTCGAGAGCACCTGGCGCAACTCGAGAAAATCCAGGAGGTTTTGCCCTCCAGGCGAGATGAGGCCCATTTCGGCTGAGGCTTCTCGAGGCTAATCACGTCTAAATACTGGAACTTCCAAAGGGTCCTTCACACCCTTGCTGCAACTCAAGAAGTTCCCCGACATACCCGTCTCCACTCGAGAGGAAGCACGTGGGGTCCCGCACACATCCAGGGGAGCCCCGTTTCCGCCTCCTAGCTCGAGATGAGGGATCCTTTCCCTGTTTCGTAGGGAAAGAATTCCCGGCGTTCCCGTCGCATCTCAAGAGGAGGCGCTCTCCACAGGAAAGGCGAGAGGAACTCCAGGGTCGTGCCACCATTCCAAGAGTCCCCCAGATGTGTTAGTCCATTCCAGAGGAACCTGTTTTCCCTGAACTGCCTTGATGTTCAAGCCGAGGATCCACTCCCACCACTTGTGCACGTGGGACAGCCCTGTGGGAAAGCCTCGTGGGAAAGCCTCGTGGGAAAGACTCGAGGGAAAACCATAGATCCTTTGATCCACGCGGCGGACTGCGTGACACTGCTGCTACCGCTCTGGAGGAAAGCGCAAGTGCATGCCCGCATTCGAGACGAGGACTGACTCCCCTGGGGAGACTCC
This sequence comes from Ovis canadensis, assembly GCF_042477335.2. NCBI lineage: Eukaryota > Metazoa > Chordata > Mammalia > Artiodactyla > Bovidae > Ovis > Ovis canadensis. Next base: position 7,381,072 of record NC_091261.1, on the reverse strand, counting down.
AGAAGTACCCCAAGATCCATGTCAGCACTGGAGAGGAATCCTCAGGTTCCGGCCCCGACTCCACACAAGGTCTTAGGCCCCGGCATCGACGGGAGAGGAATCCCGAGAGGCCCCCGAGGAACTCGCATGGGGACTGGCATTTCCTGAGGCCACCAGAGCGGGTCCCTGAGGTCCCCGTGGTAAGTCGAGAGCACCTGCCGCAACTCGAGAAAATACAGGAGGTTTTGCCCTCCAGGCGAGATGAGGCCCCTTTCCGCTGAGTCTTCTCGAGGCTAATCACGTCTAACCACTGGAACTTCCAAAGGGTCCTTCACACCCTTGCTGCAACTCAAGAAGTTCCCCGACATACCCGTCTCCACTAGAGAGGAAGCACGTGGGGTCCCGCACACATCCAGGGGAGCCCCGTTTCCGCCTCCTAGCTCGAGATGAGGGATCCTTTCCCTGTTTCGTAGGGAAAGAATTCCCGGCGTTCCCGTCGCATCTCAAGAGGAGGCGCTCTCCACAGGAAAGGCGAGAGGAACTCCAGGGTCGTGCCACCATTCCAAGAGTCCCCCAGATGTGTCAGTCCATTCCAGAGGAACCTGTTTTCCCTGCACTGCCTTGACGTTCAAGCCGAGGATCCACTCCCACCACGTGTGCACGTGGGAAAGCCCTGAGGGAAAGCCTCGTGGGAAAGAATCGAGGGAAAACCATAGATCCTTTGATCCACGCGGCGGACTGCGTGACACTGCTGCTACCGCTCTGGAGGAAAGCGCAAGTGCATGCCCGTATTCGAGACGAGGACTGACTCCCCTGGGGAGACTCCAGAATTAGCCCAAGATCCATGTCAGCACTGGAAAGGAATCCTCAGTTTCCGGCCCCGACTCCACACAAGGTCTTAGGCCCCGGCATCGACCGGAGAGGAATCCCGAGAGGCCCCTGTGGAACTCGCATGGGGACTGGCCTTTCCTGAGGCCACCAGAGCGGGTCCCTGAGGTCCTCGTCGTAAGTCGAGAGCACCTGCCGCAACTCGAGAAAATCCAGGAGATTTTGCCCTCCAGGCGAGATGAGGCCCATTTCCGCTGACGCTTCTCGAGGCTAATCACGTCTAACCACTGGAACTTCCAACGGGTCCTTCACACCCTTGCTGCAACTCAAGAAGTTCCCCGACATACCCGTCTCCACTCGAGAGGAAGCACGTGGGGTCCCGCACACATCCAGGGGAGCCCCGTTTCCGCCTCCTAGCTCGAGATGAGGGATCCTTTCCCTTTTTCGTAGGAAAAGAATACCTGGCGTTCCCGTCGCATCTCAAGAGGAGGCGCTCACCACAGGAAAGGCGAAAGGAACTCCAGTGTGGTGCCACCATTCCAAGAGTCCCCCAGATGTGTCAGTCCATTCCAGAGGAACCTGTTTTCCCTGCACTGCCTTGACGTTCAAGCCGAGGATCCACTCCCACCACGTGTGCACGTGGGACAGCCCTGTGGGAAAGCCTCGTGGGAAAGCCTCGTGGGAAAGACTCGAGGGAAAAACATAGATCCTTTGATCCACGCGGCGGACTGCGTGACACTGCTGCTACCGCTCTGGAGGAAAGCGCAAGGGCATGCTCGCATTCGAGACGAGGACTGACTCCCCTGGGGAGACTCCAGAAGTACCCCAAGATCCATGTCAGCACTGGAGAGGAATCCTCACTTTCGGAACCCGAATCCACACAAGGTCTTAGGCCCCGGCATCGACGGGAGAGGAATCCCTAAGGGCCCCCTAGGAACTCGCATGGGGACTGGCCTTTCCTTAGGCCACCAGATCGGGTCCCTGAGGTCCCCGTCGTAAGTCGACAGCACCTGCCGCAACTCGAGAAAATCCAGGAGTTTTTGCCCTCCAGGCGAGATGAGGCCCATTTCCGCTGAGGCTTCTCGAGGCTAGTCACATCTAACCACTGGAACTTCCAAAGGGTCCTTCACACCCTTGCTGCAACTCAAGAAGTTCCCCAATATCCCCGTCTGCACTCGAGAGGAAGCACAAGGTTCCCGCACACATCCAGGGGAGCACCGTTTCCGCCTCCCAGCTCGAGATGAGGGATCCTTTCCCTGATTCATAGGGAAAGAATTCCCGGCGTTTCCGTGCCATCTCAAGAGGAGGCGCTCTCCACAGGAAAGGCGAGAGGAACTCCAGGGTCGTGCCACCATTCCAAGAGTCCCCCAGATGTGTCAGTCCATTCCAGTAGAACCTGTTTTCCCTGAACTGCCTTGACGTTCAAGCCGAGGATCGACTCCCACCACGTGTGCACGTGGGACAGCCCTGTGGGAAAGCCTCGTGGGAAAGCCTCGTGGGAAAGACTCGAGGGAAAACCATAGATCCTTTGATCCACGCGGAGGACTGCGGAACACTGCTGCTACCGCTCAGGAGGAAAGTGCAAGTGCATACCCGCAATCGAGACGAGGACTGACTCCCCTGGGGTGATTCCAGAAGTACCCCAAGATCCATGTCAGCACTGGAGAGGAATCCTCAGGTTCCGGCCCCGAGCCCACACAAGGTCTTAGGCCCTGGCATCAACGGGAGAGGAATCCTGAGATGCCCCCGAGGAACTCGCATGGGGACTGGCCTTTCCTGAGGCCACCAGAGCGGGTCCATGAGGTCCTCGTCGTAAGTCGAGAGCACCTGCCGCAACTCGCGAAAATTCAGGAGGTTTTGCCCTCCAGGCGAGATGAGGCCCATTTACGCTGAGGCTTCTCGAGGCTAATCACGTCTAAATACTGGAACTTCCAAAGGGTCCTTCACACCCTTGCTGCAACTCAAGAAGTTCCCCGACATACCCGTCTCCACTCGAGAGGAAGCACGTGGGGTCCCGCTCACATCCAGGGGAGCACCGTTTCCGCCTCCTAGCTCGAGATGAGGGATCCTTTCCCTGTTTCGTAGGGAAAGAATTTCCGGCGTTCCCGTCGCATCTCAAGAGGAGGCGCTCTGCACAGGAAAGGCGAGAGGTACTCCAGGGTCGTGCCACCATTCCAAGAGTCCCCCAGATGTGTCAGTCCATTCCAGAGGAACCTGTTTTCCCTGCACTGCCTTGACGTTCAAGCCGAGGATCCACTCCCACCACGTGTGCACGTGGGACAGCCCTGTGGGAAAGCCTCGTGGGAAAGCCTCGTGGGAAAGACTCGAGGGAAAACCATAGATCCTTTGATCCACGCGGCGGACTGCGTGACACTGCTCCTACCGCTCTGGAGAAAAGCGCAAGTGCATGCCCGCATTCGAGACGAGGACTGAGTCCCCTGGGGAGACTCCAGAAGTAAGCCAAGATCCATGTCAGCACTGGAGAGGAATCGTCAGGTTCCGGTCCCGACTCCACACAAGGTCTTCGGCCCCGGCATCGACGGGAGAGGAATCCCGAGAGGCCCCCGAGGAACTCGCATGGGGACTGGCCTTTCCTGAGGCCACCAGAGCGGGTCCCTGAGGTCCTCGTCATAAGTCGAGAGCACCTGGCGCAACTCGAGAAAATCCAGGAGGTTTTGCCCTCCAGGCGAGATGAGGCCCATTTCCGCTGAGGCTTCTCGAGGCTAATCACGTCTAAATACTGGAACTTCCAAAGGGTCCTTCACACCCTTGCTGCAACTCAAGAAGTTCCCCGACATACCCGTCTCCACTCGAGAGGAAGCACGTGGGGTCCCGCACACATCCAGGGGAGCCCCGTTTCCGCCTCCTAGCTCGAGATGAGGGATCCTTTCCCTGTTTCGTAGGGAAATAATTCCCGGCGTTCCCGTCGCATCTCAAGAGGAGGCGCTCTCCACAGGAAAGGCGAGAGGAACTCCAGGGTCGTGCCACCATTCCAAGAGTCCCCCAGATGTGTTAGTCCATTCCAGAGGAACCTGTTTTCCCTGAACTGCCTTGATGTTCAAGCCAAGGATCCACTCCCACCACTTGTGCACGTGGGACAGACCTGTGGGAAAGCCTCGTGGGAAAGCCTCGTGGGAAAGACTCGAGGGAAAACCATAGATCCTTTGATCCACGCGGCGGACTGCGTGACACTGCTGCTACCGCTCTGGAGGAAAGCGCAAGTGCATGCCCGCATTCGAGACGAGGACTGACTCCCCTGGGGAGACTCCAGAAGTACCCCAAGATCCATGTCAGCACTGGAGAGGAATCCTCAGGTTCCGGCCCCGACTCCACACAAGGTCTTAGGCCCCGGCATCGAAGGGAGAGGAATCCCGAGAGGCCCCCGAGGAACTCGCATGGGGACTGGCATTTCCTGAGGCCACCAGAGCGGGTCCCTGAGGTCCCCGTGGTAAGTCGAGAGCACCTGCCGCAACTCGAGAAAATACAGGAGGTTTTGCCCTCCAGGCGAGATGAGGCCCCTTTCCGCTGAGTCTTCTCGAGGCTAATCACGTCTAACCACTGGAACTTCCAAAGGGTCCTTCACACCCTTGCTGCAACACAAGAAGTTCCCCGACATACCCGTCTCCACTAGAGAGGAAGCACGTGGGGTCCCGCACACATCCAGTGGAGCCCCGTTTCCGCCTCCTAGCTCGAGATGAGGGATCCTTTCCCTGTTTCGTAGGGAAAGAATTCCCGGCGTTCCCGTCGCATCTCAAGAGGAGGCGCTCTCCACAGGAAAGGCGAGAGGAACTCCAGGGTCGTGCCACCATTCCAAGAGTCCCCCAGATGTGTCAGTCCATTCCAGAGGAACCTGTTTTCCCTGCACTGCCTTGACGTTCAAGCCGAGGATTCACTCCCACCACGTGTGCACGTGGGAAAGCCCTGAGGGAAAGCCTCGTGGGAAAGACTCGAGCGAAAACCATAGATCCTTTGATCCACGCGGCGGACTGCGTGACACTGCTGCTACCGCTCTGGAGGAAAGCGCAAGGGCATGCCCGTATTCGAGACGAGGACTGACTCCCCTGGGGAGACTCCAGAATTAGCCCAAGATCCATGTCAGCACTGGAAAGGAATCCTCAGTTTCCGGCCCCGACACCACACAAGGTCTTAGGCCCCGGCATCGACCGGAGAGGAATCCCGAGAGGCCCCTGTGGAACTCGCATGGGGACTGGCCTTTCCTGAGGCCACCAGAGCGGGTCCCTGAGGTCCTCGTCGTAAGTCGAGAGCACCTGCCGCAACTCGAGAAAATCCAGGAGGTTTTGCCCTCCAGGCGAGATGAGGCCCATTTCCGCTGACGCTTCTCGAGGCTAATCACGTCTAACCACTGGAACTTCCAACGGGTCCTTCACACCCTTGCTGCAACTCAAGAAGTTCCCAGACATACCCGTCTCCACTCGAGAGGAAGCACGTGGGGTCCCGCACACATCCAGGGGAGCCCCGTTTCCGCCTCCTAGCTCGAGATGAGGGATCCTTTCCCTTTTTCGTAGGGAAAGAATACCTGGCGTTCCCGTCGAATCTCAAGAGGAGGCGCTCACCACAGGAAAGGCGAAAGGAACTCCAGGGTGGTGCCACCATTCCAAGAGTCCCCCAGATGTGTCAGTCCATTCCAGAGGAACCTGTTTTCCCTGCACTGCCTTGACGTTCAAGCCGAGGATCGACTCCCACCACGTGTGCACGTGGGACAGCCCTGTGGGAAAGCCTCGTGGGAAAGCCTCGTGGGAAAGACTCGAGGGAAAACCATAGATCCTTTGATCCACGCGGCGGACTGCGTGACACTGCTGCTACCGCTCTGGAGGAAAGCGCAAGTGCATGCTCGCATTCGAGACGAGGACTGACTCCCCTGGGGAGACTCCAGAAGTACCCCAAGATCCATGTCAGCACTGGAGAGGAATCCTCAGGTTCCGGCCCCGACTCCACACAAGGTCTTCGGCCCCGGCATCGACGGGAGAGGAATCCCAAGAGGCCCCCGAGGAACTCGCATGGGGACTGGCCTTTCCTGAGGCCACCAGAGCGGGTCCCTGTGGTCCCATCGTAAGTCGAGAGCATCTGCCGCAACTCGAGAAAATCCAGGAGGTTTTGCCCTCCAGGCGAGATGAGGCCCATTTCCGCTGAGGCATCTCGAGGCCAATCACATCTAACCACTGGAACTTCCAAATGTCATTCACACCCTTGCTGCAACTCAAGAAGTTCCCCGACATACCCGTCTCCACTCCAGAGGAAGCACGAGGGTCCCGCACACATCCAGGGGAGCCCCGTTTCCGCCTCCTAGCTCGAGATGAGGGATCCTTTCCCTGTTTCGTAGGGAAAGAATTCCCGGCGTTCCCGAAGAGGTGGCGCTCTCCACAGGAAAGGCGAGAGGAACTCCAGGGTCGTGGCACCATTCCAAGAGACCCCAAGATGTGTCAGTCCATTCCAGAGGAACGTGTTTTCCCTGCACTGCCTTGACGTTCAAGCCGAGGATCGACTCCCAGCACGTGTGCACGTGGAACAGCCCTGTGGGAAAGCCTCGTGGGAAAGCCTCGTGGGAAAGACTCGAGGGAAAACCATAGATCCTTTGATCCAAGAGGCGGACTGCGTGACACTGCTGCTACCGCTCTGGAGGAAAGCGCAAGTGCATGCCCACATTCGAGACGAGGACTGACTCCCCTGGGGAGACTCCAGAAGTACCCCAAGATCCATGTCAGCACTGGAGAGGAATCCTCAGGTTCCGGCCCCGACTCCACGCAAGGTCTTAGGCCCTGGCATTGACGGGAGAGGAATCCCGAGAGGCCCCCGAGGAACTCGCATGGGGACTGGCCATTCCTGAGGCCACCAGAGCGGGTCCCTGAGGTCCCCGTCGTAAGTCGAGAGCACCTGCCGAAACTCGAGAAAATCCAGGAGGTTTTGCCCTCCAGGCGAGATGATGCCCATTTCCGCTGAGGCTTCTCGAGGCTAATCACATCTAACCATTGGTACTTCCAAAGGGTCCTTCACACCCGTGCTGCAACTCAAGAAGTTCCCCGACATACCCGTCTCCACTCGAGAGGAAGCACGTGGGGTCCCGCACACATCCAGGGGAGCCCCGTTTCCGCCTCCTAGCTCGAGATGAGGGATCCTTTCCCTGTTTCGTAGGGAAAGAATTCCCGGCGTTCCCGTCGCATATCAAGAGGAGGCGCTCTCCACAGGAGAGGCGAGAGGAACTCCAGGGTCGTGCCACCATTCCAAGAGACCCCCAGATGTGTCAGTCCATACCAGAGGAACCTGTTTTCCCTGCACTGCCTTGACGTTCAAGCCGAGGATCGACTCCCACCACGTGTGCACGTGGGACAGCCTTGTGGGAAAGCCTCGTGGGAAAGCCTCGTGGGAAAGACTCGAGGGAAAACCATAGATCCTTTGATCCACGCGGCGGACTGCGTGACACTGCTGCTAACGCTCAGGAGGAAAGCGCAAGTGCATGCCCGCATTCGAGACGAGGACTGACTCCCCTGGGGAGACTCCAGAAGTACCCCAAGATCCATGTCAGCACTGGAGAGGAATCCTCAGTTTCCGGCCCCGACTCCACACAAGGTCTTAGGCCCCGGCATCGACGGGAGAGGAATGCCGAGAGGCCCCCGAGGAACTCGCATGGGGACTGGCCTTTCCTGAGGCCACCAGAGCGGGTCCCTGAGGTCCCCGTCGTAAGTCGAGAGCACCTGCCGCAACTCGAGAAAATCCAGGAGGTTTTGCCCTCCAGGCGAGATGAGGCCCATTTCCGCTGAGGCTTCTGGAGGCCAATCATATCTAACCACTGGAACTTCCAAAGGGTCCTTCACACCCTTGCTGCAACTCAAGAAGTTCCCCGACATACCCGTCTCCACTCGAGAGGAAGCACGTGGTGTCCCGCACACATCCAGGGGAACCCCGTTTCCGCCTCCTAGCTCGAGATGAGGGATCCTTTCCCTGTTTCGTAAGGAAAGAATTCCCGGCGTTCCCGTCGCATCTCAAGAGGAGGCGCTCTCCACAGGAAAGGCGAGAGGAACTCCAGGGTCGTGCCACCATTCCAAGAGTCCCCCAGATGTGTCAGTCCATTCCAGTGGAACCTGTTTTCCCTGAACTGCCTTGACGTTCAAGCCGAGGATCGACTCCCACCACGTGTGCACGTGGGACAGCCCTGTGGGAAAGCCTCGTGGGAAAGCCTCGTGGGAAAGACTCGAGGGAAAACCATAGATCCTTTGATCCATGCGGAGGACTGCGGAACACTGCTGCTACCGCTCAGGAGGAAAGTGCAAGTGCATGCCCGCAATCGAGACGAGGACTGACTCCCCTGGGGAGATTCCAGAAGTACCCCAAGATCCATGTCAGCACTGGAGAGGAATCCTCAGGTTCCGGCCCCGAGCCCACACAAGGTCTTAGGCCCTGGCATCAACGGGAGAGGAATCCTGAGATGCCCCCGAGGAACTCGCATGGGGACTGGCCTTTCCTGAGGCCACCAGAGCGGGTCCATGAGGTCCTCGTCGTAAGTCGAGAGCACCTGCCGCAACTCGAGAAAATCCAGGAGGTTTTGCCCTGCAGGCGAGATGAGGCCCATTTCTGCTGAGGCTTCTCGAGGCTAATCACGTCTAAATACTGGAACTTCCAACGGGTCCTTCACACCCTTGCTGCGACTCAAGAAGTTCCCCGACATACCCGTCTCCACTCGATAGGGAGCACGTGGGGTCCCGCTCACATCCAGGGGAGCACCGTTTCCGCCTCCTAGCTCGAGATGAGGGATCCTTTCCCTGTTTCGTAGGGAAAGAATTTCCGGCGTTCCCGTCGCATCTCAAGAGGAGGCGCTCTGCACAGGAAAGGCGAGAGGTACTCCAGGGGGGTGCCACCATTCCAAGAGTCCCCCAGATGTGTCAGTCCATTCCAGAGGAACCTGTTTTCCCTGCACTGCCTTGACGTTCAAGCCGAGGATCCACTCCCACCACGTGTGCACGTGGGACAGCCCTGTGGGAAAGCCTCGTGGGAAAGCCTCGTGGGAAAGACTCGAGGGAAAACCATAGATCCTTTGATCCACGCGGCGGACTGCGTGACACTGCTCCTACCGCTCTGGAGAAAAGCGCAAGTGCATGCCCGCATTCGAGACGAGGACTGACTCCCCTGGGGAGACTCCAGAAGTACCCCAAGATCCATGTCAGCACTGGAGAGGAATCCTCAGGTTCCGGTCCCGACTCCACACAAGGTCTTCGGCCCCGGCATCGACGGGAGAGGAATCCCGAGAGGCCCCCGAGGAACTCGCATGGGGACTGGCCTTTCCTGAGGCCACCAGAGCGGGTCCCTGAGGTCCTCGTCATAAGTCGAGAGCACCTGGCGCAACTCGAGAAAATCCAGGAGGTTTTGCCCTCCAGGCGAGATGAGGCCCATTTCCGCTGAGGCTTCTCGAGGCTAATCACGTCTAAATACTGGAACTTCCAAAGGGTCCTTCACACCCTTGCTGCAACTCAAGAAGTTTCCCGACATACCCGTCTCCACTCGAGAGGAAGCACGTGGGGTCCCGCACACATCCAGCGGAGCCCCGTTTCCGCCTCCTAGCTCGAGATGAGGGATCCTTTCCCTGTTTCGTAGGGAAAGAATTCCCGGCGTTCCCGTCGCATCTCAAGAGGAGGCGCTCTCCACAGGAAAGGCGAGAGGAACTCCAGGGTCGTGCCACCATTCGAAGAGTCCCCCAGATGTGTTAGTCCATTCCAGAGGAACCTGTTTTCCCTGAACTGCCTTGATGTTCAAGCCGAGGATCCACTCCCACCACTTGTGCACGTGGGACAGCCCTGTGGGAAAGCCTCGTGGGAAAGCCTCGTGGGAAAGACTCGAGGGAAAACCATAGATCCTTTGATCCACGCGGCGGACTGCGTGACACTGCTGCTACCGCTCTGGAGGAAAGCGCAAGTGCATGCCCGCATTCGAGACGAGGACTGACTCCCCTGGGGAGACTCCAGAAGTACCCCAAGATCCATGTCAGCACTGGAGAGAAATCCTCAGGTTCCGGCCCCGACTCCACACAAGGTCTTAGGCCCCGGCATCGACGGGAGAGGAATCCCGAGAGGCCCCCGAGGAACTCGCATGGGGACTGGCATTTCCTGAGGCCACCAGAGCGGGTCCCTGAGGTCCCCGTGGTAAGTCGAGAGCACCTGCCGCAACTCGAGAAAATACAGGAGGTTTTGCCCTCCAGGCGAGATGAGGCCCATTTCCGCTGAGTCTTCTCGAGGCTAATCACGTCTAACCACTGGAACTTCCAAAGGGTCCTTCACACCCTTACTGCAACACAAGAAGTTCCCCGACATACCCGTCTCCACTAGAGAGGAAGCACGTGGGGTCCCGCACACATCCAGTGGAGCCCCGTTTCCGCCTCCTAGCTCGAGATGAGGGATCCTTTCCCTGTTTCGTAGGGAAAGAATTCCCGGCGTTCCCGTCGCATCTCAAGAGGAGGCGCTCTCCACAGGAAAGGCGAGAGGAACTCCAGGGTCGTGCCACCATTCCAAGAGTCCCCCAGATGTGTCAGTCCATTCCAGAGGAACCTGTTTTCCCTGCACTGCCTTGACGTTCAAGCCGAGGATCCACTCCCACCACGTGTGCACGTGGGAAAGCCCTGAGGGAAAGCCTCGTGGGAAAGACTCGAGGGAAAACCATAGATCCTTTGATCCACGCGGCGGACTGCGTGACACTGCTGCTACCGCTCTGGAGGAAAGCGCAAGTGCATGCCCGTATTCGAGACGAGGACTGACTCCCCTGGGGAGACTCCAGAATTAGCCCAAGATCCATGTCAGCACTGGAAAGGAATCCTCAGTTTCCGGCCCCGACACCACACAAGGTCTTAGGCCCCGGCATCGACCGGAGAGGAATCCCGAGAGGCCCCTGTGGAACTCGCATGGGGACTGGCCTTTCCTGAGGCCACCAGAGCGGGTCCCTGAGGTCCTCGTCGTAAGTCGAGAGCACCTGCCGCAACTCGAGAAAATCCAGGAGGTTTTGCCCTCCAGGCGAGATGAGGCCCATTTCCGCTGACGCTTCTCGAGGCTAATCACATCTAACCACTGGAACTTCCAACGGGTCCTTCACACCCTTGCTGCAACTCAAGAAGTTCCCCGACATACCCGTCTCCACTCGAGAGGAAGCACGTGGGGTCCCGCACACATCCAGGGGAGCCCCGTTTCCGCCTCCTAGCTCGAGATGAGGGATCCTTTCCCTGTTTCTTAGGGAAAGAATTCCCGGCGTTCCCGAAGAGGTGGCGCTCTCCACAGGAAAGTCGAGAGGAACTCCAGGGTCGTGGCACCATTCCAAGAGACCCCCAGATGTGTCAGTCCATTCCAGAGGAACGTGTTTTCCCTGCACTGCCTTGACGTTCAAGCCGAGGATCGACTCCCAGCACGTGTGCACGTGGAACAGCCCTGTGGGAAAGCCTCGTGGGAAAGCCTCGTGGGAAAGACTCGAGGGAAAACCATAGATTCTTTGATCCAAGAGGCGGACTGCGTGACACTGCTGCTACCGCTCTGGAGGAAAGCGCAAGTGCATGCCCGCATTCGAGACGAGGACTGACTCCCCTGGGGAGACTCCAGAAGTACCCCAAGATCCATGTCAGCACTGGAGAGGAATCCTCAGGTTCCGGCCCCGACTCCACGCAAGGTCTTAGGCCCTGGCATTGACGGGAGAGGAATGCCGAGAGGCCCCCGAGGAACTCGCATGGGGACTGGCCTTTCCTGAGGCCACCAGAGCGGGTCCCTGAGGTCCCCGTCGTAAGTCGAGAGCACCTGCCGCAACTCGAGAAAATCCAGGAGGTTTTGCCCTCCAGGCGAGATGAGGCCCATTTCCGCTGAGGCTTCTCGAGGCCAATCATATCTAACCACTGGAACTTCCAAAGGGTCCTTCACACCATTGCTGCAACTCAAGAAGTTCCCCGACATACCCGTCTCCACTCGAGAGGAAGCACGTGGTGTCCCGCACACATCCAGGGGAACCCCGTTTCCGCCTCCTAGCTCGAGATGAGGGATCCTTTCCCTGTTTAGTAAGGAAAGAATTCCCGGCGTTCCCGTCGCATCTCAAGAGGAGGCGCTCTCCACAGGAAAGGCGAGAGGAACTCCAGGGTCGTGCCACCATTCCAAGAGTCCCCCAGATGTGTCAGTCCATTCCAGAGGAACCTGTTTTCCCTGCACTGCCTTGACGTTCAAGCCGAGGATCGACTCCCACCACGTGTGCACGTGGGACAGCCCTGTGGGAAAGCCTCGTGGGAAAGCCTCGTGGGAAAGACTCGAGGGAAAACCATAGATCCTTTGATCCACGCGGCGGACTGCGTGACACTGCTGCTACCGCTCTGGAGGAAAGCGCAAGTGCATGCCCGCATTCGAGACGAGGACTGACTCCCCTGGGGAGAATCCAGAAGTACCCCAAGATCTATGTCAGCACTGGAGAGGAATCCTCAAGTTCCGGCCCCGACTCCACACAAGGTCTTAGGCCCTGGCATCGACGGGAGAGGAATGCCGAGAGGCCCCCGAGGAACTCGCATGGGGACTGGCCTTTCCTGAGGCCACCAGAGCGGGTCCCTGAGGTCCCCGTCGTAAGTCGAGAGCACCTGCTGCAACTCGAGAAAATCCAGGAGGTTTTGCCCTCCAGGCGAGATGAGGCCTATTTCCTCTGAGGCTTCTCGAGGCCAATCACATCTAACCACTGGAACTTCCAAAGGGTCCTTCACACCCTTGCTGCAACTCAAACAGTTCCGCGACATACCCGTCTCCACTCGAGAGGAAGCACGTGGGGTCCCGCACACATCCAGGGGAGCCCCGTTTCCGCCTCCTAGCTCGAGATGAGGGATCCTTTCCCTGTTTCGTAGGGAAAGAATTCCCGGCGTTCCCGAAGAGGTGGCGCTCTCCACAGGAAAGGCGAGAGGAACTCCAGGGTCGTGGCACCATTCCAAGAGACCCCCAGATGTGTCAGTCCATTCCAGAGGAACCTGTTTTCCCTGCACTGCCTTGACGTTCAAGCCGAGGATCGACTCCCACCACGTGTGCACGTGGAACAGCCCTGTGGGAAAGCCTCGTGGGAAAGCCTCGTGGGAAAGACTCGAGGGAAAACCATAGATCCTTTGATCCACGCGGCGGAATGCGGGACACTGCGGCTATCGCTCTGGAGGAAAGCGCAAGTGCATGCCCGCATTCGAGACCAGGACTGACTCCCCTGGGGAGACTCCAGAAGTACCCCAAGATCCATGTCAGCACTGGAGAGGAATCCTCAGGTTCCGGCCCCGACTCCACGCAAGGTCTTAGGCCCTGGCATTGACGGGAGAGGAATCCCGAGAGGCCCCCGAGGAACTCGCATGGGGACTGGCCATTCCTGAGGCCACCAGAGCGGGTCCCTGAGGTCCCCGTCGTAAGTCGAGAGCACCTGCCGCATCTCGAGAAAATCCAGGAGGTTTTGCCCTCCAGGCGAGATGATGCCCATTTCCGCTGAGGCTTCTCGAGGCTAATCACATCTAACCATTGGTACTTCCAAAGGGTCCTTCACACCCTTGCTGCAACTCAAGAAGTTCCCCGACATACCCGTCTCCACTCGAGAGGAAGCACGTGGGGTCCCGCACACATCCAGTGGAGCCCCGTTTCCGCCTCCTAGCTCGAGATGAGGGATCCTTTCCCTGTTTCGTAGGGAAAGAATTCCCGGCGTTCCCGTCGCAACTCAAGAGGTGGCGCTCTCCACAGGAAAGGCGAGAGGAACTCCAGGGTCGTGGCACCATTCCTAGAGACCCCCAGATGTGTCAGCCCATTCCAGAGGAACCTGTTTTCCCTGCACTGCCTTGACGTTCAAGCCGAGGATCGACTCCCACCACGTGTGCACGTGGGCAGCCCTGTGGGAAAGCCTCGTGGGAAAGCCTCGTGGGAAAATTCGAGGGAAAACCATAGATCGTTTGATCCACGCGGCGGACTGAGTGACACTGCTGCTACGGCTGTGGAGGAAAGCGCAAGTGCATGCCCGCATTCGAGACGAGGACTGACTCCCCTGGGGAGACTCCAGAAGTACCCCAAGATCCATGTCAGCACTGGAGAGGAATCCTCAGGTTCCGGCCGCGACTCCACACAAGGTCTTAGGCCCCGGCATCGACGGGAGAGGAATCCCGAGAGGCCCCCGAGGAACTCGCATGGGGACTGGCCTTTCCTGAGGCCACCAGAGCGGGTCCCTGGGGTCCCCGTCGTAAGCCGAGAGCACCTGCCGCAACTCGAGAAAATCCAGGAGGTTTTGCCCTCCAGGCGAGATGAGGCCCATTTCCGCTGAGGCTTCTCGAGGCTAATCACGTCTAACCACTGGAACTTCCAAAGGGTCCTTCACACCATTGCTGCAACTCAAGCATTTCCGCGACATACCCGTCTCCACTCGAGAGGAAGCACGTGGGGTCCCGCACACATCCAGGGGAGCCCCGTTTCCGCCTCCTAGCTCGAGATGAGGGATCCTTTCCCTGTTTCGTAGGGAAAGAATTCCCGGCGTTCCCGTCGCATCTCAAGAGGAGGCGCTCTCCACAGGAAAGGCGAGAGGAACTCCAGGGTCGTGCCACCATTCCAAGAGTCCCCCAGATGTGTCAGTCCATTCCAGAGGAACCTGTTTTCCCTGCACTGCCTTGACGTTCAAGCCGAGGATCGACTCCCACCACGTGTGCACGTGGGACAGCCCTGTGGGAAAGCCTCGTGGGAAAGCCTCGTGGGAAAGACTCGAGGGAAAACCATAGATCCTTTGATCCACGCGGCGGACTGCGTGACACTGCTGCTACCGCTCTGGAGGAAAGCGCAAGTGCATGCCCGCATTCGAGACGAGGACTGACTCCCCTGGGGAGACTCCAGAAGTACCCCAAGATCCATGTCAGCACTGGAGAGGAATCCTCAGGTTCCGGCCCCGACTCCACACAAGGTCTTAGGCCCCAGCATCGACGGGAGAGGAATCCCGAGAGGCCCCCGAGGAACTCGCATGGGGACTGGCCTTTCCTGAGGCCACCAGGGCGGGTCCCTGAGGTCGCCGTCGTAAGTCGAGAGCACCTGCCGCAACTCCAGAAAATCCAGGAGGTTTTGCCCTCCAGGCGAGATGAGGCCCATTTCCGCTGAGGCTTCTCGAGGCTAATCACATCTAACCATTGGTACTTCCAAAGGGTCCTTCACACCCTTGCTGCAACTCAAGAAGTTCCCCGACATACCCGTCTCCACTCGAGAGGAAGCACGTGGGGTCCCGCACACATCCAGGGGAGCCCGGTTTCAGCCTCCTAGCTCGAGATGAGGGATCCTTTAACTGTTTCGTAGGGAAAGAATTCCCGGCGTTCCCGTCGCATCTCAAGAGGAGACGCTCTCCACAGGAGAGGCGAGAGGAACTCCAGGGTCGTGCCACCATTCCAAGAGACCCCCAGATGTGTCAGTCAATACCAGAGGAACCTGTTTTCCCTGCACTGCCTTGACGTTCAAGCCGAGGATCGACTCCCACCACGTGTGCACGTGGGACAGCCCTGTGGGAAAGCCTCGTGGGAAAGCCTCGTGGGAAAGACTCGAGGGAAAACCATAGATCCTTTGATCCACGCGGCGGACTGCGTGACACTGCTGCTACTGCTCTGGAGGAAAGCGCAAGTGCATGCCCGCATTCGAGACGAGGACTGACTCCCCTGGGGAGACTCCAGAAGTACCCCAAGATCCATGTCAGCACTGGAGAGGAATCCTCAGGTTCCGGCCCCGACTCCACACAAGGTCTTAGGCCCCGGCATCGACGGGAGAGGAATCCCGAGAGGCCCCCGAGGAACTCGCATGGGGACTGGCCTTTCCTGAGGCCACCAGAGCGGGTCCCTGAGGTCCCCGTCGTAAGTCGAGAGCACCTGCCGCAACTCGAGAAAATCCAGGAGGTTTTGCCCTCCAGGCGAGATGAGGCCCATTTCCGCTGAGGCTTCTCGAGGCTAATAACTTCTAACCACTGGAACTTCCAAAGGGTCCTTCACACCCTTGCTGCAACTCAAGCAGTTCCGTGACATACCCGTCTCCACTCGAGAGGAAGCACGTGGGGTCCCGCACACATCCAGGGGAGCCCCGTTTCCGCCTCCTAGCTCGAGATGAGGGATCCTTTCCCTGTTTCGTAGGGAAAGAATTCCCGGCGTTCCCGTCTCATCTCAAGAGGTGGCGCTCTCCACAGGAAAGGCGAGAGGAACTCCAGGGTCGTGGCTCCATTCCAAGAGACCCCCAGATGTGTCAGTCCATTCCAGAGGAACCTGTTTTCCCTTCACTGCCTTGACGTTCAAGCCGAGGATCGACTCCCACCACGTGTGCACGTGGGACAGCCCTGTGGGAAAGCCTCGTGGGAAAGCCTCGTGGGAAAGACTCGAGGGAAAACCATAGATCCTTTGATCCACGCGGCGGACTGCATGACACAGCTGCTACCGCTCTGGAGGAAAGCGCAAGTGCATGCCCGCATTCGAGACGAGGACTGACTCCCCTGGGGAGACTCCAGAAGTACCCCAAGATCCATGTCAGCACTGGAGAGGAATCCTCAGGTTCCGGCCCCGACTCCACACAAGGTCTTAGGCCCCTCATCGACGGGAGAGGAATCCCGAGAGGCCCCCGAGGAACTCGCATGGGGACTGGCCTTTCCTGAGGCCACCAGAGCGGGTCCCTGAGGTCCCCATCGTAAGTCGAGAGCACCTGCCGCAACTCGAGAAAATCCAGGAGGATTTGCCCTCCAGGCGAGATGAGGCCCATTTCCGCTGAGGCTTCTCCAGGCTAATCACGTCTAACCACTGGAACTTCCAAAGGGTCCTTCACACCGTTGCTGCAACTCAAGAAGGTCCCCGACATACCCGTCTCCACCCGAGAGGAAGCACGTGGGGTCCCGCACACATCCAGGGGAACCCCGTTTCCGCCTCCTAGCTCGAGATGAGGGATCCTTTCCCTGTTTCGTAGGGAAAGAATTCCCGGCGTTCCCGTCGCATCTCAAGAGGAGGCGCTCTCCACAGGAAAGGCGAGAGGAACTCCAGGGTCGTGCCACCATTCCAAGAGTCCCCCAGATGTGTCAGTCCATTCCAGAGGAACCTGTTTTCCCTGCACTGCCTTGACGTTCAAGCCGAGGATCGACTCCCACCACGTGTGCACGTGGGACAGCCCTGTGGGAAAGCCTCGTGGGAAAGCCTCGTGGGAAAGACTCGAGGGAAAACCATAGATCCTTTGATCCACGCGGCGGACTGCGTGACACTGCTGCTACCGCTCTGGAGGAAAGCGCAAGTGCATGCCCGCATTCGAGACGAGGACTGACTCCTCTGGGGAGACTCCAGAAGTACCCCAAGATCCATGTCAGCACTGGAGAGGAATCCTCAGGTTCCGGCCCCGACTCCACACAAGGTCTTAGGCCCCGGCATCGACGGGAGAGGAATGCCGAGAGGCCCCCGAGGAACTCGCATGGGGACTGGCCTTTCCTGAGGCCACCAGAGCGGGTCCCTGAGGTCCCCGTCGTAAGTCGAGAGCACCTGCCGCAACTCGAGAAAATCCAGGAGGTTTTGCCCTCCAGGCGAGATGAGGCCCATTTCCGCTGAGGCTTCTCGAGGCTAATCACGTCTAACCACTGGAACTTCCAAAGGGTCCTTCACACCCTTGCTGCAACTCAAGAAGTTCCCCGACATACCCGTCTCCACTCGAGAGGAAGCACGTGGGGTCCCGCACACATCCAGGGGAGCCCCGTTTCCGCCTCCTAGCTCGAGATGAGGGATCCTTTCCCTGTTTCGTAGGGAAAGAATTCCCGGCGTTCCCGTCGCATCTCAAGAGGAGGCGCTCTGCACAGGAAAGGCGAGAGGAACTCCAGGGTCGTGCCACCATTCCAAGAGTCCCCCAGATGTGTCAGTCCTTTCCAGAGGAACCTGTTTTCCCTACACTGCCTTGACGTTCAAGCCGAGGATCGAGTCCCACAACGTGTGCACGTGGGACAGCCCTGTGGGAAAGCCTCGTGGGAAAGCCTCGTGGGAAAGACTCGAGGGAAAACCATAGAATCTTTGATCCACGCGGCGGACTGCGTGACACTGCTGCTACCGCTCTGGAGGAAAGCGAAAGTGCATGCCCGCATTCGAGACGAGGACTGACTCCCCTGGGGAGACTCCAGAAGTACCCCAAGATCCATGTCAGCACTGGAGAGGAATCCTCAGGTTCCGGCCCCGACTCCACACAAGGTCTTAGGCACCGGCATCGACGGGAGAGGAATCCCGAGAGGCCCCCGAGGAACTCGCACGGGGACTGGCCTTTTCTGAGGCCACCACAGCGGGTCCCTGAGGTCCCCGTCGTAAGTCGAGAGCACCTGCCGCAACTCGAGAAAATCCAGGAGGTTTTGCCCTCCAGGCGAGATGAGGCCCATTTCCGCTGAGGCTTCTCGAGGCTAATCACGTCTAACCACTGGAACTTCCAAAGGGTCCTTCACACCCTTGCTGCAACTCCCGAAGTTCCCCGACATACCCGTCTCCACCCGAGAGGAAGCACGTGGGGTCCCGCACACATCCAGGGGAGCCCGGTTTCAGCCTCCTAGCTCGAGATGAGGGATCCTTTCCCTGTTTCGTAGGGAAAGAATTCCCGGCGTTCCCGTCGCATCTCAAGAGGAGACGCTCTCCACAGGAGAGGCGAGAGGAACTCCAGGGTCGTGCCACCATTCCAAGAGACCCCCAGATGTGTCAGTCAATACCAGAGGAACCTGTTTTCCCTGCACTGCCTTGACGTTCAAGCCGAGGATCGACTCCCACCACGTGTGCACGTGGGACAGCCCTGTGGGAAAGCCTCGTGGGAAAGCCTCGTGGGAAAGACTCGAGGGAAAACCATAGATCCTTTGATCCACGCGGCGGACTGCGTGACACTGCTGCTACTGCTCTGGAGGAAAGCGCAAGTGCATGCCCGCATTCGAGACGAGGACTGACTCCCCTGGGGAGACTCCAGAAGTACCCCAAGATCCATGTCAGCACTGGAGAGGAATCCTCAGGTTCCGGCCCCGACTCCACACAAGGTCTTAGGCCCCGGCATCGACGGGAGAGGAATCCCGAGAGGCCCCCAAGGAACTCGCATGGGGACTGGCCTTTCCTGAGGCCACCAGAGCGGGTCCCTGACGTCCCCGTCGTAAGTCGAGAGCACCTGCCGCAACTCGAGAAAATCCAGGAGGTTTTGCCCTCCAGGCGAGATGAGGCCCATTTCCGCTGAGGCTTCTCGAGGCTAATCACGTCTAACCACTGGAACTTCCAAAGGGTCCTTCAAACCCTTGCTGCAACTCAAGAATTTCCCCGACATACCCGTCTCCACTCGAGAGGAAGCACGTGGGGTCCCGCACACATCCAGGGGAGCCCCGTTTCCGCCTCCTAGCTCGAGATGAGGGATCCTTTCCCTGTTTCGTAGGGAAAGAATTCCCGGCGTTCCCGTCGCATCTCAAGCGGAGGCGCTCTCCACAGGAAAGGCGAGAGGAACTCCAGGGTCGTGCCACCATTCCAAGAGTCCACCAGATGTGTCAGTCCATTCCAGAAGAACCTGTTTTCCCTGCACTGCCTTGACGTTCAAGCCGAGGATCCACTCCCACCACGTGAGCACGTGGGACAGCCCTGTGGGAAAGCCCCGTGGGAAAGCCTCTTGGGAAAGACTCGAGGGAAAACCATAGATCCTTTGATCCACGCGGCAGACTGCGTGACACTGCTGCTACCGCTCTGGAGGAAAGCGCAAGTGCATGCCCGCATTCGAGACGAGGACTGACTCCCCTGGGGAGACTCCAGAAGTACCCCAAGATCCATGTCAGCACTGGAGAGGAATCCTCAGGTTCCGGCCCCGACTCCACACAAGGTCTTAGGCCCCGGCATCGACGGGAGAGGAATCCCGAGAGGCCCCCGAGGAACTCGCATGGGGACTGGCCTTTCCTGAGGCCACCAGAGCGGGTCCCTGGGGTCCCCGTCGTAAGCCGAGAGCACCTGCCGCAACTCGAGAAAATCCAGGAGGTTTTGCCCTCCAGGCGAGATGAGGCCCATTTCCGCTGAGGCTTCTCGAGGCTAATCACGTCTAACCACTGGAAGTTCCAAAGGGTCCTTCACACCATTGCTGCAACTCAAGCATTTCCGCGACATACCCGTCTCCACTCGAGAGGAAGCACGTGGGGTCCCGCACACATCCAGGGGAGCCCCGTTTCCGCCTCCTAGCTCGAGATGAGGGATCCTTTCCCTGTTTCGTAGGGAAAGAATTCCCGGCGTTCCCGTCGCATCTCAAGTGGAGGCGCTCTGCACAGGAAAGGCGAGAGGAACTCCAGGGTCGTGCCACCATTCCAAGAGTCCCCCAGATGTGTCAGTCCTTTCCAGAGGAACCTGTTTTCCCTGCACTGCCTTGACGTTCAAGCCGAGGATCGAGTCCCACAACGTGTGCACGTGGGACAGCCCTGTGGGAAAGCCTCGTGGGAAAGCCTCGTGGGAAAGACTCGAGGGAAAACCATAGAATCTTTGATCCACGCGGAGGACTGCGTGACACTGCTGCTACCGCTCTGGAGGAAAGCGAAAGTGCATGCCCGCATTCGAGACGAGGACTGACTCCCCTGGGGAGACTCCAGAAGTACCCCAAGATCCATGTCAGCACTGGAGAGGAATCCTCAGGTTCCGGCCCCGACTCCACACAAGGTCTTAGGCACCGGCATCGACCGGAGAGGAATCCCGAGAGGCCCCCGAGGAACTCGCACGGGGACTGGCCTTTTCTGAGGCCACCACAGCGGGTCCCTGAGGTCCCCGTCGTAAGTCGAGAGCACCTGCCGCAACTCGAGAAAATCCAGGAGGTTTTGCCCTCCAGGCGAGATGAGGCCCATTTCCGCTGAGGCTTCTCGAGGCTAATCACGTCTAACCACTGGAACTTCCAAAGGGTCCTTCACACCCTTGCTGCAACTCAAGAAGTTCCCCGACATACCCGTCTCCACCCGAGAGGAAGCACGTGGGGTCCCGCACACATCCAGGGGAGCCCGGTTTCAGCCTCCTAGCTCGAGATGAGGGATCCTTTCCCTGTTTCGTAGGGAAAGAATTCCCGGCGTTCCCGTCGCATCTCAAGAGGAGACGCTCTCCACAGGAGAGGCGAGAGGAACTCCAGGGTCGTGCCACCATTCCAAGAGACCCCCAGATGTGTCAGTCAATACCAGAGGAACCTGTTTTCCCTGCACTGCCTTGACGTTCAAGCCGAGGATCGACTCCCACCACGTGTGCACGTGGGACAGCCCTGTGGGAAAGCCTCGTGGGAAAGCCTCGTGGGAAAGACTCGAGGGAAAACCATAGATCCTTTGATCCACGCGGCGGACTGCGTGACAGTGCTGCTACTGCTCTGGAGGAAAGCGCAAGTGCATGCCCGCATTCGAGACGAGGACTGACTCCCCTGGGGAGACTCCAGAAGTACCCCAAGATCCATGTCAGCACTGGAGAGGAATCCTCAGGTTCCGGCCCCGACTCCACACAAGGTCTTAGGCCCCGGCATCGACGGGAGAGGAATCCCGAGAGGCCCCCAAGGAACTCGCATGGGGACTGGCCTTTCCTGAGGCCACCAGAGCGGGTCCCTGACGTCCCCGTCGTAAGTCGAGAGCACCTGCCACAACTCGAGAAAATCCAGGAGGTTTTGCCCTCCAGGCGAGATGAGGCCCATTTCCGCTGAGGCTTCTCGAGGCTAATCACGTCTAACCACTGGAACTTCCAAAGGGTCCTTCAAACCCTTGCTGCAACTCAAGAATTTCCCCGACATACCCGTCTCCACTCGAGAGGAAGCACGTGGGGTCCCGCACACATCCAGGGGAGCCCCGTTTCCGCCTCCTAGCTCGAGATGAGGGATCCTTTCCCTGTTTCGTAGGGAAAGAATTCCCGGCGTTCCCGTCGCATCTCAAGCGGAGGCGCTCTCCACAGGAAAGGCGAGAGGAACTCCAGGGTCGTGCCACCATTCCAAGAGTCCACCAGATGTGTCAGTCCATTCCAGAAGAACCTGTTTTCCCTGCACTGCCTTGACGTTCAAGCCGAGGATCCACTCCCACCACGTGAGCACGTGGGACAGCCCTGTGGGAAAGCCTCGTGGGAAAGCCTCGTGGGAAAGACTCGAGGGAAAACCATAGATCCTTTGATCCACGCGGCAGACTGCGTGACACTGCTGCTACCGCTCTGGAGGAAAGCGCAAGTGCATGCCCGCATTCGAGACGAGGACTGACTCCCCTGGGGAGACTCCAGAAGTACCCCAAGATCCATGTCAGCACTGGAGAGGAATCCTCAGGTTCCGGCCCCGACTCCACACAAGGTCTTAGGCCCCGGCATCGACGGGAGAGGAATCCCGAGAGGCCCCCGAGGAACTCGCATGGGGACTGGCCTTTCCTGAGGCCACCAGAGCGGGTCCCTGGGGTCCCCGTCGTAAGCCGAGAGCACCTGCCGCAACTCGAGAAAATCCAGGAGGTTTTGCCCTCCAGGCGAGATGAGGCCCATTTCCGCTGAGGCTTCTCGAGGCTAATCACGTCTAACCACTGGAACTTCCAAAGGGTCCTTCACACCATTGCTGCAACTCAAGCATATCCGCGACATACCCGTCTCCACTCGAGAGGAAGCACGTGGGGTCCCGCACACATCCAGGGGAGCCCCGTTTCCGCCTCCTAGCTCGAGATGAGGGATCCTTTCCCTGTTTCGTAGGGAAAGAATTCCCGGCATTCCCGTCGCATCTCAAGAGGAGGCGCTCTCCACAGGAAAGGCGAGAGGAACTCCAGGGTCGTGCCACCATTCCAAGAGTCCCCCAGATGTGTCAGTCCATTCCAGAGGAACCTGTTTTCCCTGCACTGCCTTGACGTTCAAGCCGAGGATCCACTCCCACCACGTGTGCACGTGGGACAGCCCTGTGGGAAAGCCTCGTGGGAAAGCCTCGTGGGAAAGACTCGAGGGAAAACCATAGATCCTTTGATCCACGCGGCGGACTGCGTGACACTGCTGCTACCGCTCTGGAGGAAAGCGCAAGTGCATGCCCGCATTCGAGACGAGGACTGACTCCCCTGGGGAGACTCCAGAAGTACCCCAAGATCCATGTCAGCACTGGAGAGGAATCCTCAGGTTCCGGCCCCGATTCCACACAAGGTCTTAGGCCCCAGCATCGACGGGAGAGGAATCCCGAGAGGCCCCCGAGGAACTCGCATGGGGACTGGCCTTTCCTGAGGCCACCAGAGCGGGTCCCTGAGGTCCCCGTCGTAAGTCGAGAGCACCTGCCGCAACTCCAGAAAATCCAGGAGGTTTTGCCCTCCAGGCGAGATGAGGCCCATTTCCGCTGAGGCTTCTCGAGGCTAATCACATCTAACCATTGGTACTTCCAAAGGGTCCTTCACACCCTTGCTGCAACTCAAGAAGTTCCCCGACATACCCGTCTCCACTCGAGAGGAAGCACGTGGGGTCCCGCACACATCCAGGGGAGCCCGGTTTCAGCCTCCTAGCTCGAGATGAGGGATCCTTTCCCTGTTTCGTAGGGAAAGAATTCCCGGCGTTCCCGTCGCATCTCAAGAGGAGACGCTCTCCACAGGAGAGGCGAGAGGAACTCCAGGGTCGTGCCACCATTCCAAGAGACCCCCAGATGTGTCAGTCAATACCAGAGGAACCTGTTTTCCCTGCACTGCCTTGACGTTCAAGCCGAGGATCCACTCCCACCACGTGTGCACGTGGGACAGCCCTGTGGGAAAGCCTCGTGGGAAAGCCTCGTGGGAAAGACTCGAGGGAAAACCATAGATCCTTTGATCCACGCGGCGGACTGCGTGACACTGCTGCTACTGCTCTGGAGGAAAGCGCAAGTGCATGCCCGCATTCGAGACGAGGACTGACTCCCCTGGGGAGACTCCAGAAGTACCCCAAGATCCATGTCAGCACTGGAGAGGAATCCTCAGGTTCCGGCCCCGACTCCACACAAGGTCTTAGGCCCCGGCATCGACGGGAGAGGAATCCCGAGAGGCCCCCGAGGAACTCGCATGGGGACTGGCCTTTCCTGAGGCCACCAGAGCGGGTCCCTGAGGTCCCCGTCGTAAGTCGAGAGCACCTGCCGCAACTCCAGAAAATCCAGGAGGTTTTGCCCTCCAGGCGAGATGAGGCCCATTTCCGCTGAGGCTTCTCGAGGCTAATAACATCTAACCACTGGAACTTCCAAAGGGTCCTTCACACCCTTGCTGCAACTCAAGCAGTTCCGTGACATACCCGTCTCCACTCGAGAGGAAGCACGTGGGGTCCCGCACACATCCAGGGGAGCCCCGTTTCCGCCTCCTAGCTCGAGATGAGGGATCCTTTCCCTGTTTCGTAGGGAAAGAATTCCCGGCGTTCCCGTCTCATCTCAAGAGGTGGCGCTCTCCACAGGAAAGGCGAGAGGAACTCCAGGGTCGTGGCTCCATTCCAAGAGACCCCCAGATGTGTCAGTCCATTCCAGAGGAACCTGTTTTCCCTTCACTGCCTTGACGTTCAAGCCGAGGATCGACTCCCACCACGTGTGCACGTGGGACAGCTCTGTGGGAAAGCCTCGTGGGAAAGCCTCGTGGGAAAGACTCGAGGGAAAACCATAGATCCTTTGATCCACGCGGCGGACTGCATGACACAGCTGCTACCGCTCTGGAGGAAAGCGCAAGTGCATGCCCGCATTCGAGACGAGGACTGACTCCCCTGGGGAGACTCCAGAAGTACCCCAAGATCCATGTCAGCACTGGAGAGGAATCCTCAGGTTCCGGCCCCGACTCCACACAAGGTCTTAGGCCCCTCATCGACGGGAGAGGAATCCCGAGAGGCCCCCGAGGAACTCGCATGGGGACTGGCCTTTCCTGAGGCCACCAGAGCGGGTCCCTGAGGTCCCCATCGTAAGTCGAGAGCACCTGCCGCAACTCGAGAAAATCCAGGAGGTTTTGCCCTCCAGGAGATGAGGCCCATTTCCGCTGAGGCTTCTCGAGGCTAATCACGTCTAACCACTGGAACTTCCAAAGGGTCCTTCACACCCTTGCTGCAACTCAAGAAGGTCCCCGACATACCCGTCTCCACCCGAGAGGAAGCACGAGGGGTCCCGCACACATCCAGGGGAGCCCCATTTCCGCCTCCTAGCTCGAGATGAGGGATCCTTTCCCTGTTTCGTAGGGAAAGAATTCCCGGCATTCCCGTCGCATCTCAAGAGGAGGCGCTCTCCACAGGAAAGGCGAGAGGAACTCCAGGGTCGTGCCACCATTCCAAGAGTCCCCCAGATGTGTCAGTCCATTCCAGAGGAACCTGTTTTCCCTGCACTGCCTTGAAGTTCAAGCCGAGGATCGACTCCCACCACGTGTGCACGTGGGACACCCCTGTGGGAAAGCCTCGTGGGAAAGCCTCGTGGGAAAGACTCGAGGGAAAACCATAGATCCTTTGATCCACGTGGCGGACTGCGTGACACTGCTGCTACCGCCCTGGAGGAAAGCGCAAGTGCATGCCCGCATTCGAGACGAGGACTGACTCCTCTGGGGAGACTCCAGAAGTACCCCAAGATCCATGTCAGCACTGGAGAGGAATCCTCAGGTTCCGGCCCCGACTCCACACAAGGTCTTAGGCCCCGGCATCGACGGGAGAGGAATCCCGAGAGGCCCCCGAGGAACTCGCTCGGGGACTGGCCTTTTCTGAGGCCACCACAGCGGGTCCCTGAGTTCCCCGTCGTAAGTCGAGAGCACCTGCCGCAACTCGAGAAAATCCAGGAGGTTTTGCCCTCCAGGCGAGATGAGGCCCATTTCCGCTGAGGCTTCTCGAGGCTAATCACGTCTAACCACTGGAACTTCCAAAGGGTCCTTCACACCCTTGCTGCAACTCAAGAAGTTCCCCGACATACCCGTCTCCACTCGAGAGGAAGCACGTGGGGTCCCGCACACATCCAGGGGAGCCCCGTTTCCGCCTCCTAGCTCGAGATGAGGGATCCTTTCCCTGTTTCGTAGGGAAAGAATTCCCGGCCTTCCCGTCGCATCTCAAGAGGAGGCGCTCTCCACAGGAAAGGCGAGAGGAACTCCAGGGTCGTGCCACCATTCCAAGAGTCCCCCAGATGTGTCAGTCCATTCCAGAGGAACCTGTTTTCCCTGCACTGCCTTGACGTTCAAGCCGAGGATCGACTCCCACCACGTGTGCACGTGGGACAGCCCTGTGGGAAAGCCTCGTGGGAAAGCCTCGTGGGAAAGACTCGAGGGAAAACCATAGATCCTTTGATCCACACGGCGGACTGCGTGACACTGCTGCTACCGCTCTGGAGGAAAGCGCAAGTGCATGCCCGCATTCGAGACGAGGACTGACTCCCCTGGGGAGACTCCAGAAGTACCCCAAGATCCATGTCAGCACTGAAGAGGAATCCTCAGGTTCCGGCCCCGACTCCACACAAGGTCTTAGGCCCCGGCATCGACGGGAGAGGAATCCCGAGAGGCCCCCGAGGAACTCGCATGGGGACTGGCCTTTCCTGAGGCCACCAGAGCGGGTCCCTGAGGTCCCCGTCGTAAGTCGAGAGCACCTGCCGCAACTCGAGAAAATCCAGGAGGTTTTGCCCTCCAGGCGAGATGAGGCCCATTTCCGCTGAGGCTTCTCGAGGCTAATCACGTCTAACCACTGGAACTTCCAAAGGGTCCTTCAAACCCTTGCTGCAACTCAAGAATTTCCCCGACATACCCGTCTCCACTCGAGAGGAAGCACGTGGGGTCCCGCACACATCCAGGGGAGCCTCGTTTCCGCCTCCTAGCTCGAGATGAGGGATCCTTTCCCTGTTTCGTAGGGAAAGAATTCCCGGCGTTCCCGTCGCATCTCAAGCGGAGGCGCTCTCCACAGGAAAGGCAAGAGGAACTCCAGGGTCGTGCCACCATTCCAAGAGTCCCCCAGATGTGTCAGTCCATTCCAGAGGAACCTGTTTTCCCTGCACTGCCTTGACGTTCAAGCCGAGGATCCACTCCCACCACGTGTGCACGTGGGACAGCCCTGTGGGAAAGCCTCGTGGGAAAGCCTCTTGGGAAAGACTCGAGGGAAAACCATAGATCCTTTGATCCACGCGGCAGACTGCGTGACACTGCTGCTACCGCTCTGGAGGAAAGCGCAAGTGCATGCCCGCATTCGAGACGAGGACTGACTCCCCTGGGGAGACTCCAGAAGTACCCCAAGATCCATGTCAGCACTGGAGAGGAATCCTCAGGTTCCGGCCCCGACTCCACACAAGGTCTTAGGCCCCGGCATCGACGGGAGAGGAATCCCGAGAGGCCCCCGAGGAACTCGCATGGGGACTGGCCTTTCCTGAGGCCACCAGAGCGGGTCCCTGGGGTCCCCGTCGTAAGTCGAGAGCACCTGCCGCAACTCGAGAAAATCCAGGAGGTTTTGCACTCCAGGCGAGATGAGGCCCATTTCCGCTGAGGCTTCTCGAGGCTAATCACGTCTAACCACTGGAACTTCCAAAGGGTCCTTCACACCATTGCTGCAACTCAAGCAGTTCTGCGACATACCCGTCTACACTCGAGAGGAAGCACGTGGGGTCCCGCACACATCCAGGGGAGCCCCGTTTCCGCCTCCTAGCTCGAGATGAGGGATCCTTTCCCTGTTTCGTAGGGAAAGAATTCCCGGCGTTCCCGTCGCATCTCAAGAGGAGGCGCTCTCCACAGGAAAGGCGAGAGGAACTCCAGGGTCGTGCCACCATTCCAAGAGTCCCCCAGATGTGTCAGTCCATTCCAGAGGAACCTGTTTTCCCTGCACTGCCTTGACGTTCAAGCCGAGGATCCACTCCCAACACGTGTGCACGTGGGACAGCCCTGTGGGAAAGCCTCGTGGGAAAACCTCGTGGGAAGGATCGAGGGAAAACCATAGATCCTTTGATCCACGCGGCGGACTGCGTGACACTGCTGCTACCGCTCTGGAGGAAAGCGCAAGTGCATGCCCGCATTCGAGACGAGGACTGACTCCCCTGGGGAGACTCCAGAAGTACCCCAAGATCCATGTCAGCACTGGAGAGGAATCCTCAGGTTCCGGCCCCGACTCCACACAAGGTCTTAGGCCCCGGCATCGACGGGAGAGGAATCCCGAGAGGCCCCCGAGGAACTCGCATGGGGACTGGCCTTTCCTGAGGCCACCAGAGCGGGTCCCTGGGGTCCCCGTCGTAAGCCGAGAGCACCTGCCGCAACTCGAGAAAATCCAGGAGGTTTTGCCCTCCAGGCGAGATGAGGCCCATTTCCGCTGAGGCTTCTCGAGGCTAATCACGTCTAACCACTGGAACTTCCAAAGGGTCCTTCACACCATTGCTGCAACTCAAGCATTTCCGCGACATACCCGTCTCCACTCGAGAGGAAGCACGTGGGGTCCCGCACACATCCAGGGGAGCCCCGTTTCCGCCTCCTAGCTCGAGATGAGGGATCCTTTCCCTGTTTCGTAGGGAAAGAATTCCCGGCGTTCCCGTCGCATCTCAAGAGGAGGCGCTCTCCACAGGAAAGGCGAGAGGAACTCCAGGGTCGTGCCACCATTCCAAGAGTCCCCCAGATGTGTCAGTCCATTCCAGAGGAACCTGTTTTCCCTGCACTGCCTTGACGTTCAAGCCGAGGATCCACTCCCACCACGTGTGCACGTGGGACAGCCCTGTGGGAAAGCCTCGTGGGAAAGCCTCGTGGGAAAGACTCGAGGGAAAACCATAGATCCTTTGATCCACGCGGCGGACTGCGTGACACTGCTGCTACCGCTCTGGAGGAAAGCGCAAGTGCATGCCCGCATTCGAGACGAGGACTGACTCCCCTGGGGAGACTCCAGAAGTACCCCAAGATCCATGTCAGCACTGGAGAGGAATCCTCAGGTTCCGGCCCCGATTCCACACAAGGTCTTAGGCCCCAGCATCGACGGGAGAGGAATCCCGAGAGGCCCCCGAGGAACTCGCATGGGGACTGGCCTTTCCTGAGGCCACCAGAGCGGGTCCCTGAGGTCCCCGTCGTAAGTCGAGAGCACCTGCCGCAACTCCAGAAAATCCAGGAGGTTTTGCCCTCCAGGCGAGATGAGGCCCATTTCCGCTGAGGCTTCTCGAGGCTAATCACATCTAACCATTGGTACTTCCAAAGGGTCCTTCACACCCTTGCTGCAACTCAAGAAGTTCCCCGACATACCCGTCTCCACTCGAGAGGAAGCACGTGGGGTCCCGCACACATCCAGGGGAGCCCGGTTTCAGCCTCCTAGCTCGAGATGAGGGATCCTTTCCCTGTTTCGTAGGGAAAGAATTCCCGGCGTTCCCGTCGCATCTCAAGAGGAGGCGCTCTCCACAGGAAAGGCGAGAGAAACTCCAGGGTCGTGCCACCATTCCAAGAGTCCCCCAGATGTGTCAGTTCATTCCAGAGGAACCTGTTTGCCGTGCACTGCCTTGACGTTCAAGCCGAGGATCGACTCCCACCACGTTTGCACGTTAGACAGCCCTGTGGGAAAGCCTCGTGGGAAAGCCTCGTGGGAAAGACTCGAGGGAAAACCATAGATCCTTTGATGCACGGGGCGGACTGCGTGACACTGCTGCTACAGGTCTGGAGGAAAGCGCAAGTGCATGCCCGCATTCGAAACGAGGACTGACTCCCCTGGGGAGACTCTAGAAGTACCCCAAGATCCATGTCAGCACTGGAGAATAATCCTCACTTTCGGAACCCGACTCCACACAAGGTCTTAGGCCCCGGCATCGACGGGAGAGGAATCCCTAAGGGCCCCCTAGGAACTCGCATGGGGACTGGCCTTTCCTGAGGCCACCAGAGCGGGTCCCTGAGGTCCCCGTCGTAAGTCGAGAGCACCTGCCGCAACTCGAGAAAATCCAGGAGGTTTTGCCCTCCAGGCGAGATGAGGCCCATTTCCGCTGAGGCTTCTGCAGGCAAATCACGTCTAACCAGTGGAACTTCCAAAGGGTCCTTCACACCCTTGCTGCAACTCAAGAAGTTCCCCGACATACCCGTCTCCACTCGAGAGGAAGCACGTGGGGTCCCGCACACATCCAGGGGAGCCCCGTTTCCGCCCCCTAGCTCGAGATGAGGGATCCTTTCCCTGTTTCGTAAGGAAAGAATTCCCGGCGTTCCCGTCGCATATCAAGAGGAGGCGCTCTCCACAGGAAAGGCGAGAGGAACTCCAGGGTCGTGCCACCATTCCAAGATTCCCCCAGATGTGTTAGTCCATTCCAGAGGAACCTGTTTTCCCTGCACTGCCTTGACGTTCAAGCCGAGGATCGACTCCCACCACGTGTGCACGTGGGACAGCCCTGTGGGAAAGCCTCGTGGGAAAGCCTCGTGGGAAAGACTCGAGGGAAAACCATAGATCCTTTGATCCACGCGGCAGACTGCGTGACACTGCTGCTACAGCTCTGGAGAAAAGCGCAAGTGCATGCCCGCATTCGAGACGAGGACTGACTCCCCTGGGGAGACTCCAGAAGTACCCCAAGATCCATGTCAGCACTGGAGAGGAATCGTCAGGTTCCGGTCCCGACTCCACACAAGGTCTTGGCCCCGGCATCGACGGGAGAGGAATCCCGAGAGGCCCCCGAGGAACTCGCATGGGGACTGGCCTTTCCTGAGGCCACCAGAGCGGGTCCCTGAGGTCCTCGTCATAAGTCGAGAGCACCTGGCGCAACTCGAGAAAATCCAGGAGGTTTTGCCCTCCAGGCGAGATGAGGCCCATTTCCGCTGAGGCTTCTCGAGGCTAATCACATCTAACCACTGGAACTTCCAAAGGGTCCTTCACACCCTCGCTGCAACTCAAGAAGTTCCCCGACATAACCGTCTCCACTCGAGAGGAAGCACGAGGGTCCCTCACACATCCAGGGGAGCCCCGTTTAGGCCTCCTAGCTCGAGATGAGGGATCCTTTCCCTGTTTCATAGGGAAAGAATTCCCGGCGTTCCCGTCGCATCTCAAGAGGAGGCGCTCTCCAAAGGAAAGGCGAGAGGAACTCCAGGGTCGTGCCACCATTCCAAGAGTCCCCCAGATGTGTCAGTCCATTCCAGAGGAACCTGTTTTCCCTGCACTGCCTTGACGTTCATGCCGAGGATCGACTCCCACAACGTGTGCACTTGGGACAGCCCTGTGGGAAAGCCTCGTGGGAAAGCCTCGTGGGAAAGTCTCGAGAGAAAACCATAGATCCTTTGATCCACGCGGCGGACTGCGTGACACTGCTGCTACCGCTCTGGAGGAAAGTGCAAGTGCATGCCCCCATTCGAGACGAGGACTGACTCCCCTGGGGAGACTCCAGAATTACCCCATGATCCATGTCAGCACTGGAGAGGAATCCGCAGGTTCCGGCCCCGACTCCACACAAGGTCTTAGGACCCGGCATCAACGGGAGAGGAATCCCGAGTGGCCCCCGAAGAACTCGCATGGGGACTGGGCTTTCCTGAGGCCACCAGAGCGGGTCCCTGAGGTCCACGTCATAAGTAGAGAGCACCTGCCGCAACTCGAGAAAATCCAGGAGGTTTTGACCTCCAGGCGAGATGAGGCTCATTTCCGCTGAGGCTTCTCGAGGCTAATCACATCTAACCGCTGGAATTTCCAAAGGGTCCTTCACACCCTCGCTGCAACTCAAGAAGTTCCCCGACATACCCGTCTCCCCTCGAGAGGAAGCACAAGGTTCCCGCACACATCCAGGGGAGCACCGTTTCCGCCTCCCAGCTCGAGATGAGGGATCCTTTCCCTGTTTCATAGGGAAAGAATTCCCGGTGTTCCCGTCGCATCTCAAGAGGAGGCGCTCTCCACAGGAAAGGCGAGAGGAACTGCAGGGTCGTGCCACCATTCCAAGAGTCCCCCAGATGTGTCAGTCCATTCCAGAGGAACCTGTTTCCCCTGCACTGCCTTGACGTTCAAGCTGAGGATCGACTCCCACCACGTGTGCACGTGGGACAGCCCTGTGGGAAAGCCTCGTGGGAAAGCCTCGTGGGTAAGACTCGAGGGAAAAACATAGATCCTTTGATCCACGCGGAGGACTGCGGAACACTGCTGCTACCGCTCTGGAGGAAAGGGCAAGTGCATGCCCGCATTCGAGACGAGGACTGACTCCCCTGGGGAGATTCCAGAAGTACCCCAAATCCATGTCAGCACTGGAGAGGAATCCTCAGGTTCCGGCCCCGAGCCCACACAAGGTCTTAGGCCCCGGCATCGACGGGAGAGGAATCCCGAGAGGCCCCGGAGGAACTCGCAAGGGGACTGGCCTTTCCTGAGGCCACCAGAGCGGGTCCATGAGGTCCTCGTCGTAAGTCGAGAGCACCTGCCGCAACTCGCGAGAATCCAGGAGGTTTTGCCCTCCAGGCGAGATGAGGCCCATTTCCGCTGAGGCTTCTCGAGGCTAATCACGTCTAAATACTGGAACTTCCAACGGGTCCTTCA
Organism: Ovis canadensis; assembly: GCF_042477335.2. Lineage (NCBI taxonomy): Eukaryota > Metazoa > Chordata > Mammalia > Artiodactyla > Bovidae > Ovis > Ovis canadensis. The sequence continues at coordinate 7,348,938 of NC_091261.1, read as the reverse complement.
CACCCTTGCTGCGACTCAAGAAGTTCCCCGACATACCCGTCTCCACTCGAGAGGAAGCACGTGGGGTCCCGCTCACATCCAGGGGAGCACCGTTTCCGCCTCCTAGCTCGAGATGAGGTATCCTTTCCCTGTTTCGTAGGGAAAGAATTCCCGGCGTTCCCGTTGCATCTCAAGAGGAGGAGCTCTGCACAGGAAAGGCGAGAGGAACTCCAGGGTCGTGCCACCATTCCAAGAGTCCCCCAGATGTGTCAGTCCATTCCAGAGGAACCTGTTTTCCCTGCACTGCCTTGACGTTCAAGCCGAGGATCCACTCCCACCACGTGTGCACGTGGAACAGCCCTGTGGGAAAGCCTCGTGGGAAAGCCTCGTGGGAAAGACTCGAGGGAAAAACATAGATCCTTTGATCCACGCGGCGGACTGTGTGACACTGCTGCTACCGCTCTGGAGAAAAGCGCAAGTGCATGCCCGCATTCGAGACGAGGACTGACTCCCCTGGGGAGACTCCAGAAGTACCCCAAGATCCATGTCAGCACTGGAGAGGAATCCTCAGGTTCCGGTCCCGACTCCACACAAGGTCTTCGGCCCCGGCATCGACGGGAGAGGAATCCCGAGAGGCCCCGGAGGAACTCGCAAGGGGACTGGCCTTTCCTGAGGCCACCAGAGCGGGTACCTGAGGTCCTCGTCATAAGTCGAGAGCACCTGGCGCAACTCGAGAAAATCCAGGAGGTTTTGCCCTCCAGGCGAGATGAGGCCCATTTCCGCTGAGGCTTCTCGAGGCTAATCACATCTAACCACTGGAACTTCCAAAGGGTCCTTCACACCCTTGCTGCAACTCAAGAAGTTCCCCGACATAACCGTCTCCACTCGAGAGGAAGCACGAGGGTCCCTCACACATCCAGGGGAGCCCCGTTTCCGCCTCCTAGCTCGAGATGAGGGATCCTTTCCCTGTTTCATAGGGAAAGAATTCCCGGCGTTCCCGTCGCATCTCAAGAGGAGGCGCTCTGCACAGGAAAGGCGAGAGGAACTCCAGGGTCGTGCCACCATTCCAAGAGTCCCCCAGATGTGTCAGTCCATTCCAGAGGAACCTGTTTCCCTGCACTGCCTTGACGTTCAAGCCGAGGATCGACTCCCACCACGTGTGCACGTGGGACAGCCCTGTGGGAAAGCCTCGTGGGAAAGCCTCGTGGGAAAGACTCGAGGGAAAACCATAGATCCTTTGATCCACGCGGAGGACTGCGGGACACTGCTGCTACCGCTCTGGAGGAAAGCGCAAGTGCTTGCTCGCATTCGAGACGAGGACTGACTCCCCTGGGGAGACTCCAGAAGTACCCCAAGATCCATGTCAGCACTGGAGAGGAATCCTCAGGTTCAGGCCCCGACTCCACACAAGGTCTTCGGCCCCGGCATCGACGGGAGAAGAATCCCGAGAGGCCCCCGAGGAACTCGCATGGGGACTGACCTTTCCTGAGGCCACCAGAGCGGGTCCCTGAGGTCCTCGTCGTAAGTCGAGAGCACCTGCCGCAACTCGAGAAAATCCAGGAGGTTTTGCCCTCCAGGCGAGATGAGGCCCATTTCCGCTGACGCTTCTCGAGGCTAATCACGTCTAAATACTGGAACTTCCAAAGGGTCCTTCACACCCTTGCTGCAACTCAAGAAGTTCCCCGACATACCCGACTCCACTCGAGAGGAAGCACGTGGGGTCCCGCACACATCCAGGGGAGCCCCGTTTCCGCCTCCTAGCTCGAGATGAGGGATCCTTTCCCTGTTTCGTAGGGAAAGAATTCCCGGCGTTCCCGTCGCATCTCAAGAGGAGGCGCTCTCCACAGCAAAGGCGAGAGGAACTCCAGGGTCGTGCCACCATTCCAAGAGTCCCCCAGATGTGTCAGTCCATTCCAGAGGAAACTGTTTTCCCTGAACTGCCTTGACGTTCAAGCCGAGGATCCACTCCCACCACGTGTGCACGTGGGACAGCCCTGTGGGAAATCCTCGTGGGAAAGCCTCGTGGGAAAGACTCGAGGGAAAACCATAGATCCTTTGATCCACGCGGCGGACTGTGTGACACTGCTGCTACCTCTCTGGAGGAAAGCGCAAGTGCATGCCCGCATTCGAGACGAGGACTGACTCCATTGGGGAGACTCCAGAAGTACCCCAAGATCCATGTCAGCACTGGAGAGGAATCCTCAGGTTCCGGCCCCGACTCCACACAAGGTCTTAGGCCCCGGCATCGACGGGAAAGGAATCCCGAGAGGCCCCCGAGGAACTCGCATGGGGACTGGCCTTTCCTGAGGCCACCAGAGCGGGTCCCTGAGGTCCTCGTCATAAGTCGAGAGCACCTGGCGCAACTCGAGAAAATCCAGGAGGTTTTGCCCTCCAGGCGAGATGAGGCCCATTTCCGCTGAGGCTTCTCGAGGCTAATCACGTCTAACCACTGGAACTTCCAAAGGGTCCTTCACACCCTTGCTGCAACTCAAGAAGTTCCCCGACATACACGTCTCCCCTCGAGAGGAAGCACAAGGGTCCCGCACACATCCAGGGAAGCCCCGATTAGGCCTCCTAGCTCGAGATGAGGGATCCTTTCCCTGTTTCATAGGGAAAGAATTCCCGGCGTTCCCGTCGCATCTCAAGAGGAGGCGCTCTCCAAAGGAAAGGCGAGAGGAACTCCAGGGTCGTGCCACCATTCCAAGAGTCCCCCAGATGTGTCAGTCCATTCCAGTGGAACCTGTTTTCCCTGAACTGCCTTGACGTTCAAGCCGAGGATCGACTCCCACAACGTGTGCACGTGGGACAGCCCTGTGGGAAAGCCTCGTGGGAAAGCCTCGTGGGAAAGACTCGAGGGAAAACCATAGATCCTTTGATCCACGCGGCGGACTGCGTGACACTGCTGCTACCGCTCTGGAGGAAAGCGCAAGTGCATGCCCGCATTCGAGACGAGGACTGACTCCCCTGGGGAGACTCCAGAAGTACCCCAAGATCCATGTCAGCACTGGAGAGGAATCTTCAGTTTCCGGTCCCGACTCCACACAAGGTCTTCGGCCCCGGCATCGACGGGAGAGGAATCCCGAGAGGCCCCCGAGGAACTCGCATGGGGACTGGCCTTTCCTGAGGCCACCAGAGCGGGTCCCTGAGGTCCTCGTCATAAGTCGAGAGCACCTGGCGCAACTCGCGAAAATCCAGGAGGTTTTGCCCTGCAGGCGAGATGAGGCCCATTTCCGCTGAGGCTTCTCGAGGCTAATCACGTCTAAATACTGGAACTTCCAACGGGTCCTTCACACCCTTGCTGCGACTCAAAAAGTTCCCCGACATACCCGTCTCCACTCGAGAGGAAGCACGTGGGGTCCCGCTCACTTCCAGGGGAGCACCGTTTCCGCCTCCTAGCTCGAGATGAGGGATCCTTTCCCTGTTTCGTAGGGAAAGAATTTCCGGCGTTCCCGTCGCATCTCAAGAGGAGGCGCTCTGCACAGGAAAGGCGAGAGGTACTCCAGGGTCGTGCCACCATTCCAAGAGTCCCCCAGATGTGTCAGTCCATTCCAGAGGAACCTGTTTTCCCTGCACTGCCTTGACGTTCAAGCCGAGGATCCACTCCCACCACGTGTGCACGTGGGACAGCCCTGTGGGAAAGCCTCGTGGGAAAGCCTCGTGGGAAAGACTCGAGGGAAAACCATAGATCCTTTGATCCACGCGGCGGACTGCGTGACACTGCTGCTACCGCTCTGGAGAAAAGCGCAAGTGCATGCCCGCATTCGAGACGAGGACTGAGTCCCCTGGGGAGACTCCAGAAGTACCCCAAGATCCATGTCAGCACTGGAGAGGAATCGTCAGGTTCCGGTCCCGACTCCACACAAGGTCTTCGGCCCCGGCATCGACGGGAGAGGAATCCCGAGAGGCCCCCGAGGAACTCGCATGGGGACTGGCCTTTCCTGAGGCCACTAGAGCGGGTCCCTGAGGTCCTCGTCATAAGTCGAGAGCACCTGGCGCAACTCGAGAAAATCCAGGAGGTTTTGCCCTCCAGGCGAGATGAGGCCCATTTCGGCTGAGGCTTCTCGAGGCTAATCACGTCTAACCACTGGAACTTCCAAAGGGTCCTTCACACCCTTGCTGCAACTCAAGAAGTTCCCCGACATACCCGTCTCCACTAGAGAGGAAGCACGTGGGGTCCCGCACACATCCAGGGGAGCCCCGTTTCCGCCTCCTAGCTCGAGATGAGGGATCCTTTCCCTGTTTCGTAGGGAAAGAATTCCCGGCGTTCCCGTCGCATCTCAAGAGGAGGCGCTCTCCACAGGAAAGGCGAGAGGAACTCCAGGGTCGTGCCACCATTCCAAGAGTCCCCCAGATGTGTCAGTCCATTCCAGAGGAACCTGTTTTCCCTGCACTGCCTTGACGTTCAAGCCGAGGATCCACTCCCACCACGTGTGCACGTGGGAAAGCCCTGAGGGAAAGCCTCGTGGGAAAGAATCGAGGGAAAACCATAGATCCTTTGATCCACGCGGCGGACTGCGTGACACTGCTGCTACCGCTCTGGAGGAAAGAGCAAGTGCATGCCCGTATTCGAGACGAGGACTGACTCCCCTGGGGAGACTCCAGAATTAGCCCAAGATCCATGTCAGCACTGGAAAGGAATCCTCAGTTTCCGGCCCCGACTCCACACAAGGTCTTAGGCCCCGGCATCGACCGGAGAGGAATCCCGAGAGGCCCCTGTGGAACTCGCATGGGGACTGGCCTTTCCTGAGGCCACCAGAGCGGGTCCCTGAGGTCCTCGTCGTAAGTCGAGAGCACCTGCCGCAACTCGAGAAAATCCAGGAGATTTTGCCCTCCAGGCGAGATGAGGCCCATTTCCGCTGACGCTTCTCGAGGCTAATCACGTCTAACCACTGGAACTTCCAACGGGTCCTTCACACCCTTGCTGCAACTCAAGAAGTTCCCCGACATACCCGTCTCCACTCGAGAGGAAGCACGTGGGGTCCCGCACACATCCAGGGGAGCCCCGTTTCCGCCTCCTAGCTCGAGATGAGGGATCCTTTCCCTTTTTCGTAGGAAAAGAATACCTGGCGTTCCCGTCGCATCTCAAGAGGAGGCGCTCACCACAGGAAAGGCGAAAGGAACTCCAGTGTGGTGCCACCATTCCAAGAGTCCCCCAGATGTGTCAGTCCATTCCAGAGGAACCTGTTTTCCCTGCACTGCCTTGACGTTCAAGCCGAGGATCCACTCCCACCACGTGTGCACGTGGGACAGCCCTGTGGGAAAGCCTCGTGGGAAAGCCTCGTGGGAAAGACTCGAGGGAAAAACATAGATCCTTTGATCCACGCGGCGGACTGCGTGACACTGCTGCTACCGCTCTGGAGGAAAGCGCAAGGGCATGCTCGCATTCGAGACGAGGACTGACTCCCCTGGGGAGACTCCAGAAGTACCCCAAGATCCATGTCAGCACTGGAGAGGAATCCTCACTTTCGGAACCCGAATCCACACAAGGTCTTAGGCCCCGGCATCGACGGGAGAGGAATCCCTAAGGGCCCCCTAGGAACTCGCATGGGGACTGGCCTTTCCTTAGGCCACCAGATCGGGTCCCTGAGGTCCCCGTCGTAAGTCGACAGCACCTGCCGCAACTCGAGAAAATCCAGGAGTTTTTGCCCTCCAGGCGAGATGAGGCCCATTTCCGCTGAGGCTTCTCGAGGCTAGTCACATCTAACCACTGGAACTTCCAAAGGGTCCTTCACACCCTTGCTGCAACTCAAGAAGTTCCCCAATATCCCCGTCTGCACTCGAGAGGAAGCACAAGGTTCCCGCACACATCCAGGGGAGCACCGTTTCCGCCTCCCAGCTCGAGATGAGGGATCCTTTCCCTGATTCATAGGGAAAGAATTCCCGGCGTTTCCGTGCCATCTCAAGAGGAGGCGCTCTCCACAGGAAAGGCGAGAGGAACTCCAGGGTCGTGCCACCATTCCAAGAGTCCCCCAGATGTGTCAGTCCATTCCAGAGGAACCTGTTTTCCCTGAACTGCCTTGACGTTCAAGCCGAGGATCGACTCCCACCACGTGTGCACGTGGGACAGCCCTGTGGGAAAGCCTCGTGGGAAAGCCTCGTGGGAAAGACTCGAGGGAAAACCATAGATCCTTTGATCCACGCGGAGGACTGCGGAACACTGCTGCTACCGCTCAGGAGGAAAGTGCAAGTGCATACCCGCAATCGAGACGAGGACTGACTCCCCTGGGGTGATTCCAGAAGTACCCCAAGATCCATGTCAGCACTGGAGAGGAATCCTCAGGTTCCGGCCCCGAGCCCACACAAGGTCTTAGGCCCTGGCATCAACGGGAGAGGAATCCTGAGATGCCCCCGAGGAACTCGCATGGGGACTGGCCTTTCCTGAGGCCACCAGAGCGGGTCCATGAGGTCCTCGTCGTAAGTCGAGAGCACCTGCCGCAACTCGCGAAAATTCAGGAGGTTTTGCCCTCCAGGCGAGATGAGGCCCATTTACGCTGAGGCTTCTCGAGGCTAATCACGTCTAAATACTGGAACTTCCAAAGGGTCCTTCACACCCTTGCTGCAACTCAAGAAGTTCCCCGACATACCCGTCTCCACTCGAGAGGAAGCACGTGGGGTCCCGCTCACATCCAGGGGAGCACCGTTTCCGCCTCCTAGCTCGAGATGAGGGATCCTTTCCCTGTTTCGTAGGGAAAGAATTTCCGGCGTTCCCGTCGCATCTCAAGAGGAGGCGCTCTGCACAGGAAAGGCGAGAGGTACTCCAGGGTCGTGCCACCATTCCAAGAGTCCCCCAGATGTGTCAGTCCATTCCAGAGGAACCTGTTTTCCCTGCACTGCCTTGACGTTCAAGCCGAGGATCCACTCCCACCACGTGTGCACGTGGGACAGCCCTGTGGGAAAGCCTCGTGGGAAAGCCTCGTGGGAAAGACTCGAGGGAAAACCATAGATCCTTTGATCCACGCGGCGGACTGCGTGACACTGCTCCTACCGCTCTGGAGAAAAGCGCAAGTGCATGCCCGCATTCGAGACGAGGACTGAGTCCCCTGGGGAGACTCCAGAAGTAAGCCAAGATCCATGTCAGCACTGGAGAGGAATCGTCAGGTTCCGGTCCCGACTCCACACAAGGTCTTCGGCCCCGGCATCGACGGGAGAGGAATCCCGAGAGGCCCCCGAGGAACTCGCATGGGGACTGGCCTTTCCTGAGGCCACCAGAGCGGGTACCTGAGGTCCTCGTCATAAGTCGAGAGCACCTGGCGCAACTCGAGAAAATCCAGGAGGTTTTGCCCTCCAGGCGAGATGAGGCCCATTTCCGCTGAGGCTTCTCGAGGCTAATCACGTCTAAATACTGGAACTTCCAAAGGGTCCTTCACACCCTTGCTGCAACTCAAGAAGTTCCCCGACATACCCGTCTCCACTCGAGAGGAAGCACGTGGGGTCCCGCACACATCCAGGGGAGCCCCGTTTCCGCCTCCTAGCTCGAGATGAGGGATCCTTTCCCTGTTTCGTAGGGAAATAATTCCCGGCGTTCCCGTCGCATCTCAAGAGGAGGCGCTCTCCACAGGAAAGGCGAGAGGAACTCCAGGGTCGTGCCACCATTCCAAGAGTCCCCCAGATGTGTCAGTCCATTCCAGAGGAACCTGTTTTCCCTGCACTGCCTTGACGTTCAAGCCGAGGATTCACTCCCACCACGTGTGCACGTGGGAAAGCCCTGAGGGAAAGCCTCGTGGGAAAGACTCGAGCGAAAACCATAGATCCTTTGATCCACGCGGCGGACTGCGTGACACTGCTGCTACCGCTCTGGAGGAAAGCGCAAGTGCATGCCCGTATTCGAGACGAGGACTGACTCCCCTGGGGAGACTCCAGAATTAGCCCAAGATCCATGTCAGCACTGGAAAGGAATCCTCAGTTTCCGGCCCCGACACCACACAAGGTCTTAGGCCCCGGCATCGACCGGAGAGGAATCCCGAGAGGCCCCTGTGGAACTCGCATGGGGACTGGCCTTTCCTGAGGCCACCAGAGCGGGTCCCTGAGGTCCTCGTCGTAAGTCGAGAGCACCTGCCGCAACTCGAGAAAATCCAGGAGGTTTTGCCCTCCAGGCGAGATGAGGCCCATTTCCGCTGACGCTTCTCGAGGCTAATCACGTCTAACCACTGGAACTTCCAACGGGTCCTTCACACCCTTGCTGCAACTCAAGAAGTTCCCAGACATACCCGTCTCCACTCGAGAGGAAGCACGTGGGGTCCCGCACACATCCAGGGGAGCCCCGTTTCCGCCTCCTAGCTCGAGATGAGGGATCCTTTCCCTTTTTCGTAGGGAAAGAATACCTGGCGTTCCCGTCGAATCTCAAGAGGAGGCGCTCACCACAGGAAAGGCGAAAGGAACTCCAGGGTGGTGCCACCATTCCAAGAGTCCCCCAGATGTGTCAGTCCATTCCAGAGGAACCTGTTTTCCCTGCACTGCCTTGACGTTCAAGCCGAGGATCGACTCCCACCACGTGTGCACGTGGGACAGCCCTGTGGGAAAGCCTCGTGGGAAAGCCTCGTGGGAAAGACTCGAGGGAAAACCATAGATCCTTTGATCCACGCGGCGGACTGCGTGACACTGCTGCTACCGCTCTGGAGGAAAGCGCAAGTGCATGCTCGCATTCGAGACGAGGACTGACTCCCCTGGGGAGACTCCAGAAGTACCCCAAGATCCATGTCAGCACTGGAGAGGAATCCTCAGGTTCCGGCCCCGACTCCACACAAGGTCTTCGGCCCCGGCATCGACGGGAGAGGAATCCCAAGAGGCCCCCGAGGAACTCGCATGGGGACTGGCCTTTCCTGAGGCCACCAGAGCGGGTCCCTGTGGTCCCATCGTAAGTCGAGAGCATCTGCCGCAACTCGAGAAAATCCAGGAGGTTTTGCCCTCCAGGCGATATGAGGCCCATTTCCGCTGAGGCATCTCGAGGCCAATCACATCTAACCACTGGAACTTCCAAATGTCATTCACACCCTTGCTGCAACTCAAGAAGTTCCCCGACATACCCGTCTCCACTCCAGAGGAAGCACGAGGGTCCCGCACACATCCAGGGGAGCCCCGTTTCCGCCTCCTAGCTCGAGATGAGGGATCCTTTCCCTGTTTCGTAGGGAAAGAATTCCCGGCGTTCCCGAAGAGGTGGCGCTCTCCACAGGAAAGGCGAGAGGAACTCCAGGGTCGTGGCACCATTCCAAGAGACCCCAAGATGTGTCAGTCCATTCCAGAGGAACGTGTTTTCCCTGCACTGCCTTGACGTTCAAGCCGAGGATCGACTCCCAGCACGTGTGCACGTGGAACAGCCCTGTGGGAAAGCCTCGTGGGAAAGCCTCGTGGGAAAGACTCGAGGGAAAACCATAGATCCTTTGATCCAAGAGGCGGACTGCGTGACACTGCTGCTACCGCTCTGGAGGAAAGCGCAAGTGCATGCCCACATTCGAGACGAGGACTGACTCCCCTGGTGAGACTCCAGAAGTACCCCAAGATCCATGTCAGCACTGGAGAGGAATCCTCAGGTTCCGGCCCCGACTCCACGCAAGGTCTTAGGCCCTGGCATTGACGGGAGAGGAATCCCGAGAGGCCCCCGAGGAACTCGCATGGGGACTGGCCATTCCTGAGGCCACCAGAGCGGGTCCCTGAGGTCCCCGTCGTAAGTCGAGAGCACCTGCCGAAACTCGAGAAAATCCAGGAGGTTTTGCCCTCCAGGCGAGATGATGCCCATTTCCGCTGAGGCTTCTCGAGGCTAATCACATCTAACCATTGGTACTTCCAAAGGGTCCTTCACACCCTTGCTGCAACTCAAGAAGTTCCCCGACATACCCGTCTCCACTCGAGAGGAAGCACGTGGGGTCCCGCACACATCCAGGGGAGCCCCGTTTCCGCCTCCTAGCTCGAGATGAGGGATCCTTTCCCTGTTTCGTAGGGAAAGAATTCCCGGCGTTCCCGTCGCATATCAAGAGGAGGCGCTCTCCACAGGAGAGGCGAAAGGAACTCCAGGGTCGTGCCACCATTCCAAGAGACCCCCAGATGTGTCAGTCCATACCAGAGGAACCTGTTTTCCCTGCACTGCCTTGACGTTCAAGCCGAGGATCGACTCCCACCACGTGTGCACGTGGGACAGCCTTGTGGGAAAGCCTCGTGGGAAAGCCTCGTGGGAAAGACTCGAGGGAAAACCATAGATCCTTTGATCCACGCGGCGGACTGCGTGACACTGCTGCTAACGCTCAGGAGGAAAGCGCAAGTGCATGCCCGCATTCGAGACGAGGACTGACTCCCCTGGGGAGACTCCAGAAGTACCCCAAGATCCATGTCAGCACTGGAGAGGAATCCTCAGTTTCCGGCCCCGACTCCACACAAGGTCTTAGGCCCCGGCATCGACGGGAGAGGAATGCCGAGAGGCCCCCGAGGAACTCGCATGGGGACTGGCCTTTCCTGAGGCCACCAGAGCGGGTCCCTGAGGTCCCCGTCGTAAGTCGAGAGCACCTGCCGCAACTCGAGAAAATCCAGGAGGTTTTGCCCTCCAGGCGAGATGAGGCCCATTTCCGCTGAGGCTTCTGGAGGCCAATCATATCTAACCACTGGAACTTCCAAAGGGTCCTTCACACCCTTGCTGCAACTCAAGAAGTTCCCCGACATACCCGTCTCCACTCGAGAGGAAGCACGTGGTGTCCCGCACACATCCAGGGGAACCCCGTTTCCGCCTCCTAGCTCGAGATGAGGGATCCTTTCCCTGTTTCGTAAGGAAAGAATTCCCGGCGTTCCCGTCGCATCTCAAGAGGAGGCGCTCTCCACAGGAAAGGCGAGAGGAACTCCAGGGTCGTGCCACCATTCCAAGAGTCCCCCAGATGTGTCAGTCCATTCCAGTGGAACCTGTTTTCCCTGAACTGCCTTGACGTTCAAGCCGAGGATCGACTCCCACCACGTGTGCACGTGGGACAGCCCTGTGGGAAAGCCTCGTGGGAAAGCCTCGTGGGAAAGACTCGAGGGAAAACCATAGATCCTTTGATCCATGCGGAGGACTGCGGAACACTGCTGCTACCGCTCAGGAGGAAAGTGCAAGTGCATGCCCGCAATCGAGACGAGGACTGACTCCCCTGGGGAGATTCCAGAAGTACCCCAAGATCCATGTCAGCACTGGAGAGGAATCCTCAGGTTCCGGCCCCGAGCCCACACAAGGTCTTAGGCCCTGGCATCAACGGGAGAGGAATCCTGAGATGCCCCCGAGGAACTCACATGGGGACTGGCCTTTCCTGAGGCCACCAGAGCGGGTCCATGAGGTCCTCGTCGTAAGTCGAGAGCACCTGCCGCAACTCGAGAAAATCCAGGAGGTTTTGCCCTGCAGGCGAGATGAGGCCCATTTCTGCTGAGGCTTCTCGAGGCTAATCACGTCTAAATACTGGAACTTCCAACGGGTCCTTCACACCCTTGCTGCGACTCAAGAAGTTCCCCGACATACCCGTCTCCACTCGAGAGGGAGCACGTGGGGTCCCGCTCACATCCAGGGGAGCACCGTTTCCGCCTCCTAGCTCGAGATGAGGGATCCTTTCCCTGTTTCGTAGGGAAAGAATTTCCGGCGTTCCCGTCGCATCTCAAGAGGAGGCGCTCTGCACAGGAAAGGCGAGAGGTACTCCAGGGGGGTGCCACCATTCCAAGAGTCCCCCAGATGTGTCAGTCCATTCCAGAGGAACCTGTTTTCCCTGCACTGCCTTGACGTTCAAGCCGAGGATCCACTCCCACCACGTGTGCACGTGGGACAGCCCTGTGGGAAAGCCTCGTGGGAAAGCCTCGTGGGAAAGACTCGAGGGAAAACCATAGATCCTTTGATCCACGCGGCGGACTGCGTGACACTGCTCCTACCGCTCTGGAGAAAAGCGCAAGTGCATGCCCGCATTCGAGACGAGGACTGACTCCCCTGGGGAGACTCCAGAAGTACCCCAAGATCCATGTCAGCACTGGAGAGGAATCCTCAGGTTCCGGTCCCGACTCCACACAAGGTCTTCGGCCCCGGCATCGACGGGAGAGGAATCCCGAGAGGCCCCCGAGGAACTCGCATGGGGACTGGCCTTTCCTGAGGCCACCAGAGCGGGTCCCTGAGGTCCTCGTCATAAGTCGAGAGCACCTGGCGCAACTCGAGAAAATCCAGGAGGTTTTGCCCTCCAGGCGAGATGAGGCCCATTTCCGCTGAGGCTTCTCGAGGCTAATCACGTCTAAATACTGGAACTTCCAAAGGGTCCTTCACACCCTTGCTGCAACTCAAGAAGTTTCCCGACATACCCGTCTCCACTCGAGAGGAAGCACGTGGGGTCCCGCACACATCCAGCGGAGCCCCGTTTCCGCCTCCTAGCTCGAGATGAGGGATCCTTTCCCTGTTTCGTAGGGAAAGAATTCCCGGCGTTCCCGTCGCATCTCAAGAGGAGGCGCTCTCCACAGGAAAGGCGAGAGGAACTCCAGGGTCGTGCCACCATTCCAAGAGTCCCCCAGATGTGTTAGTCCATTCCAGAGGAACCTGTTTTCCCTGAACTGCCTTGATGTTCAAGCCGAGGATCCACTCCCACCACTTGTGCACGTGGGACAGCCCTGTGGGAAAGCCTCGTGGGAAAGCCTCGTGGGAAAGACTCGAGGGAAAACCATAGATCCTTTGATCCACGCGGCGGACTGCGTGACACTGCTGCTACCGCTCTGGAGGAAAGCGCAAGTGCATGCCCGCATTCGAGACGAGGACTGACTCCCCTGGGGAGACTCCAGAAGTACCCCAAGATCCATGTCAGCACTGGAGAGAAATCCTCAGGTTCCGGCCCCGACTCCACACAAGGTCTTAGGCCCCGGCATCGACGGGAGAGGAATCCCGAGAGGCCCCCGAGGAACTCGCATGGGGACTGGCATTTCCTGAGGCCACCAGAGCGGGTCCCTGAGGTCCCCGTGGTAAGTCGAGAGCACCTGCCGCAACTCGAGAAAATACAGGAGGTTTTGCCCTCCAGGCGAGATGAGGCCCATTTCCGCTGAGTCTTCTCGAGGCTAATCACGTCTAACCACTGGAACTTCCAAAGGGTCCTTCACACCCTTACTGCAACACAAGAAGTTCCCCGACATACCCGTCTCCACTAGAGAGGAAGCACGTGGGGTCCCGCACACATCCAGTGGAGCCCCGTTTCCGCCTCCTAGCTCGAGATGAGGGATCCTTTCCCTGTTTCGTAGGGAAAGAATTCCCGGCGTTCCCGTCGCATCTCAAGAGGAGGCGCTCTCCACAGGAAAGGCGAGAGGAACTCCAGGGTCGTGCCACCATTCCAAGAGTCCCCCAGATGTGTCAGTCCATTCCAGAGGAACCTGTTTTCCCTGCACTGCCTTGACGTTCAAGCCGAGGATCCACTCCCACCACGTGTGCACGTGGGAAAGCCCTGAGGGAAAGCCTCGTGGGAAAGACTCGAGGGAAAACCATAGATCCTTTGATCCACGCGGCGGACTGCGTGACACTGCTGCTACCGCTCTGGAGGAAAGCGCAAGTGCATGCCCGTATTCGAGACGAGGACTGACTCCCCTGGGGAGACTCCAGAATTAGCCCAAGATCCATGTCAGCACTGGAAAGGAATCCTCAGTTTCCGGCCCCGACACCACACAAGGTCTTAGGCCCCGGCATCGACCGGAGAGGAATCCCGAGAGGCCCCTGTGGAACTCGCATGGGGACTGGCCTTTCCTGAGGCCACCAGAGCGGGTCCCTGAGGTCCTCGTCGTAAGTCGAGAGCACCTGCCGCAACTCGAGAAAATCCAGGAGATTTTGCCCTCCAGGCGAGATGAGGCCCATTTCCGCTGACGCTTCTCGAGGCTAATCACATCTAACCACTGGAACTTCCAACGGGTCCTTCACACCCTTGCTGCAACTCAAGAAGTTCCCCGACATACCCGTCTCCACTCGAGAGGAAGCACGTGGGGTCCCGCACACATCCAGGGGAGCCCCGTTTCCGCCTCCTAGCTCGAGATGAGGGATCCTTTCCCTGTTTCTTAGGGAAAGAATTCCCGGCGTTCCCGAAGAGGTGGCGCTCTCCACAGGAAAGTCGAGAGGAACTCCAGGGTCGTGGCACCATTCCAAGAGACCCCCAGATGTGTCAGTCCATTCCAGAGGAACGTGTTTTCCCTGCACTGCCTTGACGTTCAAGCCGAGGATCGACTCCCAGCACGTGTGCACGTGGAACAGCCCTGTGGGAAAGCCTCGTGGGAAAGCCTCGTGGGAAAGACTCGAGGGAAAACCATAGATTCTTTGATCCAAGAGGCGGACTGCGTGACACTGCTGCTACCGCTCTGGAGGAAAGCGCAAGTGCATGCCCGCATTCGAGACGAGGACTGACTCCCCTGGGGAGACTCCAGAAGTACCCCAAGATCCATGTCAGCACTGGAGAGGAATCCTCAGGTTCCGGCCCCGACTCCACGCAAGGTCTTAGGCCCTGGCATTGACGGGAGAGGAATGCCGAGAGGCCCCCGAGGAACTCGCATGGGGACTGGCCTTTCCTGAGGCCACCAGAGCGGGTCCCTGAGGTCCCCGTCGTAAGTCGAGAGCACCTGCCGCAACTCGAGAAAATCCAGGAGGTTTTGCCCTCCAGGCGAGATGAGGCCCATTTCCGCTGAGGCTTCTCGAGGCCAATCATATCTAACCACTGGAACTTCCAAAGGGTCCTTCACACCATTGCTGCAACTCAAGAAGTTCCCCGACATACCCGTCTCCACTCGAGAGGAAGCACGTGGTGTCCCGCACACATCCAGGGGAACCCCGTTTCCGCCTCCTAGCTCGAGATGAGGGATCCTTTCCCTGTTTAGTAAGGAAAGAATTCCCGGCGTTCCCGTCGCATCTCAAGAGGAGGCGCTCTCCACAGGAAAGGCGAGAGGAACTCCAGGGTCGTGCCACCATTCCAAGAGTCCCCCAGATGTGTCAGTCCATTCCAGAGGAACCTGTTTTCCCTGCACTGCCTTGACGTTCAAGCCGAGGATCGACTCCCACCACGTGTGCACGTGGGACAGCCCTGTGGGAAAGCCTCGTGGGAAAGCCTCGTGGGAAAGACTCGAGGGAAAACCATAGATCCTTTGATCCACGCGGCGGACTGCGTGACACTGCTGCTACCGCTCTGGAGGAAAGCGCAAGTGCATGCCCGCATTCGAGACGAGGACTGACTCCCCTGGGGAGACTCCAGAAGTACCCCAAGATCTATGTCAGCACTGGAGAGGAATCCTCAAGTTCCGGCCCCGACTCCACACAAGGTCTTAGGCCCTGGCATCGACGGGAGAGGAATGCCGAGAGGCCCCCGAGGAACTCGCATGGGGACTGGCCTTTCCTGAGGCCACCAGAGCGGGTCCCTGAGGTCCCCGTCGTAAGTCGAGAGCACCTGCCGCAACTCGAGAAAATCCAGGAGGTTTTGCCCTCCAGGCGAGATGAGGCCTATTTCCTCTGAGGCTTCTCGAGGCCAATCACATCTAACCACTGGAACTTCCAAAGGGTCCTTCACACCCTTGCTGCAACTCAAACAGTTCCGCGACATACCCGTCTCCACTCGAGAGGAAGCACGTGGGGTCCCGCACACATCCAGGGGAGCCCCGTTTCCGCCTCCTAGCTCGAGATGAGGGATCCTTTCCCTGTTTCGTAGGGAAAGAATTCCCGGCGTTCCCGAAGAGGTGGCGCTCTCCACAGGAAAGGCGAGAGGAACTCCAGGGTCGTGGCACCATTCCAAGAGACCCCCAGATGTGTCAGTCCATTCCAGAGGAACCTGTTTTCCCTGCACTGCCTTGACGTTCAAGCCGAGGATCGACTCCCACCACGTGTGCACGTGGAACAGCCCTGTGGGAAAGCCTCGTGGGAAAGCCTCGTGGGAAAGACTCGAGGGAAAACCATAGATCCTTTGATCCACGCGGCGGAATGCGGGACACTGCGGCTATCGCTCTGGAGGAAAGCGCAAGTGCATGCCCGCATTCGAGACCAGGACTGACTCCCCTGGGGAGACTCCAGAAGTACCCCAAGATCCATGTCAGCACTGGAGAGGAATCCTCAGGTTCCGGCCCCGACTCCACGCAAGGTCTTAGGCCCTGGCATTGACGGGAGAGGAATCCCGAGAGGCCCCCGAGGAACTCGCATGGGGACTGGCCATTCCTGAGGCCACCAGAGCGGGTCCCTGAGGTCCCCGTCGTAAGTCGAGAGCACCTGCCGCATCTCGAGAAAATCCAGGAGGTTTTGCCCTCCAGGCGAGATGATGCCCATTTCCGCTGAGGCTTCTCGAGGCTAATCACATCTAACCATTGGTACTTCCAAAGGGTCCTTCACACCCTTGCTGCAACTCAAGAAGTTCCCCGACATACCCGTCTCCACTCGAGAGGAAGCACGTGGGGTCCCGCACACATCCAGTGGAGCCCCGTTTCCGCCTCCTAGCTCGAGATGAGGGATCCTTTCCCTGTTTCGTAGGGAAAGAATTCCCGGCGTTCCCGTCGCAACTCAAGAGGTGGCGCTCTCCACAGGAAAGGCGAGAGGAACTCCAGGGTCGTGGCACCATTCCTAGAGACCCCCAGATGTGTCAGCCCATTCCAGAGGAACCTGTTTTCCCTGCACTGCCTTGACGTTCAAGCCGAGGATCGACTCCCACCACGTGTGCACGTGGGCAGCCCTGTGGGAAAGCCTCGTGGGAAAGCCTCGTGGGAAAATTCGAGGGAAAACCATAGATCGTTTGATCCACGCGGCGGACTGAGTGACACTGCTGCTACGGCTGTGGAGGAAAGCGCAAGTGCATGCCCGCATTCGAGACGAGGACTGACTCCCCTGGGGAGACTCCAGAAGTACCCCAAGATCCATGTCAGCACTGGAGAGGAATCCTCAGGTTCCGGCCCCGACTCCACACAAGGTCTTAGGCCCCGGCATCGACGGGAGAGGAATCCCGAGAGGCCCCCGAGGAACTCGCATGGGGACTGGCCTTTCCTGAGGCCACCAGAGCGGGTCCCTGGGGTCCCCGTCGTAAGCCGAGAGCACCTGCCGCAACTCGAGAAAATCCAGGAGGTTTTGCCCTCCAGGCGAGATGAGGCCCATTTCCGCTGAGGCTTCTCGAGGCTAATCACGTCTAACCACTGGAACTTCCAAAGGGTCCTTCACACCATTGCTGCAACTCAAGCATTTCCGCGACATACCCGTCTCCACTCGAGAGGAAGCACGTGGGGTCCCGCACACATCCAGGGGAGCCCCGTTTCCGCCTCCTAGCTCGAGATGAGGGATCCTTTCCCTGTTTCGTAGGGAAAGAATTCCCGGCGTTCCCGTCGCATCTCAAGAGGAGGCGCTCTCCACAGGAAAGGCGAGAGGAACTCCAGGGTCGTGCCACCATTCCAAGAGTCCCCCAGATGTGTCAGTCCATTCCAGAGGAACCTGTTTTCCCTGCACTGCCTTGACGTTCAAGCCGAGGATCGACTCCCACCACGTGTGCACGTGGGACAGCCCTGTGGGAAAGCCTCGTGGGAAAGCCTCGTGGGAAAGACTCGAGGGAAAACCATAGATCCTTTGATCCACGCGGCGGACTGCGTGACACTGCTGCTACCGCTCTGGAGGAAAGCGCAAGTGCATGCCCGCATTCGAGACGAGGACTGACTCCCCTGGGGAGACTCCAGAAGTACCCCAAGATCCATGTCAGCACTGGAGAGGAATCCTCAGGTTCCGGCCCCGACTCCACACAAGGTCTTAGGCCCCAGCATCGACGGGAGAGGAATCCCGAGAGGCCCCCGAGGAACTCGCATGGGGACTGGCCTTTCCTGAGGCCACCAGGGCGGGTCCCTGAGGTCGCCGTCGTAAGTCGAGAGCACCTGCCGCAACTCCAGAAAATCCAGGAGGTTTTGCCCTCCAGGCGAGATGAGGCCCATTTCCGCTGAGGCTTCTCGAGGCTAATCACATCTAACCATTGGTACTTCCAAAGGGTCCTTCACACCCTTGCTGCAACTCAAGAAGTTCCCCGACATACCCGTCTCCACTCGAGAGGAAGCACGTGGGGTCCCGCACACATCCAGGGGAGCCCGGTTTCAGCCTCCTAGCTCGAGATGAGGGATCCTTTAACTGTTTCGTAGGGAAAGAATTCCCGGCGTTCCCGTCGCATCTCAAGAGGAGACGCTCTCCACAGGAGAGGCGAGAGGAACTCCAGGGTCGTGCCACCATTCCAAGAGACCCCCAGATGTGTCAGTCAATACCAGAGGAACCTGTTTTCCCTGCACTGCCTTGACGTTCAAGCCGAGGATCGACTCCCACCACGTGTGCACGTGGGACAGCCCTGTGGGAAAGCCTCGTGGGAAAGCCTCGTGGGAAAGACTCGAGGGAAAACCATAGATCCTTTGATCCACGCGGCGGACTGCGTGACACTGCTGCTACTGCTCTGGAGGAAAGCGCAAGTGCATGCCCGCATTCGAGACGAGGACTGACTCCCCTGGGGAGACTCCAGAAGTACCCCAAGATCCATGTCAGCACTGGAGAGGAATCCTCAGGTTCCGGCCCCGACTCCACACAAGGTCTTAGGCCCCGGCATCGACGGGAGAGGAATCCCGAGAGGCCCCCGAGGAACTCGCATGGGGACTGGCCTTTCCTGAGGCCACCAGAGCGGGTCCCTGAGGTCCCCGTCGTAAGTCGAGAGCACCTGCCGCAACTCGAGAAAATCCAGGAGGTTTTGCCCTCCAGGCGAGATGAGGCCCATTTCCGCTGAGGCTTCTCGAGGCTAATAACTTCTAACCACTGGAACTTCCAAAGGGTCCTTCACACCCTTGCTGCAACTCAAGCAGTTCCGTGACATACCCGTCTCCACTCGAGAGGAAGCACGTGGGGTCCCGCACACATCCAGGGGAGCCCCGTTTCCGCCTCCTAGCTCGAGATGAGGGATCCTTTCCCTGTTTCGTAGGGAAAGAATTCCCGGCGTTCCCGTCTCATCTCAAGAGGTGGCGCTCTCCACAGGAAAGGCGAGAGGAACTCCAGGGTCGTGGCTCCATTCCAAGAGACCCCCAGATGTGTCAGTCCATTCCAGAGGAACCTGTTTTCCCTTCACTGCCTTGACGTTCAAGCCGAGGATCGACTCCCACCACGTGTGCACGTGGGACAGCCCTGTGGGAAAGCCTCGTGGGAAAGCCTCGTGGGAAAGACTCGAGGGAAAACCATAGATCCTTTGATCCACGCGGCGGACTGCATGACACAGCTGCTACCGCTCTGGAGGAAAGCGCAAGTGCATGCCCGCATTCGAGACGAGGACTGACTCCCCTGGGGAGACTCCAGAAGTACCCCAAGATCCATGTCAGCACTGGAGAGGAATCCTCAGGTTCCGGCCCCGACTCCACACAAGGTCTTAGGCCCCTCATCGACGGGAGAGGAATCCCGAGAGGCCCCCGAGGAACTCGCATGGGGACTGGCCTTTCCTGAGGCCACCAGAGCGGGTCCCTGAGGTCCCCATCGTAAGTCGAGAGCACCTGCCGCAACTCGAGAAAATCCAGGAGGATTTGCCCTCCAGGCGAGATGAGGCCCATTTCCGCTGAGGCTTCTCCAGGCTAATCACGTCTAAC
Organism: Ovis canadensis; assembly: GCF_042477335.2. Taxonomy (NCBI): domain Eukaryota; kingdom Metazoa; phylum Chordata; class Mammalia; order Artiodactyla; family Bovidae; genus Ovis; species Ovis canadensis. The sequence goes on along the minus strand of NC_091261.1, from coordinate 7,329,408 downwards.
CACTGGAACTTCCAAAGGGTCCTTCACACCCTTGCTGCAACTCAAGAAGGTCCCCGACATACCCGTCTCCACCCGAGAGGAAGCACGTGGGGTCCCGCACACATCCAGGGGAGCCCCGTTTCCGCCTCCTAGCTCGAGATGAGGGATCCTTTCCCTGTTTCGTAGGGAAAGAATTCCCGGCGTTCCCGTCGCATCTCAAGAGGAGGCGCTCTCCACAGGAAAGGCGAGAGGAACTCCAGGGTCGTGCCACCATTCCAAGAGTCCCCCAGATGTGTCAGTCCATTCCAGAGGAACCTGTTTTCCCTGCACTGCCTTGACGTTCAAGCCGAGGATCGACTCCCACCACGTGTGCACGTGGGACAGCCCTGTGGGAAAGCCTCGTGGGAAAGCCTCGTGGGAAAGACTCGAGGGAAAACCATAGATCCTTTGATCCCCGTGGCGGACTGCGTGACACTGCTGCTACCGCTCTGGAGGAAAGCGCAAGTGCATGCCCGCATTCGAGACGAGGACTGACTCCTCTGGGGAGACTCCAGAAGTACCCCAAGATCCATGTCAGCACTGGAGAGGAATCCTCAGGTTCCGGCCCCGACTCCACACAAGGTCTTAGGCCCCGGCATCGACGGGAGAGGAATGCCGAGAGGCCCCCGAGGAACTCGCATGGGGACTGGCCTTTCCTGAGGCCACCAGAGCGGGTCCCTGAGGTCCCCGTCGTAAGTCGAGAGCACCTGCCGCAACTCGAGAAAATCCAGGAGGTTTTGCCCTCCAGGCGAGATGAGGCCCATTTCCGCTGAGGCTTCTCGAGGCTAATCACGTCTAACCACTGGAACTTCCAAAGGGTCCTTCACACCCTTGCTGCAACTCAAGAAGTTCCCCGACATACCCGTCTCCACTCGAGAGGAAGCACGTGGGGTCCCGCACACATCCAGGGGAGCCCCGTTTCCGCCTCCTAGCTCGAGATGAGGGATCCTTTCCCTGTTTCGTAGGGAAAGAATTCCCGGCGTTCCCGTCGCATCTCAAGAGGAGGCGCTCTGCACAGGAAAGGCGAGAGGAACTCCAGGGTCGTGCCACCATTCCAAGAGTCCCCCAGATGTGTCAGTCCTTTCCAGAGGAACCTGTTTTCCCTGCACTGCCTTGACGTTCAAGCCGAGGATCGAGTCCCACAACGTGTGCACGTGGGACAGCCCTGTGGGAAAGCCTCGTGGGAAAGCCTCGTGGGAAAGACTCGAGGGAAAACCATAGAATCTTTGATCCACGCGGCGGACTGCGTGACACTGCTGCTACCGCTCTGGAGGAAAGCGAAAGTGCATGCCCGCATTCGAGACGAGGACTGACTCCCCTGGGGAGACTCCAGAAGTACCCCAAGATCCATGTCAGCACTGGAGAGGAATCCTCAGGTTCCGGCCCCGACTCCACACAAGGTCTTAGGCACCGGCATCGACGGGAGAGGAATCCCGAGAGGCCCCCGAGGAACTCGCACGGGGACTGGCCTTTTCTGAGGCCACCACAGCGGGTCCCTGAGGTCCCCGTCGTAAGTCGAGAGCACCTGCCGCAACTCGAGAAAATCCAGGAGGTTTTGCCCTCCAGGCGAGATGAGGCCCATTTCCGCTGAGGCTTCTCGAGGCTAATCACGTCTAACCACTGGAACTTCCAAAGGGTCCTTCACACCCTTGCTGCAACTCAAGAAGTTCCCCGACATACCCGTCTCCACCCGAGAGGAAGCACGTGGGGTCCCGCACACATCCAGGGGAGCCCGGTTTCAGCCTCCTAGCTCGAGATGAGGGATCCTTTCCCTGTTTCGTAGGGAAAGAATTCCCGGCGTTCCCGTCGCATCTCAAGAGGAGACGCTCTCCACAGGAGAGGCGAGAGGAACTCCAGGGTCGTGCCACCATTCCAAGAGACCCCCAGATGTGTCAGTCAATACCAGAGGAACCTGTTTTCCCTGCACTGCCTTGACGTTCAAGCCGAGGATCGACTCCCACCACGTGTGCACGTGGGACAGCCCTGTGGGAAAGCCTCGTGGGAAAGCCTCGTGGGAAAGACTCGAGGGAAAACCATAGATCCTTTGATCCACGCGGCGGACTGCGTGACACTGCTGCTACTGCTCTGGAGGAAAGCGCAAGTGCATGCCCGCATTCGAGACGAGGACTGACTCCCCTGGGGAGACTCCAGAAGTACCCCAAGATCCATGTCAGCACTGGAGAGGAATCCTCAGGTTCCGGCCCCGACTCCACACAAGGTCTTAGGCCCCGGCATCGACGGGAGAGGAATCCCGAGAGGCCCCCAAGGAACTCGCATGGGGACTGGCCTTTCCTGAGGCCACCAGAGCGGGTCCCTGACGTCCCCGTCGTAAGTCGAGAGCACCTGCCGCAACTCGAGAAAATCCAGGAGGTTTTGCCCTCCAGGCGAGATGAGGCCCATTTCCGCTGAGGCTTCTCGAGGCTAATCACGTCTAACCACTGGAACTTCCAAAGGGTCCTTCAAACCCTTGCTGCAACTCAAGAATTTCCCCGACATACCCGTCTCCACTCGAGAGGAAGCACGTGGGGTCCCGCACACATCCAGGGGAGCCCCGTTTCCGCCTCCTAGCTCGAGATGAGGGATCCTTTCCCTGTTTCGTAGGGAAAGAATTCCCGGCGTTCCCGTCGCATCTCAAGCGGAGGCGCTCTCCACAGGAAAGGCGAGAGGAACTCCAGGGTCGTGCCACCATTCCAAGAGTCCACCAGATGTGTCAGTCCATTCCAGAAGAACCTGTTTTCCCTGCACTGCCTTGACGTTCAAGCCGAGGATCCACTCCCACCACGTGAGCACGTGGGACAGCCCTGTGGGAAAGCCTCGTGGGAAAGCCTCTTGGGAAAGACTCGAGGGAAAACCATAGATCCTTTGATCCACGCGGCAGACTGCGTGACACTGCTGCTACCGCTCTGGAGGAAAGCGCAAGTGCATGCCCGCATTCGAGACGAGGACTGACTCCCCTGGGGAGACTCCAGAAGTACCCCAAGATCCATGTCAGCACTGGAGAGGAATCCTCAGGTTCCGGCCCCGACTCCACACAAGGTCTTAGGCCCCGGCATCGACGGGAGAGGAATCCCGAGAGGCCCCCGAGGAACTCGCATGGGGACTGGCCTTTCCTGAGGCCACCAGAGCGGGTCCCTGGGGTCCCCGTCGTAAGCCGAGAGCACCTGCCGCAACTCGAGAAAATCCAGGAGGTTTTGCCCTCCAGGCGAGATGAGGCCCATTTCCGCTGAGGCTTCTCGAGGCTAATCACGTCTAACCACTGGAAGTTCCAAAGGGTCCTTCACACCATTGCTGCAACTCAAGCATTTCCGCGACATACCCGTCTCCACTCGAGAGGAAGCACGTGGGGTCCCGCACACATCCAGGGGAGCCCCGTTTCCGCCTCCTAGCTCGAGATGAGGGATCCTTTCCCTGTTTCGTAGGGAAAGAATTCCCGGCGTTCCCGTCGCATCTCAAGTGGAGGCGCTCTGCACAGGAAAGGCGAGAGGAACTCCAGGGTCGTGCCACCATTCCAAGAGTCCCCCAGATGTGTCAGTCCTTTCCAGAGGAACCTGTTTTCCCTGCACTGCCTTGACGTTCAAGCCGAGGATCGAGTCCCACAACGTGTGCACGTGGGACAGCCCTGTGGGAAAGCCTCGTGGGAAAGCCTCGTGGGAAAGACTCGAGGGAAAACCATAGAATCTTTGATCCACGCGGAGGACTGCGTGACACTGCTGCTACCGCTCTGGAGGAAAGCGAAAGTGCATGCCCGCATTCGAGACGAGGACTGACTCCCCTGGGGAGACTCCAGAAGTACCCCAAGATCCATGTCAGCACTGGAGAGGAATCCTCAGGTTCCGGCCCCGACTCCACACAAGGTCTTAGGCACCGGCATCGACCGGAGAGGAATCCCGAGAGGCCCCCGAGGAACTCGCACGGGGACTGGCCTTTTCTGAGGCCACCACAGCGGGTCCCTGAGGTCCCCGTCGTAAGTCGAGAGCACCTGCCGCAACTCGAGAAAATCCAGGAGGTTTTGCCCTCCAGGCGAGATGAGGCCCATTTCCGCTGAGGCTTCTCGAGGCTAATCACGTCTAACCACTGGAACTTCCAAAGGGTCCTTCACACCCTTGCTGCAACTCAAGAAGTTCCCCGACATACCCGTCTCCACCCGAGAGGAAGCACGTGGGGTCCCGCACACATCCAGGGGAGCCCGGTTTCAGCCTCCTAGCTCGAGATGAGGGATCCTTTCCCTGTTTCGTAGGGAAAGAATTCCCGGCGTTCCCGTCGCATCTCAAGAGGAGACGCTCTCCACAGGAGAGGCGAGAGGAACTCCAGGGTCGTGCCACCATTCCAAGAGACCCCCAGATGTGTCAGTCAATACCAGAGGAACCTGTTTTCCCTGCACTGCCTTGACGTTCAAGCCGAGGATCGACTCCCACCACGTGTGCACGTGGGACAGCCCTGTGGGAAAGCCTCGTGGGAAAGCCTCGTGGGAAAGACTCGAGGGAAAACCATAGATCCTTTGATCCACGCGGCGGACTGCGTGACAGTGCTGCTACTGCTCTGGAGGAAAGCGCAAGTGCATGCCCGCATTCGAGACGAGGACTGACTCCCCTGGGGAGACTCCAGAAGTACCCCAAGATCCATGTCAGCACTGGAGAGGAATCCTCAGGTTCCGGCCCCGACTCCACACAAGGTCTTAGGCCCCGGCATCGACGGGAGAGGAATCCCGAGAGGCCCTCAAGGAACTCGCATGGGGACTGGCCTTTCCTGAGGCCACCAGAGCGGGTCCCTGACGTCCCCGTCGTAAGTCGAGAGCACCTGCCACAACTCGAGAAAATCCAGGAGGTTTTGCCCTCCAGGCGAGATGAGGCCCATTTCCGCTGAGGCTTCTCGAGGCTAATCACGTCTAACCACTGGAACTTCCAAAGGGTCCTTCAAACCCTTGCTGCAACTCAAGAATTTCCCCGACATACCCGTCTCCACTCGAGAGGAAGCACGTGGGGTCCCGCACACATCCAGGGGAGCCCCGTTTCCGCCTCCTAGCTCGAGATGAGGGATCCTTTCCCTGTTTCGTAGGGAAAGAATTCCCGGCGTTCCCGTCGCATCTCAAGCGGAGGCGCTCTCCACAGGAAAGGCGAGAGGAACTCCAGGGTCGTGCCACCATTCCAAGAGTCCACCAGATGTGTCAGTCCATTCCAGAAGAACCTGTTTTCCCTGCACTGCCTTGACGTTCAAGCCGAGGATCCACTCCCACCACGTGAGCACGTGGGACAGCCCTGTGGGAAAGCCTCGTGGGAAAGCCTCGTGGGAAAGACTCGAGGGAAAACCATAGATCCTTTGATCCACGCGGCAGACTGCGTGACACTGCTGCTACCGCTCTGGAGGAAAGCGCAAGTGCATGCCCGCATTCGAGACGAGGACTGACTCCCCTGGGGAGACTCCAGAAGTACCCCAAGATCCATGTTAGCACTGGAGAGGAATCCTCAGGTTCCGGCCCCGACTCCACACAAGGTCTTAGGCCCCGGCATCGACGGGAGAGGAATCCCGAGAGGCCCCCGAGGAACTCGCATGGGGACTGGCCTTTCCTGAGGCCACCAGAGCGGGTCCCTGGGGTCCCCGTCGTAAGCCGAGAGCACCTGCCGCAACTCGAGAAAATCCAGGAGGTTTTGCCCTCCAGGCGAGTTGAGGCCCATTTCCGCTGAGGCTTCTCGAGGCTAATCACGTCTAACCACTGGAACTTCCAAAGGGTCCTTCACACCATTGCTGCAACTCAAGCATATCCGCGACATACCCGTCTCCACTCGAGAGGAAGCACGTGGGGTCCCGCACACATCCAGGGGAGCCCCGTTTCCGCCTCCTAGCTCGAGATGAGGGATCCTTTCCCTGTTTCGTAGGGAAAGAATTCCCGGCATTCCCGTCGCATCTCAAGAGGAGGCGCTCTCCACAGGAAAGGCGAGAGGAACTCCAGGGTCGTGCCACCATTCCAAGAGTCCCCCAGATGTGTCAGTCCATTCCAGAGGAACCTGTTTTCCCTGCACTGCCTTGACGTTCAAGCCGAGGATCCACTCCCACCACGTGTGCACGTGGGACAGCCCTGTGGGAAAGCCTCGTGGGAAAGCCTCGTGGGAAAGACTCGAGGGAAAACCATAGATCCTTTGATCCACGCGGCGGACTGCGTGACACTGCTGCTACCGCTCTGGAGGAAAGCGCAAGTGCATGCCCGCATTCGAGACGAGGACTGACTCCCCTGGGGAGACTCCAGAAGTACCCCAAGATCCATGTCAGCACTGGAGAGGAATCCTCAGGTTCCGGCCCCGATTCCACACAAGGTCTTAGGCCCCAGCATCGACGGGAGAGGAATCCCGAGAGGCCCCCGAGGAACTCGCATGGGGACTGGCCTTTCCTGAGGCCACCAGAGCGGGTCCCTGAGGTCCCCGTCGTAAGTCGAGAGCACCTGCCGCAACTCCAGAAAATCCAGGAGGTTTTGCCCTCCAGGCGAGATGAGGCCCATTTCCGCTGAGGCTTCTCGAGGCTAATCACATCTAACCATTGGTACTTCCAAAGGGTCCTTCACACCCTTGCTGCAACTCAAGAAGTTCCCCGACATACCCGTCTCCACTCGAGAGGAAGCACGTGGGGTCCCGCAAACATCCAGGGGAGCCCGGTTTCAGCCTCCTAGCTCGAGATGAGGGATCCTTTCCCTGTTTCGTAGGGAAAGAATTCCCGGCGTTCCCGTCGCATCTCAAGAGGAGACGCTCTCCACAGGAGAGGCGAGAGGAACTCCAGGGTCGTGCCACCATTCCAAGAGACCCCCAGATGTGTCAGTCAATACCAGAGGAACCTGTTTTCCCTGCACTGCCTTGACGTTCAAGCCGAGGATCCACTCCCACCACGTGTGCACGTGGGACAGCCCTGTGGGAAAGCCTCGTGGGAAAGCCTCGTGGGAAAGACTCGAGGGAAAACCATAGATCCTTTGATCCACGCGGCGGACTGCGTGACACTGCTGCTACCGCTCTGGAGGAAAGCGCAAGTGCATGCCCGCATTCGAGACGAGGACTGACTCCCCTGGGGAGACTCCAGAAGTACCCCAAGATCCATGTCAGCACTGGAGAGGAATCCTCAGGTTCCGGCCCCGACTCCACACAAGGTCTTAGGCCCCGGCATCGACGGGAGAGGAATCCCGAGAGGCCCCCGAGGAACTCGCATGGGGACTGGCCTTTCCTGAGGCCACCAGAGCGGGTCCCTGAGGTCCCCATCGTAAGTCGAGAGCACCTGCCGCAACTCGAGAAAATCCAGGAGGTTTTGCCCTCCAGGAGATGAGGCCCATTTCCGCTGAGGCTTCTCGAGGCTAATCACGTCTAACCACTGGAACTTCCAAAGGGTCCTTCACACCCTTGCTGCAACTCAAGAAGGTCCCCGACATACCCGTCTCCACCCGAGAGGAAGCACGAGGGGTCCCGCACACATCCAGGGGAGCCCCATTTCCGCCTCCTAGCTCGAGATGAGGGATCCTTTCCCTGTTTCGTAGGGAAAGAATTCCCGGCGTTCCCGTCGCATCTCAAGAGGAGGCGCTCTCCACAGGAAAGGCGAGAGGAACTCCAGGGTCGTGCCACCATTCCAAGAGTCCCCCAGATGTGTCAGTCCATTCCAGAGGAACCTGTTTTCCCTGCACTGCCTTGAAGTTCAAGCCGAGGATCGACTCCCACCACGTGTGCACGTGGGACAGCCCTGTGGGAAAGCCTCGTGGGAAAGCCTCGTGGGAAAGACTCGAGGGAAAACCATAGATCCTTTGATCCACGTGGCGGACTGCGTGACACTGCTGCTACCGCCCTGGAGGAAAGCGCAAGTGCATGCCCGCATTCGAGACGAGGACTGACTCCTCTGGGGAGACTCCAGAAGTACCCCAAGATCCATGTCAGCACTGGAGAGGAATCCTCAGGTTCCGGCCCCGACTCCACACAAGGTCTTAGGCCCCGGCATCGACGGGAGAGGAATCCCGAGAGGCCCCCGAGGAACTCGCTCGGGGACTGGCCTTTTCTGAGGCCACCACAGCGGGTCCCTGAGTTCCCCGTCGTAAGTCGAGAGCACCTGCCGCAACTCGAGAAAATCCAGGAGGTTTTGCCCTCCAGGCGAGATGAGGCCCATTTCCGCTGAGGCTTCTCGAGGCTAATCACGTCTAACCACTGGAACTTCCAAAGGGTCCTTCACACCCTTGCTGCAACTCAAGAAGTTCCCCGACATACCCGTCTCCACTCGAGAGGAAGCACGTGGGGTCCCGCACACATCCAGGGGAGCCCCGTTTCCGCCTCCTAGCTCGAGATGAGGGATCCTTTCCCTGTTTCGTAGGGAAAGAATTCCCGGCCTTCCCGTCGCATCTCAAGAGGAGGCGCTCTCCACAGGAAAGGCGAGAGGAACTCCAGGGTCGTGCCACCATTCCAAGAGTCCCCCAGATGTGTCAGTCCATTCCAGAGGAACCTGTTTTCCCTGCACTGCCTTGACGTTCAAGCCGAGGATCGACTCCCACCACGTGTGCACGTGGGACAGCCCTGTGGGAAAGCCTCGTGGGAAAGCCTCGTGGGAAAGACTCGAGGGAAAACCATAGATCCTTTGATCCACACGGCGGACTGCGTGACACTGCTGCTACCGCTCTGGAGGAAAGCGCAAGTGCATGCCCGCATTCGAGACGAGGACTGACTCCCCTGGGGAGACTCCAGAAGTACCCCAAGATCCATGTCAGCACTGAAGAGGAATCCTCAGGTTCCGGCCCCGACTCCACACAAGGTCTTAGGCCCCGGCATCGACGGGAGAGGAATCCCGAGAGGCCCCCGAGGAACTCGCATGGGGACTGGCCTTTCCTGAGGCCACCAGAGCGGGTCCCTGAGGTCCCCGTCGTAAGTCGAGAGCACCTGCCGCAACTCGAGAAAATCCAGGAGGTTTTGCCCTCCAGGCGAGATGAGGCCCATTTCCGCTGAGGCTTCTCGAGGCTAATCACGTCTAACCACTGGAACTTCCAAAGGGTCCTTCAAACCCTTGCTGCAACTCAAGAATTTCCCCGACATACCCGTCTCCACTCGAGAGGAAGCACGTGGGGTCCCGCACACATCCAGGGGAGCCTCGTTTCCGCCTCCTAGCTCGAGATGAGGGATCCTTTCCCTGTTTCGTAGGGAAAGAATTCCCGGCGTTCCCGTCGCATCTCAAGCGGAGGCGCTCTCCACAGGAAAGGCAAGAGGAACTCCAGGGTCGTGCCACCATTCCAAGAGTCCCCCAGATGTGTCAGTCCATTCCAGAGGAACCTGTTTTCCCTGCACTGCCTTGACGTTCAAGCCGAGGATCCACTCCCACCACGTGTGCACGTGGGACAGCCCTGTGGGAAAGCCTCGTGGGAAAGCCTCTTGGGAAAGACTCGAGGGAAAACCATAGATCCTTTGATCCACGCGGCAGACTGCGTGACACTGCTGCTACCGCTCTGGAGGAAAGCGCAAGTGCATGCCCGCATTCGAGACGAGGACTGACTCCCCTGGGGAGACTCCAGAAGTACCCCAAGATCCATGTCAGCACTGGAGAGGAATCCTCAGGTTCCGGCCCCGACTCCACACAAGGTCTTAGGCCCCGGCATCGACGGGAGAGGAATCCCGAGAGGCCCCCGAGGAACTCGCATGGGGACTGGCCTTTCCTGAGGCCACCAGAGCGGGTCCCTGGGGTCCCCGTCGTAAGTCGAGAGCACCTGCCGCAACTCGAGAAAATCCAGGAGGTTTTGCACTCCAGGCGAGATGAGGCCCATTTCCGCTGAGGCTTCTCGAGGCTAATCACGTCTAACCACTGGAACTTCCAAAGGGTCCTTCACACCATTGCTGCAACTCAAGCAGTTCTGCGACATACCCGTCTACACTCGAGAGGAAGCACGTGGGGTCCCGCACACATCCAGGGGAGCCCCGTTTCCGCCTCCTAGCTCGAGATGAGGGATCCTTTCCCTGTTTCGTAGGGAAAGAATTCCCGGCGTTCCCGTCGCATCTCAAGAGGAGGCGCTCTCCACAGGAAAGGCGAGAGGAACTCCAGGGTCGTGCCACCATTCCAAGAGTCCCCCAGATGTGTCAGTCCATTCCAGAGGAACCTGTTTTCCCTGCACTGCCTTGACGTTCAAGCCGAGGATCCACTCCCAACACGTGTGCACGTGGGACAGCCCTGTGGGAAAGCCTCGTGGGAAAACCTCGTGGGAAGGATCGAGGGAAAACCATAGATCCTTTGATCCACGCGGCGGACTGCGTGACACTGCTGCTACCGCTCTGGAGGAAAGCGCAAGTGCATGCCCGCATTCGAGACGAGGACTGACTCCCCTGGGGAGACTCCAGAAGTACCCCAAGATCCATGTCAGCACTGGAGAGGAATCCTCAGGTTCCGGCCCCGACTCCACACAAGGTCTTAGGCCCCGGCATCGACGGGAGAGGAATCCCGAGAGGCCCCCGAGGAACTCGCATGGGGACTGGCCTTTCCTGAGGCCACCAGAGCGGGTCCCTGGGGTCCCCGTCGTAAGCCGAGAGCACCTGCCGCAACTCGAGAAAATCCAGGAGGTTTTGCCCTCCAGGCGAGATGAGGCCCATTTCCGCTGAGGCTTCTCGAGGCTAATCACGTCTAACCACTGGAACTTCCAAAGGGTCCTTCACACCATTGCTGCAACTCAAGCATTTCCGCGACATACCCGTCTCCACTCGAGAGGAAGCACGTGGGGTCCCGCACACATCCAGGGGAGCCCCGTTTCCGCCTCCTAGCTCGAGATGAGGGATCCTTTCCCTGTTTCGTAGGGAAAGAATTCCCGGCGTTCCCGTCGCATCTCAAGAGGAGGCGCTCTCCACAGGAAAGGCGAGAGGAACTCCAGGGTCGTGCCACCATTCCAAGAGTCCCCCAGATGTGTCAGTCCATTCCAGAGGAACCTGTTTTCCCTGCACTGCCTTGACGTTCAAGCCGAGGATCGACTCCCACCACGTGTGCACGTGGGACAGCCCTGTGGGAAAGCCTCGTGGGAAAGCCTCGTGGGAAAGACTCGAGGGAAAACCATAGATCCTTTGATCCACGCGGCGGACTGCGTGACACTGCTGCTACCGCTCTGGAGGAAAGCGCAAGTGCATGCCCGCATTCGAGACGAGGACTGACTCCCCTGGGGAGACTCCAGAAGTACCCCAAGATCCATGTCAGCACTGGAGAGGAATCCTCAGGTTCCGGCCCCGACTCCACACAAGGTCTTAGGCCCCAGCATCGACGGGAGAGGAATCCCGAGAGGCCCCCGAGGAACTCGCATGGGGACTGGCCTTTCCTGAGGCCACCAGGGCGGGTCCCTGAGGTCGCCGTCGTAAGTCGAGAGCACCTGCCGCAACTCCAGAAAATCCAGGAGGTTTTGCCCTCCAGGCGAGATGAGGCCCATTTCCGCTGAGGCTTCTCGAGGCTAATCACATCTAACCATTGGTACTTCCAAAGGGTCCTTCACACCCTTGCTGCAACTCAAGAAGTTCCCCGACATACCCGTCTCCACTCGAGAGGAAGCACGTGGGGTCCCGCACACATCCAGGGGAGCCCGGTTTCAGCCTCCTAGCTCGAGATGAGGGATCCTTTAACTGTTTCGTAGGGAAAGAATTCCCGGCGTTCCCGTCGCATCTCAAGAGGAGACGCTCTCCACAGGAGAGGCGAGAGGAACTCCAGGGTCGTGCCACCATTCCAAGAGACCCCCAGATGTGTCAGTCAATACCAGAGGAACCTGTTTTCCCTGCACTGCCTTGACGTTCAAGCCGAGGATCGACTCCCACCACGTGTGCACGTGGGACAGCCCTGTGGGAAAGCCTCGTGGGAAAGCCTCGTGGGAAAGACTCGAGGGAAAACCATAGATCCTTTGATCCACGCGGCGGACTGCGTGACACTGCTGCTACTGCTCTGGAGGAAAGCGCAAGTGCATGCCCGCATTCGAGACGAGGACTGACTCCCCTGGGGAGACTCCAGAAGTACCCCAAGATCCATGTCAGCACTGGAGAGGAATCCTCAGGTTCCGGCCCCGACTCCACACAAGGTCTTAGGCCCCGGCATCGACGGGAGAGGAATCCCGAGAGGCCCCCGAGGAACTCGCATGGGGACTGGCCTTTCCTGAGGCCACCAGAGCGGGTCCCTGAGGTCCCCGTCGTAAGTCGAGAGCACCTGCCGCAACTCGAGAAAATCCAGGAGGTTTTGCCCTCCAGGCGAGATGAGGCCCATTTCCGCTGAGGCTTCTCGAGGCTAATAACTTCTAACCACTGGAACTTCCAAAGGGTCCTTCACACCCTTGCTGCAACTCAAGCAGTTCCGTGACATACCCGTCTCCACTCGAGAGGAAGCACGTGGGGTCCCGCACACATCCAGGGGAGCCCCGTTTCCGCCTCCTAGCTCGAGATGAGGGATCCTTTCCCTGTTTCGTAGGGAAAGAATTCCCGGCGTTCCCGTCTCATCTCAAGAGGTGGCGCTCTCCACAGGAAAGGCGAGAGGAACTCCAGGGTCGTGGCTCCATTCCAAGAGACCCCCAGATGTGTCAGTCCATTCCAGAGGAACCTGTTTTCCCTTCACTGCCTTGACGTTCAAGCCGAGGATCGACTCCCACCACGTGTGCACGTGGGACAGCCCTGTGGGAAAGCCTCGTGGGAAAGCCTCGTGGGAAAGACTCGAGGGAAAACCATAGATCCTTTGATCCACGCGGCGGACTGCATGACACAGCTGCTACCGCTCTGGAGGAAAGCGCAAGTGCATGCCCGCATTCGAGACGAGGACTGACTCCCCTGGGGAGACTCCAGAAGTACCCCAAGATCCATGTCAGCACTGGAGAGGAATCCTCAGGTTCCGGCCCCGACTCCACACAAGGTCTTAGGCCCCTCATCGACGGGAGAGGAATCCCGAGAGGCCCCCGAGGAACTCGCATGGGGACTGGCCTTTCCTGAGGCCACCAGAGCGGGTCCCTGAGGTCCCCGTCGTAAGTCGAGAGCACCTGCCGCAACTCGAGAAAATCCAGGAGGATTTGCCCTCCAGGCGAGATGAGGCCCATTTCCGCTGAGGCTTCTCCAGGCTAATCACGTCTAACCACTGGAACTTCCAAAGGGTCCTTCACACCCTTGCTGCAACTCAAGAAGGTCCCCGACATACCCGTCTCCACCCGAGAGGAAGCACGTGGGGTCCCGCACACATCCAGGGGAGCCCCGTTTCCGCCTCCTAGCTCGAGATGAGGGATCCTTTCCCTGTTTCGTAGGGAAAGAATTCCCGGCGTTCCCGTCGCATCTCAAGAGGAGGCGCTCTCCACAGGAAAGGCGAGAGGAACTCCAGGGTCGTGCCACCATTCCAAGAGTCCCCCAGATGTGTCAGTCCATTCCAGAGGAACCTGTTTTCCCTGCACTGCCTTGACGTTCAAGCCGAGGATCGACTCCCACCACGTGTGCACGTGGGACAGCCCTGTGGGAAAGCCTCGTGGGAAAGCCTCGTGGGAAAGACTCGAGGGAAAACCATAGATCCTTTGATCCCCGTGGCGGACTGCGTGACACTGCTGCTACCGCTCTGGAGGAAAGCGCAAGTGCATGCCCGCATTCGAGACGAGGACTGACTCCTCTGGGGAGACTCCAGAAGTACCCCAAGATCCATGTCAGCACTGGAGAGGAATCCTCAGGTTCCGGCCCCGACTCCACACAAGGTCTTAGGCCCCGGCATCGACGGGAGAGGAATGCCGAGAGGCCCCCGAGGAACTCGCATGGGGACTGGCCTTTCCTGAGGCCACCAGAGCGGGTCCCTGAGGTCCCCGTCGTAAGTCGAGAGCACCTGCCGCAACTCGAGAAAATCCAGGAGGTTTTGCCCTCCAGGCGAGATGAGGCCCATTTCCGCTGAGGCTTCTCGAGGCTAATCACGTCTAACCACTGGAACTTCCAAAGGGTCCTTCACACCCTTGCTGCAACTCAAGAAGTTCCCCGACATACCCGTCTCCACTCGAGAGGAAGCACGTGGGGTCCCGCACACATCCAGGGGAGCCCCGTTTCCGCCTCCTAGCTCGAGATGAGGGATCCTTTCCCTGTTTCGTAGGGAAAGAATTCCCGGCGTTCCCGTCGCATCTCAAGAGGAGGCGCTCTGCACAGGAAAGGCGAGAGGAACTCCAGGGTCGTGCCACCATTCCAAGAGTCCCCCAGATGTGTCAGTCCTTTCCAGAGGAACCTGTTTTCCCTGCACTGCCTTGACGTTCAAGCCGAGGATCGAGTCCCACAACGTGTGCACGTGGGACAGCCCTGTGGGAAAGCCTCGTGGGAAAGCCTCGTGGGAAAGACTCGAGGGAAAACCATAGAATCTTTGATCCACGCGGCGGACTGCGTGACACTGCTGCTACCGCTCTGGAGGAAAGCGAAAGTGCATGCCCGCATTCGAGACGAGGACTGACTCCCCTGGGGAGACTCCAGAAGTACCCCAAGATCCATGTCAGCACTGGAGAGGAATCCTCAGGTTCCGGCCCCGACTCCACACAAGGTCTTAGGCACCGGCATCGACGGGAGAGGAATCCCGAGAGGCCCCCGAGGAACTCGCACGGGGACTGGCCTTTTCTGAGGCCACCACAGCGGGTCCCTGAGGTCCCCGTCGTAAGTCGAGAGCACCTGCCGCAACTCGAGAAAATCCAGGAGGTTTTGCCCTCCAGGCGAGATGAGGCCCATTTCCGCTGAGGCTTCTCGAGGCTAATCACGTCTAACCACTGGAACTTCCAAAGGGTCCTTCACACCCTTGCTGCAACTCCAGAAGTTCCCCGACATACCCGTCTCCACCCGAGAGGAAGCACGTGGGGTCCCGCACACATCCAGGGGAGCCCGGTTTCAGCCTCCTAGCTCGAGATGAGGGATCCTTTCCCTGTTTCGTAGGGAAAGAATTCCCGGCGTTCCCGTCGCATCTCAAGAGGAGACGCTCTCCACAGGAGAGGCGAGAGGAACTCCAGGGTCGTGCCACCATTCCAAGAGACCCCCAGATGTGTCAGTCAATACCAGAGGAACCTGTTTTCCCTGCACTGCCTTGACGTTCAAGCCGAGGATCCACTCCCACCACGTGTGCACGTGGGACAGCCCTGTGGGAAAGCCTCGTGGGAAAGCCTCGTGGGAAAGACTCTAGGGAAAACCATAGATCCTTTGATCCACGCGGCGGACTGCGTGACACTGCTGCTACTGCTCTGGAGGAAAGCGCAAGTGCATGCCCGCATTCGAGACGAGGACTGACTCCCCTGGGGAGACTCCAGAAGTACCCCAAGATCCATGTCAGCACTGGAGAGGAATCCTCAGGTTCCGGCCCCGACTCCACACAAGGTCTTAGGCCCCGGCATCGACGGGAGAGGAATCCCGAGAGGCCCCCAAGGAACTCGCATGGGGACTGGCCTTTCCTGAGGCCACCAGAGCGGGTCCCTGACGTCCCCGTCGTAAGCCGAGAGCACCTGCCGCAACTCGAGAAAATCCAGGAGGTTTTGCCCTCCAGGCGAGATGAGGCCCATTTCCGCTGAGGCTTCTCGAGGCTAATCACGTCTAACCACTGGAACTTCCAAAGGGTCCTTCACACCATTGCTGCAACTCAAGCATTTCCGCGACATACCCGTCTCCACTCGAGAGGAAGCACGTGGGGTCCCGCACACATCCAGGGGAGCCCCGTTTCCGCCTCCTAGCTCGAGATGAGGGATCCTTTCCCTGTTTCGTAGGGAAAGAATTCCCGGCGTTCCCGTCGCATCTCAAGAGGAGGCGCTCTCCACAGGAAAGGCGAGAGGAACTCCAGGGTCGTGCCACCATTCCAAGAGTCCCCCAGATGTGTCAGTCCATTCCAGAGGAACCTGTTTTCCCTGCACTGCCTTGACGTTCAAGCCGAGGATCCACTCCCACCACGTGTGCACGTGGGACAGCCCTGTGGGAAAGCCTCGTGGGAAAGCCTCGTGGGAAAGACTCGAGGGAAAACCATAGATCCTTTGATCCACGCGGCGGACTGCGTGACACTGCTGCTACCGCTCTGGAGGAAAGCGCAAGTGCATGCCCGCATTCGAGACGAGGACTGACTCCCCTGGGGAGACTCCAGAAGTACCCCAAGATCCATGTCAGCACTGGAGAGGAATCCTCAGGTTCCGGCCCCGATTCCACACAAGGTCTTAGGCCCCAGCATCGACGGGAGAGGAATCCCGAGAGGCCCCCGAGGAACTCGCATGGGGACTGGCCTTTCCTGAGGCCACCAGAGCGGGTCCCTGAGGTCCCCGTCGTAAGTCGAGAGCACCTGCCGCAACTCCAGAAAATCCAGGAGGTTTTGCCCTCCAGGCGAGATGAGGCCCATTTCCGCTGAGGCTTCTCGAGGCTAATCACATCTAACCATTGGTACTTCCAAAGGGTCCTTCACACCCTTGCTGCAACTCAAGAAGTTCCCCGACATACCCGTCTCCACTCGAGAGGAAGCACGTGGGGTCCCGCACACATCCAGGGGAGCCCGGTTTCAGCCTCCTAGCTCGAGATGAGGGATCCTTTCCCTGTTTCGTAGGGAAAGAATTCCCGGCGTTCCCGTCGCATCTCAAGAGGAGACGCTCTCCACAGGATAGGCGAGAGGAACTCCAGGGTCGTGCCACCATTCCAAGAGACCCCCAGATGTGTCAGTCAATACCAGAGGAACCTGTTTTCCCTGCACTGCCTTGACGTTCAAGCCGAGGATCGACTCCCACCACGTGTGCACGTGGGACAGCCCTGTGGGAAAGCCTCGTGGGAAAGCCTCGTGGGAAAGACTCGAGGGAAAACCATAGATCCTTTGATCCACGCGGCGGACTGCGTGACACTGCTGCTACTGCTCTGGAGGAAAGCGCAAGTGCATGCCCGCATTCGAGACGAGGACTGACTCCCCTGGGGAGACTCCAGAAGTACCCCAAGATCCATGTCAGCACTGGAGAGGAATCCTCAGGTTCCGGCCCCGACTCCACACAAGGTCTTAGGCCCCGGCATCGACGGGAGAGGAATGCCGAGAGGCCCCCGAGGAACTCGCATGTGGACTGGCCTTTCCTGAGGCCACCAGAGCGGGTCCCTGAGGTCCCCGTCGTAAGTCGAGAGCACCTGCCGCAACTCGAGAAAATCCAGGAGGTTTTGCCCTCCAGGCGAGATGAGGCCCATTTCCGCTGAGGCTTCTCGAGGCTAATCACGTCTAACCACTGGAACTTCCAAAGGGTCCTTCACACCCTTGCTGCAACTCAAGAAGTTCCCCGACATACCCGTCTCCACTCGAGAGGAAGCACGTGGGGTCCCGCACACATCCAGGGGAGCCCCGTTTCCGCCTCCTAGCTCGAGATGAGGGATCCTTTCCCTGTTTCGTAGGGAAAGAATTCCCGGCGTTCCCGTCGCATCTCAAGAGGAGGCGCTCTGCACAGTAAAGGCGAGAGGAACTCCAGGGTCGTGCCACCATTCCAAGAGTCCCCCAGATGTGTCAGTCCTTTCCAGAGGAACCTGTTTTCCCTGCACTGCCTTGACGTTCAAGCCGAGGATCGAGTCCCACCACGTGTGCACGTGGGACAGCCCTGTGGGAAAGCCTCGTGGGAAAGCCTCGTGGGAAAGACTCGAGGGAAAACCATAGATCCTTTGATCCACGCGGCGGACTGCGTGACACTGCTGCTACCGCTCTGGAGGAAAGCGCAAGTGCATGCCCGCATTCGAGACGAGGACTGACTCCCCTGGGGAGACTCCAGAAGTACCCCCAAGATCCATGTCAGCACTGGAGAGGAATCCTCAGGTTCCGGCCCCGACTCCACACAAGGTCTTAGGCACCGGCATCGACGGGAGAGGAATCCCGAGAGGCCCCCGAGGAACTCGCACGGGGACTGGCCTTTTCTGAGGCCACCACAGCGGGTCCCTGAGGTCCCCGTCGTAAGTCGAGAGCACCTGCCGCAACTCGAGAAAATCCAGGAGGTTTTGCCCTCCAGGCGAGATGAGGCCCATTTCCGCTGAGGCTTCTCGAGGCTAATCACGTCTAACCACTGGAACTTCCAAAGGGTCCTTCACACCCTTGCTGCAACTCAAGAAGTTCCCCGACATACCCGTCTCCACCCGAGAGGAAGCACGTGGGGTCCCGCACACATCCAGGGGAGCCCCGTTTCCGCCTCCTAGCTCGAGATGAGGGATCCTTTCCCTGTTTCGTAGGGAAAGAATTCCCGGCGTTCCCGTCGCATCTCAAGAGGAGGCGCTCTCCACAGGAAAGGCGAGAGGAACTCCAGGGTCGTGCCACCATTCCAAGAGTCCCCCAGATGTGTCAGTCCATTCCAGAGGAACCTGTTTTCCCTGCACTGCCTTGACGTTCAAGCCGAGGATCGACTCCCACCACGTGTGAACGTGGGACAGCCCTGTGGGAAAGCCTCGTGGGAAAGCCTCGTGGGAAAGACTCGAGGGAAAACCATAGATCCTTTGATCCACGCGGCGGACTGCGTGACACTGCTGCTACCGCTCTGGAGGAAAGCGCAAGTGCATGCCCGCATTAGAGACGAGGACTGACTCCCCTGGGGAGACTCCAGAAGTACCCCAAGATCCATGTCAGCACTGGAGAGGAATCCTCAGGTTCCGGCCCCGACTCCACACAAGGTCTTAGGCCCCGGCATCGACGGGAGAGGAATCCCGAGAGGCCCCCGAGGAACTCGCACGGGGACTGGCCTTTTCTGAGGCCACCACAGCGGGTCCCTGAGGTCCCCGTCGTAAGTCGAGAGCACCTGCCGCAACTCGAGAAAATCCAGGAGGTTTTGCCCTCCAGGCGAGATGAGGCCCATTTCCGCTGTGGCTTCTCGAGGCTAATCACGTCTAACCACTGGAACTTCCAAAGGGTCCTTCACACCCTTGCTGCAACTCAAGAAGTTCCCCGACATACCCGTCTCCACTCGAGAGGAAGCACGTGGGGTCCCGCACACATCCAGGGGAGCCCCGTTTCCGCCTCCTAGCTCGAGATGAGGGATCCTTTCCCTGTTTCGTAGGGAAAGAATTCCCGGCGTTGCCGTCGCATCTCAAGAGGAGGCGCTCTCCACAGGAAAGGCGAGAGGAACTCCAGGGTCGTGCCACCATTCCAAGAGTCCCCCAGATGTGTCAGTCCATTCCAGAGGAACCTGTTTTCCCTGCACTGCCTTGACGTTCAAGCCGAGGATCGACTCCCACCACGTGTGAACGTGGGACAGCCCTGTGGGAAAGCCTCGTGGGAAAGCCTCGTGGGAAAGACTCGAGGGAAAACCATAGATCCTTTGATCCACGCGGCGGACTGCGTGACACTGCTGCTACCGCTCTGGAGGAAAGCGCAAGTGCATGCCCGCATTCGAGACGAGGACTGACTCCCCTGGGGAGACTCCAGAAGTACCCCAAGATCCATGTCAGCACTGGAGAGGAATCCTCAGGTTCCGGCCCCGACTCCACACAAGGTCTTAGGCCCCGGCATCGACGGGAGAGGAATCCCGAGAGGCCCCCGAGGAACTCGCACGGGGACTGTCCTTTTCTGAGGCCACCACAGCGGGTCCCTGAGGTCCCCGTCTTAAGTCGAGAGCACCTGCCGCAACTCGAGAAAATCCAGGAGGTTTTGCCCTCCAGGCGAGATGAGGCCCATTTCCGCTGAGGCTTCTCGAGGCTAATCACGTCTAACCACTGGAACTTCCAAAGGGTCCTTCACACCCTTGCTGCAACTCAAGAAGTTCCCCGACATACCCGTCTCCACTCGAGAGGAAGCACGTGGGGTCCCGCACACATCCAGGGGAGCCCCGTTTCCGCCTCCTAGCTCGAGATGAGGGATCCTTTCCCTGTTTCGTAGGGAAAGAATTCCCGGCGTTGCCGTCGCATCTCAAGAGGAGGCGCTCTCCACAGGAAAGGCGAGAGGAACTCCAGGGTCGTGCCACCATTCCAAGAGTCCCCCAGATGTGTCAGTCCATTCCAGAGGAACCTGTTTTCCCTGCACTGCCTTGACGTTCAAGCCGAGGATCGACTCCCACCACGTGTGAACGTGGGACAGCCCTGTGGGAAAGCCTCGTGGGAAAGCCTCGTGGGAAAGACTCGAGGGAAAAACATAGATCCTTTGATCCACGCGGCGGACTGCGTGACACTGCTGCTACCGCTCTGGAGGAAAGCGCAAGTGCATGCCCGCATTCGAGACGAGGACTGACTCCCCTGGGGAGACTCCAGAAGTACCCCAAGATCCATGTCAGCACTGGAGAGGAATCCTCAGGTTCCGGCCCCGACTCCACACAAGGTCTTAGGCCCCGGCATCGACGGGAGAGGAATCCCAAGAGGCCCCCGAGGAACTCGCACGGGGACTGGCCTTTTCTGAGGCCACCACAGCGGGTCCCTGAGGTCCCCGTCGTAAGTCGAGAGCACCTGCCGCAACTCGAGAAAATCCAGGAGGTTTTGCCCTCCAGGAGAGATGAGGCCCATTTCCGCTGAGGCTTCTCGAGGCTAATCACGTCTAACCACTGGAACTTCCAAAGGGTCCTTCACACCCTTGCTGCAACTCAAGAAGTTCCCCGACATACCCGTCTCCACTCGAGAGGAAGCACGTGGGGTCCCGCACACATCCAGGGGAGCCCCGTTTCCGCCTCCTAGCTCGAGATGAGGGATCCTTTCCCTGTTTCGTAGGGAAAGAATTCCCGGCGTTCCCGTCGCATCTCAAGAGGAGGAGCTCTCCACAGTAAAGGCGAGAGGAACTCCAGGGTCGTGCCACCATTCCAAGAGTCCCCCAGATGTGTCAGTCCATTCCAGAGGAACCTGTTTTCCCTGCACTGCCTTGACGTTCAAGCCGAGGATCGACTCCCACCACGTGTGCACGTGGGACAGCCCTGTGGGAAAGCCTCGTGGGAAAGCCTCGTGGGAAAGACTCGAGGGAAAACCATAGATCCTTTGATCCACGCGGCGGACTGCGTGACACTGCTGCTACCGCTCTGGAGGAAAGCGCAAGTGCATGCCCGCATTCGAGACGAGGACTGACTCCCCTGGGGAGACTCCAGAAGTACCCCAAGATCCATGTCAGCACTGGAGAGGAATCCTCAGGTTCCGGCCCCGACTCCACACAAGGTCTTAGGCCCGGGCATCGACGGGAGAGGAATCCCGAGAGGCCCCCGAGGAACTCGCATGGGGACTGGCCTTTCCTGAGGCCACCAGAGCGGGTCCCTGAGGTCCCCGTCGTAAGTCGAGAGCACCTGCCGCAACTCGAGAAAATCCAGGAGGTTTTGCCCTCCAGGCGAGTTGAGGCCCATTTCCGCTGAGGCTTCTCGAGGCTAATCACGTCTAACCACGGGAACTTCCAAAGGGTCCTTCAAACCCTTGCTGAAACTCAAGAATTTCCCCGACATACCCGTCTCCACTCGAGAGGAAGCACGTGGAGTCCCGCACACATCCAGGGGAGCCCCGTTTCCGCCTCCTAGCTCGAGATGAGGGATCCTTTCCCTGTTTCGTAGGGAAAGAATTCCCGGCGTTGCCGTCGCATCTCAAGAGGAGGCGCTCTCCACAGGAAAGGCGAGAGGAACTCCAGGGTCGTGCCACCATTCCAAGAGTCCCCCAGATGTGTCAGTCCATTCCAGAAGAACCTGTTTTCCCTGCACTGCCTTGATGTTCAAGCCGAGGATCGACTCCCACCACGTGTGCACGTGGGACAGACCTGTGGGAAAGCCTCGTGGGAAAGCCTCGTGGGAAAGACTCGAGGGAAAAACATAGATCCTTTGATCCACGCGGCGGACTGCGTGACACTGCAGCTACCGCTCTGGAGGAAAGCGCAAGTGCATGCCCGCATTCGAGACGAGGACTGACTCCCCTGGGGAGACTCCAGAAGTACCCCAAGATCCATGTCAGCACTGGAGAGGAATCCTCAGGTTCCGGCCCCGACTCCACACAAGGTCTTAGGCCCCGGCATCGACGGGAGAGGAATCCCGAGAGGCCCCCGAGGAACTCGCATGGGGACTGGCCTTTCTTGAGGCCACCAGAGCGGGTCCCTGAGGTCCCCGTCGTAAGTCGAGAGCACCTGCCGCAACTCGAGAAAATCCAGGAGGTTTTGCCCTCCAGGAGATGAGGCCCATTTCCGCTGAGGCTTCTCGAGGCTAATCACGTCTAACCACTGGAACTTCCAAAGGGTCCTTCACACCCTTGCTGCAACTCAAGAAGTTCCCCGACATACCCGTCTCCACCCGAGAGGAAGCACGTGGGGTCCCGCACACATCCAGGGGAGCCCCGTTTCCGCCTCCTAGCTCGAGATGAGGGATCCTTTCCCTGTTTCGTAGGGAAAGAATTCCCGGCGTTCCCGTCGCATCTCAAGAGGAGGCGATCTCCACAGGAAAGGCGAGAGGAACTCCAGGGTCGTGCCACCATTCCAAGAGTCCCCCAGATGTGTCAGTCCATTCCAGAGGAACCTGTTTTCCCTGCACTGCCTTGACGTTCAAGCCGAGGATCGACTCCCACCACGTGTGCACGTGGGACAGCCCTGTGGGAAAGCCTCGTGGGAATGCCTCGTGGGAAAGACTCGAGGGAAAACCATAGATCCTTTGATCCACGCGGCGGACTGCGTGACACTGCAGCTACCGCTCTGGAGGAAAGCGCAAGTGCATGCCTGCATTCGAGACGAGGACTGACTCCCCTGGGGAGACTCCAGAAGTACCCCAAGATCCATGTCAGCACTGGAGAGGAATCCTCAGGTTCCAGCCCCGACTCCACACAAGGTCTTAGGCCCCGGCATCGACGGGAGAGGAATGCCGAGAGGCCCCCGAGGAACTCGCATGGGGACTGGCCTTTCCTGAGGCCACCAGAGCGGGTCCCTGAGGTCCCCGTCGTAAGTCGAGAGCACCTGCCGCAACTCGAGAAATCCAGGAGGTTTTGCCCTCCAGGCGAGATGAGGCCCATTTCCTCTGAGGCTTCTCGAGGCTAATCACGTCTAACCACTGGAACTTCCAAAGGGTCCTTCACACCCTTGCTGCAACTCAAGAAGTTCCCCGACATACCCGTCTCCACTCGAGAGGAAGCACGTGGGGTCCCGCACACATCCAGGGGAGCCCCGTTTCCGCCTCCTAGCTCGAGATGAGGGATCCTTTCCCTGTTTCGTAGGGAAAGAATTCCCGGCGTTGCCGTCGCATCTCAAGAGGAGGCGCTCTCCACAGGAAAGGCGAGAGGAACTCCAGGGTCGTGCCACCATTCCAAGAGTCCCCCAGATGTGTCAGTCCATTCCAGAGGAACCTGTTTTCCCTGCACTGCCTTGACGTTCAAGCCGAGGATCGACTCCCACCACGTGTGAACGTGGGAAAGCCCTGTGGGAAAGCCTCGTGGGAAATCCTCGTGGGAAAGACTCGAGGGAAAACCATAGATCCTTTGATCCACGCGGCGGACTGCGTGACACTGCTGCTACCGCTCTGGAGGAAAGCGCAAGTGCATGCCCGCATTCGAGACGAGGACTGACTCCCCTGGGGAGACTCCAGAAGTACCCCAAGATCCATGTCACCACTGGAGAGGAATCCTCAGGTTCCGGCCCCGACTCCACACAAGGTCTTAGGCCCGGGCATCGACGGGAGAGGAATCCCGAGAGGCCCCCGAGGAACTCGCATGGGGACTGGCCTTTCCTGAGGCCACCAGAGCGGGTCCCTGAGGTCCCCGTCGTAAGTCGAGAGCACCTGCCGCAACTCGAGAAAATCCAGGAGGTTTTGCCCTCCAGGCGAGTTGAGGCCCATTTCCGCTGAGGCTTCTCGAGGCTAATCACGTCTAACCACGGGAACTTCCAAAGGGTCCTTCAAACCCTTGCTGAAACTCAAGAATTTCCCCGACATACCCGTCTCCACTCGAGAGGAAGCACGTGGAGTCCCGCACACATCCAGGGGAGCCCCGTTTCCGCCTCCTAGCTCGAGATGAGGGATCCTTTCCCTGTTTCGTAGGGAAAGAATTCCCGGCGTTGCCGTCGCATCTCAAGAGGAGGCGCTCTCCACAGGAAAGGCGAGAGGAACTCCAGGGTCGTGCCACCATTCCAAGAGTCCCCCAGATGTGTCAGTCCATTCCAGAAGAACCTGTTTTCCCTGCACTGCCTTGATGTTCAAGCCGAGGATCGACTCCCACCACGTGTGCACGTGGGACAGACCTGTGGGAAAGCCTCGTGGGAAAGCCTCGTGGGAAAGACTCGAGGGAAAAACATAGATCCTTTGATCCACGCGGCGGACTGCGTGACACTGCAGCTACCGCTCTGGAGGAAAGCGCAAGTGCATGCCCGCATTCGAGACGAGGACTGACTCCCCTGGGGAGACTCCAGAAGTACCCCAAGATCCATGTCAGCACTGGAGAGGAATCCTCAGGTTCCGGCCCCGACTCCACACAAGGTCTTAGGCCCCGGCATCGACGGGAGAGGAATCCCGAGAGGCCCCCGAGGAACTCGCATGGGGACTGGCCTTTCTTGAGGCCACCAGAGCGGGTCCCTGAGGTCCCCGTCGTAAGTCGAGAGCACCTGCCGCAACTCGAGAAAATCCAGGAGGTTTTGCCCTCCAGGAGATGAGGCCCATTTCCGCTGAGGCTTCTCGAGGCTAATCACGTCTAACCACTGGAACTTCCAAAGGGTCCTTCACACCCTTGCTGCAACTCAAGAAGTTCCCCGACATACCCGTCTCCACCCGAGAGGAAGCACGTGGGGTCCCGCACACATCCAGGGGAGCCCCGTTTCCGCCTCCTAGCTCGAGATGAGGGATCCTTTCCCTGTTTCGTAGGGAAAGAATTCCCGGCGTTCCCGTCGCATCTCAAGAGGAGGCGATCTCCACAGGAAAGGCGAGAGGAACTCCAGGGTCGTGCCACCATTCCAAGAGTCCCCCAGATGTGTCAGTCCATTCCAGAGGAACCTGTTTTCCCTGCACTGCCTTGACGTTCAAGCCGAGGATCGACTCCCACCACGTGTGCACGTGGGACAGCCCTGTGGGAAAGCCTCGTGGGAATGCCTCGTGGGAAAGACTCGAGGGAAAACCATAGATCCTTTGATCCACGCGGCGGACTGCGTGACACTGCAGCTACCGCTCTGGAGGAAAGCGCAAGTGCATGCCTGCATTCGAGACGAGGACTGACTCCCCTGGGGAGACTCCAGAAGTACCCCAAGATCCATGTCAGCACTGGAGAGGAATCCTCAGGTTCCAGCCCCGACTCCACACAAGGTCTTAGGCCCCGGCATTGACGGGAGAGGAATGCCGAGAGGCCCCCGAGGAACTCGCATGGGGACTGGCCTTTCCTGAGGCCACCAGAGCGGGTCCCTGAGGTCCCCGTCGTAAGTCGAGAGCACCTGCCGCAACTCGAGAAATCCAGGAGGTTTTGCCCTCCAGGCGAGATGAGGCCCATTTCCTCTGAGGCTTCTCGAGGCTAATCACGTCTAACCACTGGAACTTCCAAAGGGTCCTTCACACCCTTGCTGCAACTCAAGAAGTTCCCCGACATACCCGTCTCCACTCGAGAGGAAGCACGTGGGGTCCCGCACACATCCAGGGGAGCCCCGTTTCCGCCTCCTAGCTCGAGATGAGGGATCCTTTCCCTGTTTCGTAGGGAAAGAATTCCCGGCGTTGCCGTCGCATCTCAAGAGGAGGCGCTCTCCACAGGAAAGGCGAGAGGAACTCCAGGGTCGTGCCACCATTCCAAGAGTCCCCCAGATGTGTCAGTCCATTCCAGAGGAACCTGTTTTCCCTGCACTGCCTTGACGTTCAAGCCGAGGATCGACTCCCACCACGTGTGAACGTGGGAAAGCCCTGTGGGAAAGCCTCGTGGGAAATCCTCGTGGGAAAGACTCGAGGGAAAACCATAGATCCTTTGATCCACGCGGCGGACTGCGTGACACTGCTGCTACCGCTCTGGAGGAAAGCGCAAGTGCATGCCCGCATTCGAGACGAGGACTGACTCCCCTGGGGAGACTCCAGAAGTACCCCAAGATCCATGTCAGCACTGGAGAGGAATCCTCAGGTTCCGGCCCCGACTCCACACAAGGTCTTAGGCCCCGGCATCGACGGGAGAGGAATCCCGAGAGGCCCCCGAGGAACTCGCACGGGGACTGGCCTTTTCTGAGGCCACCACAGCGGGTCCCTGAGGTCCCCGTCGTAAGTCGAGAGCACCTGCCGCAACTCGAGAAAATCCAGGAGGTTTTGCCCTCCAGGCGAGATGAGGCCCATTTCCGCTGAGGCTTCTCGAGGCTAATCACGTCTAACCACTGGAACTTCCAAAGGGTCCTTCACACCCTTGCTGCAACTCAAGAAGTTCCCCGACATACCCGTCTCCACTCGAGAGGAAGCACGTGGGGTCCCGCACACATCCAGGGGAGCCCCGTTTCCGCCTCCTAGCTCGAGATGAGGGATCCTTTCCCTGTTTCGTAGGGAAAGAATTCCCGGCCTTCCCGTCGCATCTCAAGAGGAGGCGCTCTCCACAGGAAAGGCGAGAGGAACTCCAGGGTCGTGCCACCATTCCAAGAGTCCCCTAGATGTGTCAGTCCATTCCAGAGGAACCTGTTTTCCCTGCACTGCCTTGACGTTCAAGCCGAGGATCGACTCCCACCACGTGTGCACGTGGGACAGCCCTGTGGGAAAGCCTCGTGGGAAAGCCTCGTGGGAAAGACTCGAGGGAAAACCATAGATCCTTTGATCCACGCGGCGGACTGCGTGACACTGCTGCTACCGCTCTGGAGGAAAGCGCAAGTGCATGCCCGCATTCGAGATGAGGACTGACTCCCCTGGGGAGACTCCAGAAGTACCCCAAGATCCATGTCAGCACTGGAGAGGAATCCTCAGGTTCCGGCCCCGACTCCACACAAGGTCTTAGGCCCCGGCATCGACGGGAGAGGAATGCCGAGAGGCCACCGAGGAATTCGCATGGGGACTGGCCTTTCCTGAGGCCACCAGAGCGGGTCCCTGAGGTCCCCATCGTAAGTCGAGAGCACCTGCCGCAACTCGAGAAAATCCAGGAGGTTTTGCCCTCCAGGCGAGATGAGGCCCATTTCCGCTGAAGCTTCTCGAGGCTAATCATATCTAACCACTGGAACTTCCAAAGGGTACTTCACACCCTTACTGCAACTCAAGCAGTTCCTGACATACCCGTCTCCACTCGAGAGGAAGCACGTGGGGTCCCGCACACATCCAGGGGAGCCCGTTTTCCGCCTCCTAGCTCGAGATGAGGGATCCTTTCCCTGTTTCGTAGGGAAAGAATTCCCGGCGTTCCCGTCGCATCTCAAGAGGAGGCGCTCTCCACAGGAAAGGCGAGAGGAACTCCAGGGTCGTGCCACCATTCCAAGAGTCCCCCAGATGTGTCAGTCCATTCCAGAGGAACCTGTTTTCCCTGCACTGCCTTGACGTTCAAGCCGAGGATCGACTCCCACCACGTGTGCACGTGGGACAGCCCTGTGGGAAAGCCTCGTGGGAAAGCCTCGTGGGAAAGACTCGAGGGAAAACCATAGATCCTTTGATCCACGCGGCGGACTGCGTGACACTGCTGCTACCGCTCTGGAGGAAGGCGCAAGTGCATGCCCGCATTCGAGACGAGGACTGACTCCCCTGGGGAGACTCCAGAAGTACCCCAAAATCCATGTCAGCACTGGAGAGGAATCCTCAGGTTCCGGCCCCGACTCCACACAAGGTCTTAGGCCCCTCATCGACGGGAGAGGAATCCCGAGAGGCCCCCGAGGAACTCGCATGGGGACTGGCCTTTCCTGAGGCCACCAGAGCGGGTCCCTGACGTCCCCATCGTAAGTCGAGAGCACCTGCCGCAACTCGAGAAAATCCAGGAGGATTTGCCCTCCAGGCGAGATGAGGCCCATTTCCGCTGAGGCTTCTCGAGGCTAATCACATCTAACCACAGGAACTTCCAAAGGGTCCTTCACACCCTTGCTGCAACTCAAGCAGTTCCGCGACATACCCGTCTCCACTCGAGAGGAAGCACGTGGGGTCCCGAACACATCCATGGGAGCCCCGTTTCCGCCTCCTAGCTCGAGATGAGGGATCCTTTCCCTGTTTCGTAGGGAAAGAATTCCCGGCGTTCCCGTCGCAACTCAAGAGGTGGCGCTCTCCACAGGAAAGGCGAGAGGAACTCCAGGGTCGTGGCACCATTCCAAGAGACCCCCAGATGTGTCAGTCCATTCCAGAGGAACCTGTTTTCCCTGCACTGCCTTGACGTTCAAGCCGAGGATCGACTCCCACCCCGTGTGCACGTGGGACAGCCCTGTGGGAAAGCCTCGTGGGAAAGCCTCGTGGGAAAGACTCGAGGGAAAACCATAGATCCTTTGATCCACGGGGCGGACTGCGTGACACTGCAGCTACCGCTCTGGAGGAAAGCGCAAGTGCATGCCCGCATTCGAGACGAGGACTGACTTCCCTGGGGAGACTCCAGAAGTACCCCAAGATCCATGTCAGCACTGGAGAGGAATCCTCAGGTTCCGGCCCCGACTCCACACAAGGTCTTAGGCCCCGGCATCGACGGGAGAGGAATCCTGAGAGGCCCCCGAGGAACTCGCATGGGGACTGGCCTTTCCTGAGGCCACCAGAGCGGGTCCCTGAGGTCCCCGTCGTAAGTCGAGAGCACCTGCCGCAACTCGTGAAAATTCAGGAGGTTTTGCCCTCCAGGAGATGAGGCCCATTTCCGCTGAGGCTTCTCGAGGCTAATCACGTCTAACCACTGGAACTTCCAAAGGGTCCTTCACACCCTTGCTGCAACTCAAGAAGTTCCCCGACATACCCGTCTCCACTCGAGAGGAAGCACGTGGGGTCCCGCACACATCCAGGGGAGCCCCGTTTCCGCCTCCTAGCTCGAGATGAGGGATCCTTTCCCTGTTTCGTAGGGAAAGAATTCCCGGCGTTCCCGTCGCATCTCAAGAGGAGGCGCTCTGCACAGGAAAGGCGAGAGGAACTCCAGGGTCGTGCCACCATTCCAAGAGTCCCCCAGATGTGTCAGTCCATTCCAGAGGAACCTGTTTTCCCTGCACTGCCTTGACGTTCAAGCCGAGGATCCACTCCCACCACGTGTGCACGTGGGACAGCCCTGTGGGAAAGCCTCGTGGGAAAGCCCGTGGGAAAGACTCGAGGGAAAACCATAGATCCTTTGATCCACGCGGCGGACTGCGTGACACTGCTGCTACCGCTCTGGAGGAAAGCGCAAGTGCATGCCCGCATTCGAGACGAGGACTGACTCCCCTGGGGTGACTCCAGAAGTACCCCAAGATCCATGTCAGCACTGGAGAGGAATCCTCAGGTTCCGGCCCCGACTCCACACAAGGTCTTAGGCCCCGGCATCGACGGGAGAGGAATCCCGAGTGGCCCCCGAGGAACTCGCATGGGGACTGGCCTTTCCTGAGGCCACCAGAGCGGGTCCCTGAGGTCCCCGTCGTAAGTCGAGAGCACCTGCCGCAACTCGAGAAAATCCAGGAGGTTTTGCCCTCCAGGCGAGATGAGGCCCATTTCCGCTGAGGCTTCTCGAGGCTAATCACGTCTAAGCACTGGAACTTCCAAAGGGTCCTTCACACCCTTGCTGCAACTCAAGAAGTTCCCCGACATACCCGTCTCCACTCGAGAGGAAGCACGTGGGGTCCCGCACACATCCAGGGGAGCCCCGTTTCCGCCTCCTAGCTCGAGATGAGGGATCCTTTCCCTGTTTCGTAGGGAAAGAATTCCCGGCGTTCCCGTCGCATCTCAAGAGGAGGCGCTCTCCACAGGAAAGGCGAGAGGAACTCCAGGGTCGTGCCACCATTCCAAGAGTCCCCCAGATGTGTCAGTCCATTCCAGAGGAACCTGTTTTCCCTGCACTGCCTTGACGTTCAAGCCGAGGATCCACTCCCACAACGTGTGCACGTGGGACAGCCCTGTGGGAAAGCGTCGTGGGAAAGCCTCGTGGGAAAGACTCGAGGGAAAACCATAGATCCTTTGATGCACGCGGCGGACTGCTTGACACTGCTGCTTCCGCTCTGGAGGATAGCGCAAGTGCATGCCCGCATTCCAGACGAGGACTGAGTCCCCTGGGGAGACTCCAGAAGTACCCCAAGATCCATGTCAGCACTGGAGAGGAATCCTCAGGTTCCGGCTCCGACTCCACACAAGGTCTTAGGCCCCGGCATCGACGGGAGAGTAATCCCGAGAGGCCCCCGAGGACTTCGCATGGGGACTGGCCTTTCCTGAGGCCACCAGAGCGGGTCCCTGAGGTCCCCGTCGTAAGTCGAGAGCACCTGCCGCAACTCGAGAAAATCCAGGAGGTTTTGCCCTCCAGGGGAGATGAGGCCCATTTCCGCTGTGGCTTCTCGAGGCGAATCACGTCTAACCACTGGAACTTCCAAAGGGTCCTTCACACCCTTGCTGCAACTCAAGAAGTTCCCCGACATACCCGTCTGCACTGGAGAGGAAGCACGTGGGGTCCCGCACACATCCAGGCGAGCCCCGTTTCCGCCTCCTAGCTCGAGATGAGGGATCCTTTCCCTGTTTCGTAGGGAAAGAATTCCCGGCGTTCCCGTCGCATCTCAAGAGGAGGCGCTCTCCACAGGAAAGGCGAGAGGAACTCCAGGGTCGTGCCACCATTCCAAGAGTCCCCCAGATGTGTCAGTCCATTCCAGAGGAACCTGTTTTCCCTGCACTGCCTTGACGTTCAAGCCGAGGATCCACTCCCACCACGTGTGCACGTGGGACAGCCCTGTGGGAAAGCCTCGTGGGAAAGCCTCGTGGGAAAGACTCGAGGGAAAACCATAGATCCTTTGATCCACGCGGCGGACTGCGTGACACTGATGCTACCGCTCTGGAGGAAAGCGCAAGTGCATGCCCGCATTCGAGACGAGGACTGACTCCCCTGGGGAGACTCCAGAAGTACCCCAAGATCCATGTCAGCACTGGAGAGGAATCCTCAGGTTCCGGCCCCGACTCCACACAAGGTCTTAGGCCCCGGCATCGACGGGAGAGCAATCCCGAGAGGCCCCCGAGGAACTCGCATGGGGACTGGCCTTTCCTGAGGCCACCAGAGCGGGTCCCTGACGTCCTCGTCGTAAGTCGAGAGCACATGCCGCAACTCGAGAAAATCCAGGAGGTTTTGCCCTCCAGGCGAGATGAGGGCCATTAGCGCTGAGGCTTCTCGAGGCTAATCACATCTAACCACTGGAACTTCCAAAGGGTCCTTCACACCATTGCTGCAACTCAAGAAGTTCCCCGACATACCCGTTTCCACTCGAGAGGAAGCACGTGGGGTCCCGCACACATCCAGGGGAGCCCCGTTTCCGCCTCCTAGCTCGAGATGAGGGATCCTTTCCCTGTTTCTTAGGGAAAGAATTCCCGGCGTTCCCGTCGCATCTCAAGAGGAGGCGCTCCCCACAGGAGAGGCGAGAGGAATACCAGGGTCGTGCCACCATTCCAAGAGACGCCCACATGTGTCAGTCCATTACAGAGGAACGTGTTTTCCCTGCACTGCCTTGACGTTCAAGCCGAGGATCGACTCCCACCACGTGTGCACGAGGGACAGCCCTGTGGGAAAGCCTCGTGGGAAAGCCTCGTGGGAAAGACTCGAGGGAAAACCATACATCCATTGACGCACGCGGCGGACTGCGTGACACTGCTGCTACCGCTCTAGGGGAAAGCGCAAGTGCATGCCCGCATTTGAGACGAGGACTGACTCCCCTGGGGAGACTCCAGAAGTACCCCAAGATCCATGTCAGCACTGGAGAGGAATCCTCAGGTTCCGGCCCCGACTCCACACAAGGTCTTAGGCCCCGGCATCGACGGGAGAGTAATCCCGAGAAGCCCCCGAGGAATTCGCATGGGAACTGGCCTTTCCTGAGGTCACCAGAGCGGGTCCCTGAGGTCCCCGTCGTAAGTCGAGAGCACCTGCCGCAACTCGAGAAAATCCAGGAGGTTTTGCCCTCCAGGCGAGATGAGGCCCATTTCTGCTGAGGCTTCTGGAGGCGAATCACGTCTAACCACTGGAACTTCCAAAGGGTCCTTCACACCCTTGCTGCAACTCAAGAAGTTCCCCGACATACCCGTCTCCACTCGAGAGGAAGCACGTGGGGTCCCGCACACATCCAGGGGAGCCCGGTTTTCGCCTCCTAGCTCGAGATGAGGGATCCTTTCCCTGTTTCTTAGGGAAAGAATTCCCGGCGTTCCCGCCGCATCTCAAGAGGAGGCGCTCTCCACAGGAAAGGCGAGAGGAACTCCAGGGTCGTACCACCATTCCAAGAGTCCCCCAGATGTGTCAGTCCATTCCAGAGGAACCTGTTTTCCCTGCACTGCCTTGACGTTCAAGCCGAGGATCGACTCCCACCACGTGTGCACGTGGGACAGCCCTGTGGGAAAGCCTCGTGGGAAAGCCTCGTGGGAAAGACTCGAGGGAAAACCATAGATCCTTTGATCCACGCGGCGGACTGCGTGACACTGCTGCTACCGCTCTGGAGGAAAGCGCAAGTGCATGCCCGCATTCGAGACGAGGACTGACTCCCCTGGGGAGACTCCAGAAGTACCCCAAGATCCATGTCAGCACTGGAGAGGAATCCTCAGGTTCTGGCCCCGACTCCACACAAGGTCTTAGGCCCCGGCATCGACGGGAGAGGAATCCCGAGAGGCCCCCGAGGAACTCGCATGGGGACTGGCCTTTCCTGAGGCCACCAGAGCGGGTCCCTGAGGTCCCCGTCGTAAGTCGAGAGCACCTGCCGCAACTCGAGAAAATCCATGAGGTTTTGCCCTCCAGGAGAGATGAGGCCCATTTCCGCTGAGGCTTCTCGAGGCCAATCACATCTAACCACTGGAACTTCCAAAGGGTCCTTCACACCCTTGCTGCAACTCAAGAAGTTCCCCGACATACCCGTCTCCACTCGAGAGGAAGCACGTGGGGTCTCGCAAACATCCAGGGGAGCCCCGTTTCCGCCTCCTAGCTCGAGATGAGGGATCCTTTCCCTGTTTCGTAGGGAAAGAATTCCCGGCTTTCCCGTTGCATCTCAAGAGGAGGCGCTCTCCACAGGAAAGGCGAGAGGAACTCCAGGGTCGTGCCACCATTCCAAGAGTCCCCCAGATGTGTCAGTCCATTCCAGAGGAACCTGTTTTCCCTGCACTGCCTTGACGTTCAAGCCGAGGATCGACTCCCACCACGTGTGCACGTGGGACAGCCCTGTGGGAAAGCCTCGTGGGAAAGCCTCGTGGGAAAGACTCGAGGGAAAACCATAGATCCTTTGATCCACGCGGTGGACTGCGTGACACTGCTGCTACCGCTCTGGAGGAAAGCGCAAGTGCATGCCCGCATTCGAGACGAGGACTGACTCCCCTGGGGAGACTCCAGAAGTACCCCAAGATCCATGTCAGCACTGGAGAGGAATCCTCAGGTTCCGGCCCCGACTCCACACAAGGTCTTAGGCCCCGGCATCGACGGGAGAGGAATCCCGAGAGACCCCCGAGGAACTCGCATGGGGACTGGCCTTTCCTGAGGCCACCAGAGCGGGTCTCTGAGGTCCCGGTCGTAAGTCGAGAGCACCTGCCGCAACTCGAGAAAATCCAGGAGGTTTTGCCCTCCAGGCGAGATGAGGCCCATTTCCGCTGAGGCTTCTCGAGGCTAATCACGTCTAACCACTGGAACTTCCAAAGGGTCCTTCACACCCTTGCTGCAACTCAAGAAGTTCCCCGACATACCCGTCTCCACTCGAGAGGAAGCACGAGGGTCCCACACACATCCAGGGGAACCCCGTTTCTGCCTCCTAGCTCGAGATGAGGGATCCTTTCCCTGTTTCGTAGGGAAAGAATTCCCGGCGTTCCCGTCGCAACTCAAGAGGAGGCGCTCTCCACAGGAAAGGCGAGAGGACTCCAGCGTCGTGCCACCATTCAAAGAGTCCCCCAGATATGTCAGTCCATTCCAGAGGAACATGTTTTCCCTGCACTGCCTTGACGTTCAAGCCGAGGATCGACTCCCACCACGTGTGCACGTGGGACAGCCCTGTGGGAAAGCCTCGTGGGAAAGCCTCGTGGGAAAGACTCGAGGGAAAACCATAGATCCTTTGATGCACGCGGCGGACTGCTTGACACTGCTGCTACCGCTCTGGAGGATAGCGCAAGTGCATGCCGCATTCGAGACGAGGACTGACTGCCCTGGGGAGACTCCAGAAGTACCCCAAGATCCATGTCAGCACTGGAGAGGAATCCTCAGGTTCGGACCCCGACTCCACACAAGGTCTTAGGCCCCGGCATCGACGGGAGAGGAATCCCGAGAGGCCCCCGAGGAACTCGCATGGGGACTGGCCTTTCCTGAGGCCACCAGAGCGGGTCCCTGAGGTCCCCGTCGTAAGTCGAGAGCACCTGCCGCAACTCGAGAAAATCCAGGAGGTTTTGCCCTCCAGGCGAGATGAGGCCCATTTCCGCTGAGGCTTCTCGAGGCCAATCACATCTAACCACTGGAACTTCCAAAGGGTCCTTCACACCCTTGCTGCAACTCAAGAAGTTCCCCGACATACCCGTCTCCACTCGAGAGGAAGCACGTGGGGTCCCGCACACATCCAGGGGAGCCCCGTTTCCGCCTCCTAGCTCGAGATGAGGGATCCTTTCCCTGTTTCGTAGGGAAAGAATTCCCGGCGTTCCCGTCGCATCTCAAGAGGAGGCGCTCTGCACAGGAAAGGCGAGAGGAACTCCAGGGTCGTGCCACCATTCCAAGAGTCCCCCAGATGTGTCAGTCCATTCCAGAGGAACCTGTTTTCCCTGCACTGCCTTGACGTTCAAGCCGAGGATCGACTCCCACCACGTGTGCACGTGGGACAGCCCTGTGGGAAAGCCTCGTGGGAAAGCCTCGTGGGAAAGACTCGAGGGAAAATCATAGATCCTTTGATCCACGCGGCGGACTGCGTGACACTGCTGCAACCGCTCTGGAGGGAAGCGCAAGTGTATGCCCGAATTCGAGACGAGGACTGACTCCCCTGGGGAGACTCCAGAAGTACCCCAAGATCCATGTCTGCACTGGAGAGGAATCCTCAGGTTCCGGCCCCGACTCAACACAAGGTCTTAGGCCCCGGCATCGACGGGAGAGGAATCCCCAGAGGCCCCCGAGGAACTCGCATGGGGACTGGCCTTTCCTGAGGCCACCAGAGCGGGTCCCTGAGGTCCCCTTCGTAAGTCGAGAGTACCTGCCGCAACTCGAGAAAAGCCAGGAGGTTTTGCCCTCCAGGCGAGATGAGGCCCATTTCCGCTGAGGCTTCTCGAGGCCAATCACATCTAACCACTGGAACTTCCAAAGGGTCCTTCACACCCTTGCTGCAACTCAAGAAGTTCCCCGACATACCCGTCTCCACTCGAGAGGAAGCACGTGGGGTCCCGCACACATCCAGGGGAGCCCCGTTTCCGCCTCCTAGCTCGAGATGAGGGATCCTTTCCCTGTTTCGTAGGGAAAGAATTCCCGGCGTTCCCGTCGCATCTCAAGAGGAGGCGCTCTGCACAGGAAAGGCGAGAAGAACTCCAGGGTCGTGCCACCATTCCAAGAGTCCCCCAGATGTGTCAGTCCATTCCAGAGGAACCTGTTTTCCCTGCACTGCCTTGACGTTCAAGCCGAGGATCGACTCCCACCACGTGTGCACGTGGGACAGCCCTCTGGGAAAGCCTCGTGGGAAAGCCTCGTGGGAAAGACTCGAGGGAAAACCATAGATCCTTTGATCCACGCGGCGGACTGCGTGACACGGCTGCTACCGCTCTGGAGGAAAGCGCAAGTGCATGCCCGCATTCGAGACGAGGACTGACTCCCCTGGGGAGACTCCAGAAGTACCCCAAGATCCATGTCAGCACTGGAGAGGAATCCTCAGGTTCCGGCCCCGACTCCACACAAGGTCTTAGGCCCCGGCATCGACGGGAGAAGAATGCCAAGAGGCCCCCGAGGAGCTCGCATGGGGACTGGCCTTTCCTGAGGCCACCAGAGCGGGTCCCTGAGGTCCCCATCCTAAGTCGAGAGCACCTGCCGCAACTCGAGAAAATCCAGGAGGTTTTGCCCTCCAGGCGAGATGAGGCCCATTTCCGCTGATGCTTCTCGAGGCTAATCACATCTAACCACTGGAACTTCCAAAGGGTCCTTCACACCCTTGCTGCAACTCAAGCTGTTCCGCGACATACCCGTCTCCAATCGAGAGGAAGCACGTGGGGTCCCGCACACATCCAGGGGAGCCCCGTTTCCGCCTCCTAGCTCGAGATGAGGGATCCTTTCCGTGTTTCGTAGGGAAAGAATTCCCGGCGTTCCCGTCGCATCTCAAGAGGTGGCGCTCTACACAGGAAAGGCGAGAGGAACTCCAGGGTCGTGGCACCATTCCAAGAGACCCCCAGATGTGTCAGTCCATTCCAGAGGAACCTGTTTTCCCTGCACTGCCTTGACGTTCAAGCGGAGGATCGATTCCCACCACGTGTGCACGTGGGACAGCCCTGTTTGAAAGCCTCGTGGGAAAGACTCGTGGGAAAGACTCGAGGGAAAACCATAGATCCTTTGATCCACGCGAGGGACTGCCTGACACTGCTGCTACCGCTCTGGAGGAAAGCGCAAGTGCATGCCCGCATTCGAGACGAGGACTGACTCCCCTGGGGAGACTCCAGAAGTACCCCAAGATCCATGTCAGCACTGGAGAGGAATCCTCAGGTTCGGGCCCCGACTCCACACAAGGTCTTAGGCCCTGGCATCGACGGGAGAGGAATCCCGAGAGGCCCCCGAGGAACTCGCATGGGGACTGGCCTTTCCTGAGGCCACCAGAGCGGGTCCCTGAGGTCCC